>NW_028227265.1:97135192-97720192 GCF_978045245.1 Mus caroli
GACATAAAGTCAATGAACTTGTAATTTCACCTCAACTGTACTGCTAGCTCTGTGAGCATGAACAAAACAAACATTCTGACCTCAAATTATTGAACTTTAAAATGGAGCTTGTACAGTTTTGATCTAGACTTCATGCTGAGTAGTTCTTTGATAGTTATAAATATACAGGAATAGAGTAGATGTTGGTGTCAGTAGAGGTGCCACGAAAGGCAGGATCCTTGTTCAGCAGAAACTAGAAAACTGCCAGCACAGTATTAATATAAAAAGACATAACTCCCTTAGTCTGCACCTCCTTTTCATACATATTTTCTTCCAATTATTCATTTTTAATAATCCTACTAGAGTAAAGGCAAGATCAAATCTTTTTTTGCTCAGAAAATTTACCAAGACCCACAGTTTTAATAATCATTCCCGTTTACTCTTATTGTTCTGTTCCACAAGCCAACATGCAAGTCATTATCAATGATTTCATAGTCCTTAAAAACTTTCATATCAGGAGTATTCAGGGACTAGTAATCATTTGAGTAGAATTGTAAACTAAGGAAGATAATATGATGCAGGGCTGGGGAAATGATTTAATGGGAAAAGTACTTGTTATGCAAGCATGAGGACCCAAGTTCAGATCCCCAGCATCCAGGTAAAAACTTGATTATGATAGTGCATGCCCACTGTTGGGAGCTGGAGGCAGAAGGATCCTGGGAAAGGCTTGCTTGCCAAAAGGTCTATCCAGTCAGTGAGATGAGATCCAGGTTCATTTAGAGAGACTCTCAATAATTTAGATGGGGAACAGAAGAAGGCATCTTTACCTATAGTCTCCATGTGTGCATGCACATGTGCTCACACAGTTTGCATACATATGAGTGTAGTGCAAATATATACAGAGATGATAGAACTGCCTTTCAATGTTCAGATCTGATAAAAAACCATTTACTCTGATTCTATGTTTGTCCTCTTTTCTAGCAGCAATACTCTTCCTAACAACACAACGCCAAGACCTTTATTGGTGGGTCAGGGCGTGAATATCAGATGAAGACGACTTTTCTAATAAAATGACTTGTTAATAGTTGGGAATTGCAGTTATTTTCTTGATAACTTAGAGTCTTTTCTTAACTCTTATGAGAACAATTTAATGAGTAGACTTGTTTGACTTCGATTATTTCATGAATGTGTTTCATCATCTTTCATAGGAATATATTTCTACATATTTATCTTCCTGATGTTCCTCTGTAATGCTAAGATTCAAACAAACGAAGATACTTTGTAATAGAATTACATATTTCATTATTTAAATAATTTAAATATCTTTGGTTATAGCTTTGATGAATAATTATACATATTTATGGGGTACCATTCTACAGACATACCACTGTTATTATCAAAACACAAGTAATTAGCATACTCATTACCTTGACATGATTTTTTGTTATTGTGGCACTCAAATTCCCTTCAGGTGATTTGAAATATTCAATGCATCATTTTAACTATAGTTTCCTCAGTGGGTCATAGACTGCAGCTCTCATTTCTTTTTTTTTTTCTGTCTGATTATTATCTTTTTTTAAAATTTTTAATATTTTTATTACATATTTTCCTCAATTACATTTCCAATGCTATCCCAAAAGTCCCCCATAGCGCCCCCCACTTCCCTACCCACCCATTCCCATTCTTTTGGCCCTGGCATTCCCCTATATTGGGGCATATAAAGTTTGCAAGTCCAATGGGCCTCTCTTTCCATTGATGGCCGACTAGGTCATCTTTCGATACATATGCAGCTAGAGATAAGAGCTCCGGGGTTCTGGTTAGTACATCATGTTGTTCCAACAATAGGGTTGCAGATCCCTTTAGCTCCTTGGGTACTTTCTCTAGCTTCTCCATTGGGAGCCCTGTGATACATCCAATAGCTGACTGTGAACATCCACTCCTGTGTTTGCTAGGCCCCGGCATCGTCTCACAAGAGACAGCTATATTTGGGTCCTTTCAGCAAAATCTTGCTAGTGTATGCAATGGTGTCAGCTTTTAGAAGCTGATTATGGGATGGATCCCTGGATACGGCAGTCTCTAAATGGTCAGTCCTTTCATCACAGCTACGAACTTTGTCTCTGTAACTCCTTCCCTGGGTGTTTTGTTCCCAATTCTAAGAAGGTGCACAGTGTCCACACTTTGGTCTTCATTCTTCTTGAGTTTCATGCGTTTAGCAAATTGTATCTTATATCTTGGGTATCCTAAGTTTTGGGCTAATATCCACTTATCAGTGAATACATATTGTGTGAGTTCTTTTGTGATTGTGTTACTTCACTCAAGATGATGCCCTCCAGGTCCATCCATTTGGCTAGGAATTTCATAAATTCATTCTTTTTAATAGCTGAGTAGTACTCCATTGTGTAAATGTACCATAATTTCTGTATCCATTCCTCTGTTGAGGGACATCTGGGTTCTTTCCAGCTTCTGGCTATTATAAATAGGGCTGCTATGAACATAGTGGAGCATGTGTCCTTTTTACCGGTTGGGACATCTTCTGGATATATGCCCAGGAGAGGTATTGCTGGATCCTCCGGTAGTACTATGTCCAATTTTCTGAGGAACGGCCAGACTGATTTCCAGAGTGGTTGTACAAGCTTGCAATCCCACCAACAGTGGAGGAGTGTTCCTCTTTCTCCACATCCTCGCCAGCATCTGCTGTCACCTGAATTTTTGATCTTAGCCATTCTGACTGGTGTGAGGTGGAATCTCAGGGTTGTTTTGATTTGCATTTCCCTGATGATTAAGGATGTTGAACATTTTTTCAGGTGTTTCTCTGCCATTCGGTATTCCTCAAGTGAGAATTCTTTGTTCAGTTCTGAGCCCCATTTTTTTTTTTAATATTTTTATTACATATTTTCCTCAATTACATTTCCAATACTATCCCAAAAGTCCCCCATAGCGCCCCCCACTTCCCTACCCACCCATTCCCATTCTTTTGGCCCTGGCATTCCCCTATATTGGGGCATATAAAGTTTGCAAGTCCAATGGGCCTCTCTTTCCAGTGATGGCCGACTAGGCCATCTTTCGATACATATGCAGCTAGAGACAAGAGCTCCAGGGTTCTGGTTAGTACATCATGTTGTTCCAACAATAGGGTTGCAGATCCCTTTAGCTCCTTGGGTACTTTCTCTAGCTTCTCCATTGGGAGCCCTGTGATACATCCAATAGCTGACTGTGAACATCCACTCCTGTGTTTGCTAGGCCCCGGCATCGTCTCACAAGAGACAGCTATATTTGGGTCCTTTCAGCAAGATCTTACTAGTGTATGCAATGGTGCCAGCGTTTAGAAGCTGATTATGGGACGGATCCCTGGATACAGCAGTCTCTAAATGGTCCATCCTTTCATCACAGCTACGAACTTTGTCTCTGTAACTCCTTCCCTGGGTGTTTTGTTCCCAATTCTAAGAAGGTTACAGTGTCCACACTTTGGTCTTCATTCTTCTTGAGTTTCATGCGTTTATCAAATTGTATCTTATATCTTGGGTATCCTAAGTTTTGGGCTAATATCCACTTATCAATGAATACATATTGTGTGAGATCTTTTGTGATTGTGTTACTTCACTCAAGATGATGCCCTCCAGGTCCATCCATTTGGCTAGGAATTTCATAAATTCATTCTTTTTAATAGCTGAGTAGTACTCCATTGTGTAAATGTACCATAATTTCTGTATCCATTCCTCTGTTGAGGGACATCTGGGTTCTTTCCAGCTTCTGGCTATTATAAATAGGGCTGCTATGAACATAGTGGAGCATGTGTCCTTTTTACCGGTTGGGACATCTTCTGGATATATGCCCAGGAGAGGTATTGCTGGATCCTCCGGTAGTACTATGTCCAATTTTCTGAGGAACCGCCAGACTGATTTCCAGAGTGGTTGTACAAGCTTGCAATCCCACCAACAATGGAGGAGTGTTCCACTTTCTCCACATCCTCGCCAGCATCTGCTGTCACCTGAATTTTTGATCTTAGCCATTCTGACTGGTGTGAGGTGGAATCTCAGGGTTGTTTTGATTTGCATTTCCCTGATGATTAAGGATGTTGAACATTTTTTCAGGTGCTTCTCTGCCATTCGGTATTCCTCAGGTGAGAATTCTTTGTTCAGTTCTGAGCCCCATTTTTTAATGGGGTTATTTGACTTTCTGGAGTCCACCTTCTTGAGTTCTTTATATATATTGGATATTAGTCCCTTATCTGATTTAGGATAGGTGAAGATCCTTTCCCAATCTGTTGGTGGTTTTTTTGTCTTATTGATGGTGTCTTTAGCCTTGCAGAAGCTTTGTAGTTTCATGAGGTCCCACTTGTCAATTCTCGATCTTACAGCACAAGCCATTACTGTTCTATTCAGGAATTTTTCCCCTGTGCCCATATCTTCAAGGCTTTTCCCCACTTTCTCCTCTATAAGTTTCAGTGTCTCTGGTTTTATGTGAAGTTCCTTGATCCACTTAGACTTGACCTTAGTACAAGGAGATAGGAATGGATCGATTCGCATTCTTCTACATGTTAACAACCAGTTGTGCCAGCACCATTTGTTGAAAATGCTGTCTTTCTTCCACTGGATGTTTTTAGCTCCCTTGTCGAAGATCAAGTGACCATAGGTGTGTGGATTCATTTCTGGGTCTTCAATTCTATTCCATTGGTCTATTTGTCTGTCACTATACCAGTACCATGCAGTTTTTATCACAATTGCTCTGTAGTAGAGCTTTAGGTCCGGCATGGTGATTCCACCAGAGGTTCTTTTATCCTTGAGGAGAGTTTTTGCTATCCTAGGTTTTTTGTTATTCCAGATGAATTTGCAGATTGCACTTTCTAATTCGTTGAAGAATTGATTTGGAATTTTGATGGGGATTGCATTGAATCTGTAGATTGCTTTTGGCAAGATAGCCATTTTTACAATGTTGATCCTGCCAATCCATGAGCATGGGAGATCTTTCCATCTTCTGAGATCTTCTATAATTTCTTTCTTCAGAGACTTGAAGTTTTTATTATACAGATTTTTCACTTCCTTAGTTAGAGTCACGCCAAGATATTTTATATTATTTGTGACTATTGAGAAGGGTGTTGTTTCCCTAATTTCTTTCTCAGCCTGTTTATTCTTTGTGTAGAGAAAGGCCATTGATTTGTTTGAGTTAATTTTATATCCAGCTACTTCACCGAAGCTGTTTATCAGGCTTAGGAGTTCTCTGGTGGAATTTTTAGGGTCACTTATATATACTATCATATCATCTGCAAAAAGTGATATTTTGACTTCATCTTTTCCAATTTGTATCCCTTTGATCTCCTTTTGTTGTCGAATTGCTCTGGCTAGGACTTCAAGTACAATGTTGAATAGGTATGGAGAAAGTGGACAGCCTTGTCTAGTCCCTGATTTTAGAGGGATTGCTTCAAGCTTCTTACCATTTACTTTGATGTTGGCTACTGGTTTGCTGTAGATTGCTTTTATCATATTTAGGTATGGGCCTTGAATTCCTGATCTTTCCAAGACTTTTATCATGAATAGGTGTTGGATCTTGTCAAATGCTTTTTCCTCATCTAAGGAGATGACCATGTGGTTTTTGTCTTTGAGTTTGTTTATATACTGGATTACGTTGATGGATTTCCGTATATTGAACCATCCCTGCATCCCTGGGATGAAACCTACTTGGTCAGGATGGATGATTGTTTTGATGTGTTCTTGGATTCGGTTAGCAAGAACTTTATTGAGAATTTTTGCATCAATATTCATAAGGGATATTGGTCTGAGTTTTCTATCTTTGTTGGGTCTTTTTGTGGTTTAGGTATCAGAGTAATCGTGGCTTCATAGAATGAGTTGGGTAGAGTACCTTCTGTTTCTATTTTGTGGAATAGTTTGTGAAGAACTGGGATTAGATCTTCTTTGAAGGTCTGATAGAACTCTGCACTAAACCCATGTGGTCCTGGGCTTTTTTTGGTTGGGAGACTATTAATGACTGCTTCTATTTCTTTGGGGGATATAGGGCTGTTTAGATCATTAACCTGATCTTGATTCAACTTTGGTACCTGGTATCTGTCTAGGAACTTCTCCATTTCATCCAGGTTCTCCAGTTTTGTTGAGTATAGCCTTTGGTAGAAGGATCTGATGTTGTTTTGGATATCTTCAGGATCTGTTGTTATGTCTCCTTTTTCATTTCTGATTTTGTTAATTAGGATGCTTTCCCTGTGCCCTCTAGTGAGTCTGGCTAAGGGTTTATCTATCTTGTTGATTTTATCAAAGAACCAGCTCCTTGATTGGTTGATTCTTTGAATAGTTCTTCTTGTTTCCACTTGGTTGATTTTGCCCGAGTTTGATTATTTCCTGCCGTCTACTCCTCTTGGGTGAATTTGCTTCCTTTTGTTCTAGTGCTTTTAGGTGTGTTGTCAAGCTGCTAATGTGTGCTCTCTCTAGTTTCTTTTTGGAGGCACTCAGAGGTATGAGTTTTCCTCTTAGAAATGCTTTCATTGTGTCCCATAAGTTTGGGTATGTTGTGGCTTCATTTTCATTGAACTCTAAAAAGTCCTTAATTTCTTTCTTTATTCCTTCCTTGACCAAGGTATCATTGAGAAGAGTGTTGTTCAGTTTCCACGTGAAGGTTGGCTTTCTATTATTTATTTTGTTATTGAAGATCAGCCTTAGTCCATGGTGATCTGATAGGATGCATGGGACAATTTCAATATTTTTGTATCTGTTGAGGCCTGTTTTGTGACCAATTATGTGGTCAATTTTGGAGAAGGTACCATGAGGTGCTGAGAAGAAGGTATATCCTTTTGTTTTAGGATAGAATGTTCTGTAGATATCTGCCAGATCCATTTGATTCATAATTTCTCTTAGTTTCTCTGTGTCCCTGTTTAGTTTCTGTTTCCATGATCTGTCCATTGGTGAAAGTGGTGTGTTGAAGTCTCCCACTATTATTGTATGAGGTGCAATGTGTGCTTTGAGATTTACTAAAGTTTCTTTAATGAATGTGGCTGCCTTTGTATTTGGAGCATAGATATTCAGGATTGATAGTTCCTCTTGGAGGATTTTACCTTTGATGAGTATGAAGTGTCCCTCCCTGTCTTTTTTAATGACTTTGGGTTGGAAGTCAATCTTATCAGATATTAGAATGGCTACTCCAGCTTGTTTCTTCATACCATTTGCTTGGAAAATTGTTTTCCAGCCTTTCATTCTGAGGTAGTGTCTATCTTTTTCTCTGAGATGAGTTTCCTGTAAGCAGCAAAATGTTGGGTCTTGTTTGTGTAGCCAGTTTGTTAGTCTATGTCTTTTTATCGGGGAGTTGAGTCCATTGATATCAAGAGATATTAAGGAAAAGTAATTGTTGTTTCCTGTTATTTTTGTTGTTAAAGTTGGCATTCTGTTCTTGTGGCTGTCTTCTTTTAGGTTTGTTGAGGGATTACCTTCTTGTTGTTTCTAGGGCGTGGTTCCTGTCCTTGTATTGGTTTTTTCTATTATTATCCTTTGAAGGGCTGGATTCGTGGAGAGATAATGTGTGAATTTGGTTTTGTCGTGGAATACTTTGGTTTCTCCATCTATGTTAATTGAGAGTTTGGCTGGGTATAGTAGCCTGGGCTGGAATTTGTGTTCTTTTAGTGTCTGTATAACATCCGTCCAGGATCTTCTGGCTTTCATAGTCTCTGGTGAAAAATCTGGTGTAATTCTGATAGGCTTGCCTTTATATGTTACTTGGCCTTTTTCTCTTACTGCTTTTAGTATTCTGTCTTTATTTAGAGCATTTGTTGTTCTGATTATTATGTGTCGGGAGATATTTCTTTTCTGGTCCAGTCTATTTGGAGTTCTGTAGGCTTCTTGTATATTCATGGGCATCTCTTTCTTTAGATTTGGGAAGTTTTCTTCTATAAAAATATGGAAAGCTTCACGAATTTGCGTGTCATCATTGCGCAGGGGCCATGCTAATCTTCTCTGTATCGTTCCAATTTTAGTATATGTGCTGCCGAAGCGAGCATGCAGCTCTCATTTCTATTCAACCCTAGCATGTTATCTGCTCACTAACCTCTTTCCGAAGCTCCGGTAACTGCCGTTCTATTATGATCTTCTTGGAGATTCATGTTTTTAGATCCCACGTGCGATTTATCTTATTTCAGCTACCATAACAATCTCCAGATTCATTCATGCTGCTGCCATGATAGGATTCCAACTTCCATTTTGGTGGTACAGTATTCTATTATTCACATGTATTACATTTTCCTTGACCTATTTATTCACAGGTGGACATTTTTAGAAATAAGTCACGAGAAGATGCAAGGATGACGTGGGAGAAAAACTTCTCTGACCCCAACCTGGAGAATAATCTAAGCAGCAGAGTAGGAAGCCAACACTGAGGGAAACAAGAGAACAATCTGTGGAGAGAAAAGCTGGGTAATGAGAACTCGGGAACAGGAAACCCCAGGATTCCACAGAAATCCACCTGCCTAAGAGAGCAGCTTATTTTAGCACGCTTCTCTTGCTTATTCTTCAACTCAGAAATATTTGGTTTTTCAGTTACTATGGCGGTATGAGAAAAAGTGAACATCCTGATACAAAATAAAAAATAACTTACTTAAATGGAAGAAGATGAGAAAAATCATATTCGCTTTTTATTATAAGCTATAATTTTCCACAATCCTTCTCTATGCACAGAGTATTTATTAAGAAAAAACATTTTACTGAAATGTTACAGTCAAATCAGTATTGAAGTTAAGTGATCAATGAGTAGTGTAAGACTGGTTGGCGCGTGGTAAATTCTGTAGTATTTTAAATCATATTGGTGAGGCATTTGATAAACAAATGATTTGCTTTTATACTGGCATCATTCGTTTTGAATAAAGCTAGAAAAGAAATAACATAATTTGCATAATGAAACCATTGAAAGTAAATCGCTGTCATTCATCAGAGGTGTCTGTACCATTTTCCCTTACATTTTAAATCCATCCAAGTTTATTTCTCCCTTTACCCAACTAAACAACCCCTCTGATTTATCCCTGCCATTGAGAGTTATAGGACGTAAAGTGTTCCATTAGGAGGAGGGGTGGTTTGTCAAGTAGAGTCTACACTGAGTGAGACAGTCTCTCTGATGTTTTTAATTTGCTTGATTCCCATTCTGCTATTTTAATTTTCCCACATGTCAGTGATGATAAGAGGCCATTTCATTCTTACCTCTTTAGCTTACCAAGGCCACATGTTTGTTTTGTCAAGGATGGTCTACCTGTCACTAGCAGGCATGGATGTCAGCGTAGAAGTCTCTGCAGCCACTAGATTTGTTCAACCACCAGCTAGATGTGAAGTTCACCTGAGAACCTGGGAGTCACTGAATCTTGTTCCAGGGGTGGATGGAAACTGTCAGAGATGCATGAGACAGCATAGTTATCTGTGCTGAAGAAACCTAGTCTTTTATTTAAATTAGATATTTTCTTCATTTACATTTCAAATGCTATCCCAAAAGTCCCCTATACCCTCCCCCTGCCCTTCTCCCCAACCCACTCATTCCTGCTTCCTGGCCCTGGCATTCCCCTGTACTGGGGCATATAATCTTCCCAAGTCCAAGGGCCTCTCCTTCCATTGATAACCGACTAGGTCATCTTCTGCTACATATGCAACTAGAGACATGAGCTCTGGGGGTGGGGGGTACTGGTTAGTCCATATTGTTGGTCCTCCTATAGGGTTGCAGACCCCTTTAGCTCCTTGGGTACTTTCTCTAGCTTCTTAATTGGGAGCACTATGTTCCATCCAATAGATGACTATGAGCATCCACTTCTGTATTTGCCAGGCACTGGCGTAGCCTCACAAAAGATAGCTATATCAGGGTCCTGTCAGCAAAATCTTGCTGGCATATGTAATAGTGTCTGGGTGTGGTGGTTGTTTATGGGATGGGTCCCTGGGTGGAGCAGTCTCTGAAACCTAGTCTTAATTCAGGCCACCATTAGTACTTTGGGGGCATGCCAAATATCCATAGGGTCCTCAGACTCAAGAGGTGCTTGGATAGAATTCAAATGATCTGTAACAAGTCCATATTTTTAAAAAATAATTAACTACTAACTGAAATTTAGCAGTTTCTTTAATTAGATATGTAGGTAAAAATCACAGCCATGTCATGTTTGTCTCCAATAGAAATTATAGATATTCTTTAAAATTTGCAATGCATTGTCTTTTTAGGCTATAGAAATGATTAAACTCATGCCTAGAGTTTGTTACATAATACATTGGTATATAAGCATGAAGATAGATGAGTATGTTTTGGGATGCCTGAGAAATGGTCCAAAGACTTCACCAGCTGGCTAAAGGAATCAACAGTATACACAAACGTAGAGAATTCCTGACTGCAGTTGTCAGTTTTGGCAATTTCTCTATTCCCTTGTCCTTCCTTGAAGATGAAAAAACTTGGAAAGAAGTTAAAATTACAGTTTTCGCTGTAAATGTTTGCTCGAGGGCATAGTTGAAGCAGTTAACAGCATTGGGCTTTTTATGAGTCTTTTTTTTTTTCAAAATGTTGTTTCAAAATGAGACCTTTACTAACACACAGATGAAACAGTCTCCCCATGCATGATCAATGTGTTGTGGGTACTGTGACAGCAATATCCATGTGAGCATTCTCTGAAAACTCCCCTCGAACAGCATGACTTCTCTTGACCAGGGTGGAGTCAACCAGGCAAGTGGAAGAAATGTAGGTATTATTACTTCTACAATTCAGGATTCTTTTCTCCTGTGGATAGCAGATGGATACAAGGTCAGCTTCCTCGAACATAGGATGGCTGACATACTCTGGAGCCTTCCATGTGGGTGAGTGTGGAATGGTTTGGGTCACAGGGGTCACAGAGTTACAGTGATGTAACTCTGCCAAACCTGCTTGGTGGATCAGCAAGTGCAGCGCAGCTCCCAAGAGCTTCCACTCTTGTCATCTGTGGGGAATCTCTCGAGGGAGGCATCACAGTGAACATGGTTTAGAGTCTTTCATTCAGCATCCTCACCAAAGCTACTCTGCTGTCTACTCTGGAATGGAATTCTTTGTGCCAAACAAGGAACGACAGTGGAAGCATTTTCCATATGCCCAGACCTTCTAGGTCCTTCTTTCCTGCTGGTACAGGCCAAAGGGCATCATGTAAGTTCTCTTACACAGCTTGCACTCAAAAGGCCCTTTCCAAGTGTGCTGCTTAGGTAAAGATGGACGATGTTGTCTTTCAAGTCTTTCAATGTCTTTCTTACATTCTTTGCACTCCAAGGGCCTTTCTAGTGCTGAATGACAGACAGAATGCTGTCCCACATCCAGGCCTTCTGTAATGTCAATCTGGTGCAGAGTAAGTTCATTTTTGGTTAAAGTATTTTTCTTTATGAGTTCATTTATGTTTGATGTCTTGACAGTTCTTCCTCATCTGTTATTTGCTAACATTTTTGGTTATCCTAAGACCTTAGATATCACTGAATATCTTTTGTCCTTTTTCTCATTGGCTGAGTGGAGCTGCTGGTTTGTTGTTCTATGTTTGTGTGTAATTCTCATTTTCCTGGTTTGCTGTAATATGTTACTCTTTTTTTTTGGGAGGGGATGTGTCTATAGCATTAGACAAATATGTTAATTTTATGTATTACTATTATGGACACTATACCATAGCATTCTGAGTTATAGTCAAGGATTTAGAAGGATATTATTGACTATCCTATAAAAAGTATTATGCTGTTGCTGAGGGACACATAAAACCTACATGATGTAGTAAGAAGTGCACCTGGTAGTGATGTCTAATTGGAAATGGTACCTGGTACATCTCTGTGTTCCAGGGTGAGCCATGTTGCTGCTACTTTCTGCCTTAACACAGATATCATGCCATTGCTGGCAAACTGATCTCTGCAGCATTTGTATAGACAACAGCATGAAGAGCAGTTCCATCTCTGTAGTTTCTTCTCAGTAGCTGAAGGGGTTACTATAGTTTCTCCTCGCAAAGCAGAGGCCTGCTTTGTTAGTTGACATAAGGGATGTACTGATTCCCCCACCCCCCCCACCCCCACTTTTGTTCTTTCAGATGTTGTGTTTTCAGTATGGCCTACAAGGCACGTTTTCAATAAGTACCAAATGTAAATTCTAGCACCTCATATTGCAGAGTGTGGCCACAAAACATGGAGGGAGCTGAGTGTGAATTCAAAGAGATGGTTGTAATGCAAGACCTCCCTGGCCACTGAAATCAACACGGCAGCCAATATATTTTACCTTCTAGTTGCTGGGGATTCGTCAGCACTTCCCATGTGCAAACATTTATACTCCTGCTCATTAGAAATGCCCACCTAAATCCATGGGAGGCGCTGCTGTATCCCTTTTCAACTCTTCTGAGCTTCTGGACACAGGACATAGCCTCTCCTACCTCTTCTTTCTTACTGGGCAAGGCCACACAAGCTGGAATAGCTTTAAAAGCATTAAAAAAACCTGATGCAAACAGCAAACATCTTCTGTTTAAGAAAGTTCACAGCTCACACTCTTGTGATTTCACCAGTTCAGACTGTAGAGCTGTCTGGTGAGTGTTTTGGGCTTAGCCGAATAGCAAATAGGCAGAATAGGTTATGATTTTGCATGTTTCAAAAAGCTCCCAGTCCCACTCCTGCATAACCAATATCCTTTGTGCCATTTTTTTTATTGGAGTGTCTGTCTATTTCAGACTTTGTAATTCTGAGCGGTTCCTTTAACATAGACTGCAAAGAATGAAGAAAGGAAGAGAGGAGGAAAGAAAACAGTTCTGGGTTAGTTTATTAACCCTATGGAATGAGGAGAGTCAAATGCTTTTTCCCTTTTCATCTTAAAGGTGACTAAGATGCAGGCACCAAGAACAAGGAATGATATAATTACAAGGCTGGCAACTTTTTCCAGTACAGGAGAAAGGAGAGTGGTAACAATTGCCCATAGTTTAAAGGGGTTGGGTTAACATCCCACTAATTCACCGCCACTCAATGGCAGCACTTGCAAACAAAGCCCCTAAACTATTCTTGACATTCATTGAACAATAAGGGCATCAACAAACCCAGAGAAAGTACAGGCCTCAAGAGCACTCAGGAGGCATTAGGGTAGGATTTTTACATTCTTCCTTCTCCCACTCTTCCAGGAAGCCTGCTGCACATGGTTTAAATTCTGGAGGCATGTCAATGTATATTTACTGTGAATAGGACCCAGGTAAAGTGCATTATCAGAGGAAAATGGGACCAGGACGTAATTGTTATTGCTATGGGGAGCTGCATGAATCCAAAGCTTTCTCTGTATCTTTGGTCCAACTGAGGAACAGGCCCTGTGCATCAGGCTGAGCACTGAGTCTGTGGTCTGTCAGTCAACACATGAGTAAAGATCTTCCTTTAGAGAGTAACCACTTTCTGACATGTACTGTGTCTTGATGGAGCACACAGCATATGAGTTATGAGTTCTGGCCTGGGAGCTATGAAAAATGACTCAGAAAATAGAGCTCTGGAAACACCTCTGGTAGCAAGAAGTCCTGCACGGACTTAGCTCCTAGTTTTGATTCCTTCATGGAGCCTTAGAGTGGTACACGACAGCTACCAACCCCATTTCTAATTGCTTCCATTTTAGTGTCTTGGTACCTCTAGTCTTCTTCATGACAATGTATAGGGATGAGTGCAGGGGTGGGTAAGGAAAGGGGGGAGTGTTAAGTCATTTCTCTGGGGTAACTAGGATGGTAGGTACACGTTGAATAAAATGAGGCAAGATGTTAGCATAAAACGTGTTAGTGAAAGAAATAGATCTCAAGGGGCATAAAATATTTATGAGGAGTTTTAGTAGCAAACATCCTATAACTATAGGCAAGGGGTACAGCTTAGTAGTAGGGTACTTTGCCTACCACATTCCAGATCCTGCATTCGATCCATAGCATCATGAATAAAGTGGAGACCAAGATGGAATGTTCATATGATACAGGAAAGGTGGTGAAAGAAAGTCGGGAGGAACACGTCGAGCTTGAGACCAACTCTGAAAGAGTTGGAGGGTTTGGCTTCACTGCCATCTGCTTGGTTTTCAGTAGATAGGGAAAATGGCATATACCTAAAAAGGAGTTTTAAATATCAACTAGGATTTTAAAAACAGAGAAAAATAAAGTAGGAAATGAATATAAGACTTTAAGGGATTTATTTGTTTGTTTGTTTGTTTTTCAGCAACCAGTTAAGGTTGAAATGGGAAGAACTAGTATAAATGTTCAGCTAAGGCGTTATTGTGGGGCTTGCATGTTTAGATACACAGGTTATTAGCGCTAGAAAAAGCACTAAAGACCCTTTAGTGTATCTATTACTTTACAGAGGGTACTAGACACCAGACCTGCTATTCTGAAGGTCACAAGGCCAGTCACAGTAGAGTGTAAATAAAGATATTCTGGTTCTTAGTCTAGGGTCAAACGAGTTTTCCTCCCTCCCCCTGGGAAAGCAATAGGGAAACTAAAGGCCAAATGCTGTCTTGAATGGCTTGAGGTCAGTCACCACATTGGAAGCAAATGTGTGGCTAGAACCAAGTCTTGTTTCTGGCTCAGAGCACGAATTTACTTGACATGACACCGTCTACAGTTTTATAGGTTGGGTTCCCTGGGATTATATCACATTATAGGTCAGGGGGTTTCTTAGACAATTCTCTTAGAAACATAATTGGGCAGAAGGGAAAAATTGAGTGGATGTGCAGTGTACGGGAGATCAAAGGTGATCAGGATTGTTATGAGTTGAGGCACAAAGATGAGATCTTATGAAGTACCTTGAAAGCGACCACAACTTTAGTAAAGATGTCCTTCAGTCATGGAACTTAAATATGACTGGCAGATGAGGGCTGGTATTGTGGACAGAAACTGGTAGAATTGTGCTGTTATTCCTAATGACACCTGGACAGCGTGCTTCAGTCTATCATTTATTCTACACAGATGCAAGTTTCTACAGGCATGCTTGAAATGAAGCTTCTGAGATTCTAGTGGGTTTCTTTTCTGGGGGGGGCGTGTCTCATAAAATTATAATTGATAGCACAAACTGTTGCTCTTGCTGTAATATCTAGTTTAAAATAATATCATTTCCCCCACTCTCTGATATTCTTGATGGCTTTCCTGCTGGCATGACTCTAGCCATGTTAAGGTTACTATAGTCTCAATTCGAGTTCTTTTGTATACTTACCAGCTAACTCAGACAGGTAGACCAGATTTCTTTATGCTACTTGTCCTATCTAAGAATCATTACTTTGTCTCAATGATCAAGATTGAATAAGACCAGACCTATATTACTTTCCAAACGTCAGCTCCTAGATCTCTGTACTGAACCAAACAGGGTCACAGCATACATTACCTATTACAGACTATAGTGTACCAAGCTGGCCCTCTAGCTCTGCATTCTATAGTCTATTTTATTGCTTTTTGGAGCAGGTAGTTCTTTGTTGGCACCATATGTGACTAGTGAACATGTGGCCAAGTATCAGGTAATAACTCCTATACTTCTTGGTTTAAATGAATTGTTTGATCTGAGCTATATTTTGTAGGATCTCATAATGATATATCAGATACTGGAAGTCCTCAAATATTAGTACTAGCTGAATCAAAATGGACAGAAACAAGAATATAATGCTCTTAGCATGCACTTATTCCTGTCAAAATGTAGTATTGCTCTTTCAAGTGGAAAGATCTATATTAACCACTAGTCTCATTTCTGAGTCAAAAATCCCGACGAAAGCAACTTACAGGAGACTTCTTTTGGGTCATAGTCATTGGCTATGGTCCATCATGGCAGAGAAAGCATGGCTGCAGACACAATAATCAGCTGATTGCATTGTGTCTGTAGTCAGACAGTAGCGAAAGGTGAGCACTAAAATCAGAAACAAGAAGAGGGAGTCCTTCTACCCAGCTCATGTTCAACACAGAAGCCTTAGCTAGAGCAATAAAGCAATCCAGAAAGATAAATAGGATACATATAAGAATAGAAGTCAAAGTATCAATATTTACAAATTATATGATTCTGTATGAAGGAGCCTAAAGACTATGCCAGGAAGCTCCCAGTGCTGATAAACACATTCAGCAAAGTATCAAGACACAAATTCAACACAGAGAACTTAGTAGCTTTCCTATGTACAAATGACAAACACATGGAGAAAGAGATCAGGGAAACACTTTCATTCATAATGGCCTAAAACACCCTGGAATAAACCCAACAAAGAGGGGGCTGGTGAGATGGCTCAGTGGGTAAGAGCACCCGACTGCTCTTCCAAAGGTCCAGAGTTCAAATCCCAGCAACCACATGGTGGCTCACAACCATCTATAACGAGATCTGGCGCCCTCTCCTGGAGTGTCTGAAGACAGCTACATTGTACTTACATATAATAAATAAATAAATCTTAAAAAAAAAAAAACAACAAAGAGAGCAAAGACTTTAAGAAACTTAAGAAAGAAATGGAAGAAGATTCCAGAAGATGGAAAGACCCCCCACTGCTCATGGATTGGTAGGATTAATTACAAAAATGGCCATTCTACCAAGACCAAACTATGGGTTTAGTAAAATTCCCATAAAAATGCCAATGAAATTTTTCACAGAAGTGGAAAACATTCTTATGTTTTATGTGGGAATAAAAAAGACTCAGCATAGCAAAATCAATCCTGAACAATAATAACACCTGCTTGAGATATCACCATCCCAGCCTGGATTTAAGGCCTGCTCAAAAGGATGAAACCAATGCCTGGCACTATTACTGGTACCAAGAACCCATGGCTAGACAAGGCATTGGTCCTAGGGGAGACCCTACTGCTATTACTCTTTTAAATAGAAATATTAAAATGGCCCCTAATAACTGTTATACCCACAGATTAATGTTTCCCCTAATACCCACCACTGAGACGTTAATTTGTAATGAGACATATGTATTACACACCCTTTTCCCAAGGCTCAGGAAGCATTGCCAAAGAGGGGTCTGAAACAGGGCTCCAAATGGAGGGACAGGGTTACCAACCTAGGCTATTCTGGTCATCAGTGAAAATCCAGGATCAATGAGATGCCCTGTTTCTAGGCAATGAAAAGAAATATGATAGGACAGGACATTCAACATCCTTCTCCAGCCTCCTAGGTACCATGCACCCACCTACATACTAGATACATACACATAAAAAGAAAAAAATCTCATAGACTCATTATTATAACACAGAAGAAGACAAAAATTACTGGACAGATTAGAAATGTGTACTGTTTACTTCAAGTGAATGTGAGCTCCTTCTGACCCTTTATTCCGTTTTAAGGACTAATGTACACGTGTTCTATACCTAAGAACATAGTCATGTTTGTGTACTTGCAAAGACGCACAATTTGTTATTGCTTCTTTTGGGTTTGTGATATTTATCTATTGCTGTCTACTATGATTCATATTCATCAGGACAAGTGGTACATGAGGGGGGAGGTGTGAGGGGCTCTGCACCCCTGTATCAGGTGGGGCTCTGTAGTGCTCTCGATCTCTACCATTTTCACAGGAATATGATTGCTTGTTAGAGATGCCCTGAAAAATACCCATGAAGGGAAGAACAGAGGCAAGACTGGTCAGAAAAGTATGCTGTACTGATCTGCACTATCACCGTATGCTACCATGGATGAATTTTGGGGGTTGACTGTTCTAGCAGAGTTTCCCTGAGTTGGGGAGAGGAAACGAACTTTAGAACCTGGAACTTGTGTGAATCACCACTGGATATCGGCTCTTCAGGGAAGAACCATGACTCTCAAACTTAGAATAATACATTTCACATGTGTCTTTATCAACAGGTAAAGGCTTATAGATGCTTCTTGTATATTTGAAATGAAAGACTGTATAAAGAATGGACACGGGAAGAGAAATGACCCTGCCATGCTCTAATTACAAAACTACCCTATTTGCATACTGAACAGACGTAGAATTCAGAAGATGGTACTCGTAGACTGATGTATGAGTCTGGAATAATCCACTTCCCATAAAATGCCTGTGTGTAGTTGGAGCTAGCAAGAACTAGTTTCCTCAGGCTGACTTCTGTTTTTCACAGGGCAACAAGTGCCCCTCTCCATTACTGAACTCTCTGCAGTTGGAGTACATCCCAGCACCTGCACAAGGGATCTGTGTATCTGTGGACTGAATTAACAATGCACAATCAATAACGATGCTTTCTCTTTAAACATTTGATCTTTGATGAGATTTCATGAAATCACCACAAGTTATGGGTTTATGTATATAGTTGATCGATGTTTCACAAGTTTCTATGTGAAAAAAAAAGATGTGTTTCATTAGTAATTTCAAACATGAATAAATTAGCTAAGAGGCCTTTGCAGAGATCCTCAGTGCAGCAGCATTTTTCTGTCTCTAATATTTACACTTATTACTCACTATACCTGATACTATTGATACTATTCCTGGGGAAGATGTGGACAAACCTCTACTCAGCCCAGATAGGGAACTGTTGACAGAATAAAATAGCAATGTTGGCACAATCTAACTTCATGACCATTGAGTTTATCAAAGATGCTTTCAGGAGTATGGATGAAGGGAAATGTACAAGGACAGAAATGGCACAGAGGCAACTACATAACTGGAAGCCCACCCTGGCATGAGTGACAGCTCTCAGAACTTGGAACCCTGGAGCACACTTCAGTACTTGCAGGCAGCTCTAGAGGTCAGAGACTATTTGCTTCTCTGCAGTTGTCTATTCCCTCTCTTGTAGGCAGTCCACTGGCTCTGAGAGTGTTCCTAAGTATTCCTTACTAGTTATATAACCTGGGACGTGTTGTGGAGGGACCCAATGCTTCTGACCATTTTCAGGGACCTCTCTGAAGCTCCTGAATTGTTTACTTCCTGATCTTAACCAGCCTTCTTTTAGAACTTTGTGAATCCTTAGGCATTTCCCTGCAGGATGGAATGTTTACCATTCTTTCGAACCCCAGTCTGAAGTGCTTCCCTCCAAAATGGAATGTATTGATGGAGAATATAGCACCACACCACAAATATATATAATATAAAGCAGTTATCTATAGAATTTGCAGCGTGTTTCATGAGAGCAGGAAATTGATCTATTTAATGTCTAATGCCATTGACACATAGAAGATGCTTGGGACATAACAGATCCTTAAATTTGGGTTAAATGGTGGACCAAAGGATATATGAGTCACATTCTATTTGCTTAATGTATTTCTATACTTTGGCATGGCATATTATTATTAAAGTTAAGGTCATTAGCATGATAATTAACAGTTAATTATAATGAGTTCTGAAATAAAATTATAGTGACTTTTTCTTCATAAGTCTTGAGGAGAATAATTAAGGATGGTTAATTGATAACTCTGATTTTATTAAGAGCTCTTCACTCTCACATATCACAGGTCATTACTGATTCTGATTTTGTGGTTTCTGAGAGTGATGAACGATGTTACTGCAGCATTGATGAGAGAGGTGAGGGTGGTGAGAGAAGGAGTAGCCACTGAACGGAGTGTACTTTTTAATGGATTAAGAGTTTCTTTTTAAAGTTTTTAAAAAAAATATTTGACATGTGTGTGCATGTGTCTGTGTGAGCGTGAGATACACGTGGAGGTCAGAGGACAATTTGTGTGAGTTGGATTCTTCTACCAGATGACCTTGGAGAGAGAATTAAAGCTAAGAGGAAAGTTCCTTTATCAGCTGAGCCATTTCAGTAGCACTTTTGTTAAGAGTTTGGCATCTGTTTATTTATGAGCTGTTCCCTATGAAGAACACTTTACTACTAAATGAAGCCAGAACTACAGAGAACCACCCTTCCATAGCCATATACCAGGCTGGTTGTAGAACTAGAGTGTTGATGGTCATGAGACTTAAGCCAAAGCTTGTTACTGTGACATTCTGGGAATAGAGAGACAGCACATATCATTTGAAGAGAGTAATTCTTTTTTTCCATAATTAAAAGTACTAGTTTCTCAGAACTGTGTGCATGTGGGTGGGGTTGACTGGGTTGAGAGATTTAAAGGCTGTTGAGAAACATCCTGGGTCATCAGGTTACCAGAATGCAGGAAAAAAAAAAAAAAAAGCTACTGTAAAGAGAAGAATTTGAAAGTCCATGGAAGCAGAGGAAGAGATAGAAGTTTGAGAAGAAACAAGCTAAGATTATAGAGGAAGATACATCTCAGTGAGTCTAAGGAGTCACTGGTCAGAGCATAAAGAATTGATAAGGTGAACACATTGTCAAGAGTGCCAAATATAAAGTTAGTTATCTATGTAATGTGGTAAAAATTGAGGCTAACCTAAACCCAGCGTCACTTTCTGTGTGAGACTCTAGAGTATACCCTAGGTATTCTGAATAGTGTGTATAAATGCTGTTTGATTGATGGTAGGACCATGCCCCAATAAACTCATCACATTTTTAAAAAAAAGAAGTGGATGATCACAGTCAGCTATTGGATGGAACACAGGGCCCCCAATGGAGGAGCTAGAGAAAGTACCCAAGGAGCTAAAGGGGTCTGCAACCCTATAGGTGGAACAACAATATGAACTAACCAGTACCCCGGAGCTCTTGACTCTAGCTGCATATGTATCAGAAGATGGCCTAGTAGGCCATCATTGGGAAGAGAGAGGCCTCTTGGTCTTGCAAACTTTATATGCCTCAGTATGGGGGAATGCCAGGGCCAAGAAGTGGGAGTAGGTGGGTAGGGGAGTGGGTAGGGGAGGGTGTGGGGAACTTTTGGGATAGCATTTGAAATGTAAATGAAGAAAATACCTAATTAAAAATAAATTAAAAAAAAGATGTACAATGTGTGTAATTCTAAAATATCTTCCCCAACAAACCATAAATCTCACCATATTCTTCTTTGTTTAGATTTATTCTTAATATCAATACAGTGAGGTACAAACTTTAAATTTCAACATAAAATATACTTTGCAGTTTGAAAAAAAAATCAAAAGTTTAAAATTCATCTGAGATACCCAGTTTACTGAAACCCATGCCTCATTTTAGCCTTGTTGACCTTAAACATGCTCAGAACACTTAGTATAGACTGTAGATAGGCAATTCATACAGGGCTAACCCTGAGGTAAAAGGTATTGAACAGTAATCATAACTTACCGAACACTGTGAGAACCATGATCCTTGTATGGATACTTCTGGCTAATGTACATGTGGTGGTTTGAATGAAAATGCCCCCCCCCCCACTCATAGTGGGTGGCATTATTGGAAATGTGTCCTTGTTGGAGTAGGTATGGCCTTGTTGGAGGAAGTGTGTCTCAGAAGCTCAAACCAGGCCCAGTGTCACTCTTTCTTCCTGCTGCCTGCTGATCCAGATGTAGAACTCTCAGATTCGTCTCTAGCACCATGTCTGCCTGCATGCTGCTGTGCTTCCCACCCTGATGCTGATGGGCTAAACTTAGGAACTTTAAGCCAGCCCCAATTAAATGTTGTCCTTTAGAAGAGTTGCCGTGGTTATGGTATCTGTTCACAACAATACAACCCTAACTAAGATAGCATATAGCAGGGACAACCCCCCACCTCCACCCCCTCCAGACCTGAAGGTGCCTACAGCATTAAACTGCTTGATGGTAGGATGGCTCCATGGTATCAACAATGGTAGGTCAACAATTTCTCTCTTCTCATGAGGCTTGAGAATAGCTGCTACAAGTTACCGTGGCACTGGCTAACGGCTCAGTGAGCATGATGTTCTTTGGGAGGATATCAAGTGTCGGCTGTACAGTCTGCTCTTGTCATTGCACGTTTCTCTCCATCAAGCAAGAGCAGCCCACATCTGCTGGCAAATGCTCGCAAATCTCTCAGAGAGGGCTGAGATGGGTTTCCTCTAATGTCCGCGTACTGTTATTGATGCCAGCAAATGCCTTGGCGGCTTTGCTTATTGTGAAATTTCATGTTGTCTTGGGTCTAACTCCTTCTTCTTCCTCACATTCTTTACCCATTTCTTTCCCCTGTTCAATCAACACCTCGCTGGAAAGCTGCTCAAACCTAGGACAATGAGCTCATGAATATTCACCCTATCAATGCGCAGTTCTGTTTCCCAAGGCCTTACACTCTGCTTTTTTACTATTTCATCAACAGAGGAATCTTTGTTAAAGCCTTTGAATGTATTCACATATGTCTTCAAAGCTCTCTTCCAAATGCCACTCATGTGTTTCTGTGTGCCTTCCCATACCGTATGATGTTCTGCATCTCATTTCGAATGCTAAATCTTTCCAAACCTCTGAGTGCTTTGGAGAGGGATCAGCTGCCCTAACATTGTGTACAAGCATTCAGAGTAAAAAGCATATAATAGTAAATAGGTGCTTTGAGTGTAGCTATTAAGTAGCGATCACACTTTGAATGAGGTTGAATGAGTCCTTGGAGTCAGCAGCAAATACACAAACTTTACATTAGGTTGTCTATTGCAAATACGTTGTGAAGTTTTTCTAAGGGATGAAGAATCTGCACATAGGGTGTCATTTTTGCCTACAATACGCTCTTGCCTGTGCAATAAAACAGCTCAAAACCAAATCTTTTATGCTGACATCACCCAGGTTTTCTTGTTATGGTGATTAGAAACAGGAAGGCCATGGTTGATCACAGTCTTGAATGCTCAAGGGTTCTCTGAGTGGCAAATTAGGAGAGGCTTTAATTTGGATACTGCAGTATTTCCAGGGCAAAGCAGCATTGAGTGATGCTTAATGCCTTGAATCTTGGCATTGTCTTGGGCTCTTGATGAGCATATGCGTGCTCTGGCATGTGCTCCTAGAGCAAGCTGGCTTCATCAACACTAACTATTCAGACACATACTTTTTTTCTACAATTCTCCTATGTAGCTCTTCTTTAAAAGGCTTGGTATTTATGCTTTTGGCGTGTGCTGCCTTGCTGCTGGTCATCACATTATTACATTTATGATGGCTTTTGAAGCACTGAAACAAGCCCTGACTTTCTGTGTTTGCATACATGTAAAGCCAATGGCATGATGTTTCTGTGTCTTGCAATGGCTTCCTTCTCAAGGAAGTAGGCAGCATGTATTCTGTGTCTGGTTTTCCGTTCATATGACAGACAATTTTCCACATCATTAACTAGCCTAGCGCTTTACTTTATGATGATGGTGGGGCTAACTGATTTCACTGATTACCCCATCTCATGAACAAGACTGTCAACTGTGAGAGATCTAACCTATGTGTAATGGCTGTTATGGCTTACCTTCTTCATGCTAGACAATTGAATTTCACCTCAAGAACAGCTGTCACTTTCTTCTAACCAGATGCTGTGATTTTTGTCTTGCTTGAGCTTGCACAGGATATTGTCATAATCGCTGTGAGTTCCCATGTGGACCTGCCCTATTGTGTCTGAAACACACTGTAGACATCATGGAATGCATAAAAACAAAACAGTATCCAAAACACAGTGGTAAGACAGTATGCTTTACTTCTGGTCACGGGATCTGGGGCTCACTGCTGCTGCCTAACACTAAGAGACCATATTGTACCATGTATCATTAGCCTGGAAAAAGAATGAGAGTAAGAGATTTGAACTTTGATTGCTATTGGACTTTTATTATTCCACATAATCACAAAATAAAAAAAAATCATCTGTCAAACTTTTGTGAATCAAAGTCTGTTCATAAAAGTATGAAGAACATGTGTATATATGTATGTTAGCATGTGACAATAACTATACTAGGCCATAAGAATTAGTAATAAGTATGCCACAATAAAGTGAGAAAACCAATGCAAACCTCTGAGCCTGTAAATAAACATGACACTATCAATAATGTTGTCAGATAACCCATGGAATTATAGGGGGAGTTTGTTCTTGCAACAACTCACATTCCTTGTTTCTATCTTTATCTGAGTTAGTCATTTGGTTACACAGTCCATATTTGCATCAACACACACACACACACACACACACACACACACACACACCTCAGTATCTGTGGAGGATTAGTTTTAGGGGAACTGGTTTCAGGACCTCTGTGGTACTGATATTGACAGATGCTCAAGTCTTTTATATAAAGTGATATTTGAGGCTGGAGAAATGGCTCAGCAGTTATGAGTACGTACTACTCTTCCAGAGGACCCAAGTTCAGGCCTTGCACCCATGTCAAGTGGCTCACAACTGTCACAACTCTGACTCCAGGGAAATATGACACTCTGGCTTCCATAGGCACCAATACTCACATGTAAATACCCCACACAGACACACAAATACGCATAAAAGGACAAATAATATTTTTAAAAATGATATCATATTTGAATATAATGTACACTCATCCGCTCACATACTTTACATCATCTGTATATTATATAGGACATCAGATATGTAAATGTGCTATAAATTGTGTTATGTTTTGTTGTTTCAAGAATAATGAGAAGGAAGAAGTCTTTGCTGTAGCTAAAGCCTTTGAGAGTTTCCGACTTAGTGATGCTTTAACCACAAATATTTCAGCACTTGCTATCCAAGAACAGGGACATTCTTCTTGATAACCATGACACAATTATCAAATTCATAACACTCTCCATGGATACCGCATTAGCATCTCACATACCATGCATTTTCCAGTTTTATTTACTATCTCAATAACTTTATCACAATCTCCTTTCTAGACTGAAGCCAACGTCACACTGCATTGAATTCAGGCTGCCTCAAGAATATTTAATTCAGAAGATGCCTTCAGTCATTTTTGCTTTCATGGTGTTAGCATTTTGGAGGGTAAGGCCAATTCTTTTGCAGAACGAGCCTCTACTTTTTATTTTTTAGTTTTCATTTTATTTTTTAAAATTAGGTATTTATTTCATTTACATTTCCAATGCTATCCCAAAAGTCCCCCACACCCTCCCTCATCCACTCCCCCCCCCCACTCCCACTTCTTGGCCCTGGTGTTCCCCTGTACTGAGGCATATAAAGTTTGCACAACCAATGGGCCTCTCTTTCCACTGATGGCCCACTAGGCCATCTTCTGATACATATGCAGCTAGAGGCACGAGCTCCAGGTTAGTTCATATTGTTGTTCCACCTATAGAGTTGCAGATCCCCCCAGATCCTTGGGTACTTTCTCTAGCTACTCCATTGGGAGCCCTGTGATCCATCCAATAGCTGACTGTGAGCATCCACTTCTGTGTTTGCTAGGCCCTGGCATAGTCTTATAAGAGACAGCTATATCTGGGTCCTTTCAGCAAAATCTTGCTAGTGTATGCAATGGTGTCAGCGTTTGGAGGCTGATTATGGGATGGATCCCCAGATATGGCAGTCTCTAGATGGTCCATCCTTTCATCTCAGTTCCAAACTTTGTCTCTGTAACTCCTTCCATGGGTGTTTTGTTCCCAATTCTAAGAAGGGGCAAAGTGTCCACATTTTGGTCTTCTTTCTTCTTGAGTTTCATGTGTTTCACAAATTGTATCTTATATCTTGGGTATTCGAAGTTTCTGGGCTAATATCCACTTATCAGTGAGTACATATTGTGTGAGTTCTTTTGTGATTGGGTTACCTCACTCAGGATGATGCCCTTCAGGTCCATCCATTTGCCTAGGAATTTCATAAATTCATTCTTTTTAATAGCTGAGTAGTACTCCATTGTGTAAATGTACCACATTTTCTTTATCCATTCCTCTGCTGAGGGGCATCTGGGTTCTTTCCAGCTTCTGGCTATTATAAATAAGGCTGCTATGAACATAGTGGAGCATGTGTCCTTCTTACCAGTTGGAACATCTTCTGGGTATATACCCAGGAGAGGTATTGCAGGATCCTCCAGTAGTACTATGTCCAATTTTCTGAGGAACCACTAGACTGATTTCCAGATTGGTTGTTCATACTCATCAAAGGTAAAATCTCCCAAGAAGAACTCTCAATTCTGAATATCTATGCTCCAAATACAAGGGCAGCCACATTCATTAAAGACACTTTAGTAAAGCTCAAAGCACACATTGCACCTCACACAATAATAGTGGAAGACTTCAACAACCACTTTCATCAATGGACAGATCATGGAAACAGAAACTAAACAGCGGCACAGTGAAACTAACAGAAGTTATGAAACAAATGGATCTAAAAGATATCTACAGAACATTTTATCCTAAAACAAAAGGATATACGTTCTTCTCAGCACCTCATGGAGCCTCTACTTTTAGGTGCCTGTTTTCTTATGTACAGGAATTCTGACAGGATTCTCTATAGTAATGTATGTTGAAGCATCATAACAAATTTATACATGATAATTATAGTCCCAATTAATAACACTTGTCTGAATATATTATTAAGTGGCTGAATGTATTCTAATTGTGTTTAATTCCATTCATAGTTCCTAGTTGGAGTTTTCAATACAATTTCTCAGTGGTGGAATTACACAATTCTTGTACTTTCCTTTCTCTGGGATCAGCTATTTTTCCTAGTAGCTTTTATTCTTTTATTGGTGAGTGGTATCTTAAAACCATAGGCTTGGATTCTGGGTGTACTCAAGGACATGTGTCATTGAATAACAACTAGGTGAGTGCTTAGGGTGCAGTATTTTTGGGGGCACTATAAAGTTATATAAAGAGCTAAAATCCAATTGGAATTATGGATATACAATTGTTATAAATTGAATTATTACTATAAATGACTACATGATCTTTTAATATTATCTTAAATAAATAATCAAATCTCATGAAAAACTGTTTTGTGATCCACTGCTATAACCTTGGCTTTCTGAAACTGTGTTCTTTGTCCTTTGATTTGACAAGAATACTATAATTTCCCGGGTAATATCAAAGGTAGTTCTACCATAACCTTGCAATATGTAAGAAATTATAGAAATAATAAAGAAAAATTTATCAAGCATGTATTGTTAATGTTCTAGAACAAGCATGAGACTATATTTAATTACAATGTATTATACATTCTATACATTTTTCCATTAAGATGCTAGAAGTATTTAAATTATTTAAGCATATTTAACCTTATAATGCATTTTGAAATGAGTAAAATTAATTTAAAGAAAAATAGTTTAATAAATTAAACATTGAAGAGGCACATTGTAGAATGACTGTTCTCCATGCACAAAAGCCCCATGATTTTAAAGAGTTTAGGAGTAATGTGTGTGTGCCCACCAACTTTTATGTCAAATTGACACAGCTAGGGTCAGTCATCTGAGAGGAAGGAACTGAGAATTGAGAAATCACCTCCCCATGCTTGGGCTAAAGGCAAGCCTATGTGCATTTTTTTAAATTAGCAATTGGTATGGGAGCAGGGCTGAGCCTACTGTGAATGGGGCCAAGTAGTACTATAAGAAAGCAGGCTGATCAAGCTAAGAGGAGCAAGCTAGTAAGCAGCACCCCTCCATGACTTCTCCATCAGCTCCTGCCTTCAACTTCCCACATGCTTTGAATAACTGCTTTGACTTTCCTCCATGGACTGTTATTTCAGATGTGTAAGCAAAACAAATTGTTTCCTTTCCAAGTTACTTATGGTTATGGTGTTTTAGCACAACAGTAGAAATCCTAACTTAGACAGAAATTGGTACCAGGATAGTGGGGTATTGCCATGACAGATCTGACCATGTTAATTTTGGGAGGGTTGTAGAAGGACTTTGGAACTTTGGCCTAGAAAAGCCATTGAGTGTTGAGAGCTTAATGAATTTCACTGTGGAAGGTTGGGCAAAATGAATGTTGAGAGCAGTGCAGATGACAAGTGCCTGGCTTGGTTGGTTTGCTATTTTGAATTAAGAAGTTATGGTTCTGGTCAGTGAGACTTGAGAAATCAGCCATGGTTAACAAGAGACCTGCATTGCTGAGCTGAGATCTTTGTTTTACTGGGACACCTGATGCTGGTCAGCTGGAGCTGAGAAATTGATGATTATTCATTGAGGTGAAATCTTCTGGGGAGTCTTACCTCCGTGTCAGCTCATAGAAGGTATGTTCCTGAGATGACCATGGCTGAACCTTATACTGGTAGCTGAACTTGGTAATGTGTAAGAGTCTCTTAGGTGGTACTAGTTTTGAGAGCATGAAAGGGGTTATGGACAACAAACCAATTAGGAGTGGTTTGTCAGTCAAATAAGCCTTTTTTTCCCCCAAGTTGCTTTTGGCTGTGATGTTTTTATCACATGATGGAAACCCTAACTATGACCATGGCTTTGCCTGCTGGGAGCAATCTAGGCAGACCATCACTGTGGGTGCTACAATTGCTAAGATAGTGTCCCTTGTAAGGTCAAGTAACATGTTAGAATGTGTAGAGTTATAAGATACCAACTATGGTACCAACCCTGAAAGGGACTTAAATAACAGTCAGTCATTTTAGTACTTGGAAACTTAACATAAGGAAATTCAAATACTCGCTGAATGTCATTCTGTCAAAATACCACCCAAGAATAGGATAAGGTGATTACACTTCGGCCCTCATCCACTGTTGTTTGCAGTATTCCATTATAACAATTAAGACAATTGAGTGTCGTAATCTCAGAAGGCTGGAGGCCGAAGCAGCAGGTTTAATCTCAGGAGTTCAAGGTTAGCCTGGAGTCATAGTGACTATCAGACCATCTAGAGCTACATAGTAAGACCAAAAGAAAGATTTTAGAAGAAACCAAAATAAATACACTAATTAATTAAAAAAAAAAACTCCAAGTATTCCTGATGTCTGTTGTGATCTGAATGTAACAAGTCTGCCATAGACTCAGTTTGGGATGGACCTTGAGGTGGGGCCTAACAGGAAGAAGTGAGACTGGAAGTAGGACTAAGATTAGCCAGACCCCACTTCCTGTCCTCTCTCTGCTCTATGACAGTCAAACACTGTGAGCAGCCTTCTTTTCACTCCAGGCAGAGCCATGTCTGTCATAATGGGCTGCAGCCCCTTGCACTCTATGCTCAAAGAAATCTTTCCTTATTTTGCTTACTTCTACGTAGTTGCCAAGAACAAAGAAACTCCTAGTATGTGTTTCCATGTGATGCTGAATTTTAATGGTAGAGCTGTCTCTGAGGTGCAGCAGATGAAGGACTTCATTTCTTCTGTTAAGATTAAAGGGTGAAAAACAAAAACCCCAACCAACCAACCAATGAAAGAAAAGCACCCCCCCTCCCAAATAACAACAACAACAGTGAAAAAAAAATAATGAATCTCTTTATTTGGCTAAGATAAAGGTCCAGCACATAAACAGGACTTACAGGTGGGAAACCCATCACCATTATCCGGGGCAGCTGAAGTGAGGCACTGCCCAGAGGCAGTGAGTTAAATCAGTGCAGGGCAAGGGTCCCTCAGCAGTTCACTGTAGACTGAATTGAGAAAGTATGATTGTTTTTAATTGGTTCCCATTTGACCTTATTAAAAGTTTAAGTTGTGCCTTTTCTCTGACCTTTTATCCTTTTGACATTTCTTTCCTTGTGTTTTACAGTTCCTTTGTCTTTCTTCCCCTTAGATTCCCCTTCACAACGTGCTCTCTCTGCCTGGGGAGTGGGGATGGCTGTATCCTCAACTTATTAAAGGGACCAACATCAACATATAATTTTGAGAATGAAGTTGCCTTTATTAGCTCAGTTTTAAAGGGGATGATATGAGGCAATTATTTCTCATTTCTCCAAGACCTCACTAGGTATTCTAACAATAATTGCTCGTAAATGTGCTTGTGTTGTGCTGTACCTGTTTGATAACAAGGATGTTCTCATCATTGGGTTTTCAACATTTGCTACAGTTTCCGACACATGGTAAGTGTTCAGTAAATGTTTGTCAAATGAGTTAATTATCGGTAATATACTATAGTCCTCTAAGTATCTGTCTCTTATGCTGGACAGAATTTGGAGATGAGGATCAAACATTATCAACTTTTCTATTCCTGTCTGCCATTCACAAACTACCCAGATGATAGCTACTCAAATACCTTTCAATGATTGAAGGAATGGAAAAAAAAAAAGACACTGAGTTAGGGCTCACTACTTGCATTATTACTTGAGGGTTTGTGAGGAAGCTTCCTTAAAAATTATTATATAGCTGATATAGCTGTCTCTTGCGAGGCTATGCCAGGGCCTAGCAAACACAGAAGTGGATGCTCACAGTCTGCTATTGGATGGATCACAGGGCCCCCAATGGAGGAGCTAGAGAAAGTACCCAAGGAGCTAAAGGGATCTGCAACCCTATAGGTGAAACAACAATATGAACTAACCAGTACCCCTGGAGCTCTTGTCTCTAGCTGCATATGAATCAGAAGATGGCCTAGTGGGCCATCAGTGGAAAGTACAGGGATGCCTCAGTACAAGGGAACGCCATGGCCAAGAAGTGGGAGTAGGGGGGAGGGGTGTGGGGGAGGAGGGTTTGGGGGACTTTTGGGTTAGCATTGGAAATGTAAATGAAGAAAATACCTAATTAAAAAAATAATTAAAAAAAAGAAATATTCAACATCCTTAGTCATAAGGGAAATAAAAAAAATTATTTTTCTTTATATATGTCAGAGATATGGGCAATTGTCCCAGGCAGCTATGTTCTGTCAACTGCTAAGGGGGTCTCTAGATGGAGAAAGCTCATAGTTTAGTAAGACTTAAAGGTCAGTTCTAGAAATGCATTTTATCTTTCTGGGGTGAGACTGCTGACTACCTGGAGGGGAAAAAGATTCAGGAGACAAAGAGATGGAAACAGTGTTATTCACCTTGTGTTGACTCCCGTGTCAACCCTGGGCACAACTGAGAGTCACTGAGACACTGTGAGCAGAGAGCAGTTCCATAAACAGCAGCTACCCAGGAATAAAGAGGAAAAGTGAGGTAACCCAGTCACAAAAGCACACCCATGGTATATACTCACTGATAAGTGGATATTAGGAAAAAAGCTCAGAATACCCAAGATACAACTCACAGACCATATGAAGCTCAAGAAGAAGGAAGAGCAAAGTGTGGATGCTATGGTACTACTTAGAAGGGGGAACAAAATAATCCCGGTGGGTGGGTAGAGGGTGGTAGGGACTTGGGAGGAAGAGAAGAGGGGAAGGGGAAAAAGAGGGGCAGGGTCGGGTGTCAGAGGAGATGGGGGCAATGTACAGGGGACTAGTTTGCATCTGAAACTCCATTACATGCTCGCTCATGTCTCGAGTGCCTGGTCCCCAGATTCTGGCAATATCTTGAAGGTCGAAGGCCCCAGAGAACACGTCAGATGCCAAGTGTGCCTTTCTTTGCTGGTGAGGGTAGTGATGAGGGAGCAGAGATTTCTAGAGACACGCTTGTGCTAGAGAGGAACTCTGAGGAGATCGTTTTGGATTCTGCTGATGGAGGAAGGAGAGGCAGATCAGTTACCCAAGCCTGTCAGCTCTGCAGGGTCCTAGTTATTCTGAGAGGCATAAAAGTTGCTGGCTACACTGTTTTCACTCAACTGTGGTCACGTGTGCCTTTGCCATACGCTGTTGTAATATTCCGGAGGAGGATGGGCCTGCCTGGAGGAAGTGGGTCACTAGAAGTGAGCCTTTAAATCCCACCGTTTCCAGCCTGTGCTCTCTGCTTTCTGACCTCTACCATGCAAACAGCCACTGCTCCATGTTTTTGCTACCACAGGTATAGCTACTGTGCCAAACCATCCCGTCATCGATAGAAGGAAACTCATCCGAAACCTGTCCCCCTCCGTAAGTTGCTTTTGTGGGCTACTTATTTGACCACAGTGACGCAGGAGACCTAATACAAAGTAAAATGCGGCAAAGAAAGAAATGTGAGGCTTCCTGGGGTTCTCAAATCTAAATAGTGGTCTAGAAGCTGGGGATCCAGCAGTAAATGCTGTGAGGTGTCCTGCAAGAGCTCTTGCCAGTTCTTTCGGGGTGTCTGATGCAGAGTGAATCATGGCACTTAGAAAACGACATGTTTACAGCCGGGAAAGCGATGGGAAAGAAAAATGCCTGGCGTTTGATGTATGTAACAATGGGACTGACCTAGATTGAAAGGTCACCTGCATCCTTTCTAAGGAGCCTCCACAGTTAATACAAGAATGAAAAAAAAAATAGGTCTTAGCAACGACACAGAGTAGCAAAGAGAGTGCTTTTTTAGAAGTAAAAAGCTTGTGAAAAGACCCTAAGGCAAGACACGGTTGAGTGTTCTTGGAACGGAAAGGAAATGGTTGTGGTTGGAGGTTAGAGAGAAAGGGAGAGGATGGAGCCAATTAAATTTGGATAGGAAAGCAAACACTTGGGACAAATTATTCAGTGCCCGAAGGCCAAAGAGTTTGGTTTTATTTTAATAGGGAGACATTGAATAATTTAATCCAATTTATGGGAGGGGTAGCGGCTGGCTTTTTATTTTAGATTTTTTTAAAATGTCTATGGAAGATAGCAAAGCAGCCCAGACTCTTGTTGTCCTTCAGAGGCCATCACCTGGTGAGTGACACTGTACCAATCAACTCCTTGTAGAGGAAATCAGTGAAGGATCTAGAAAGATGAAGGTCCAAGCAGAAAAAAGCTCCAAAATTATAGGACAACTGTGACGTTCCATTCACCTTTGCCCCACTCTCTCCTTGATACGACAGGAAGAACCAATTCCTGGTTACTCCTCCAGGATGTAGCTCAGATTAGTGAAGCCCAGACACATCTGTACAGGTCCCGGTGACCCCATAGTGCCACTGGCACAGAGTTTCCATTAGAAATCACATTCGTCATAGAATACACTATGTCACTTTGCCTGTTCCGAAGACCCCAGAAATACACATTATTTCCTCATTATTCAAATGAGGCAATTAGAGTATTACAGATGTTGGGCATTACCCAAGGTCACATGTTACACAGAGGAATCAGGATTTCAAGCTGAGTCTTTCTTCCTTAAGTGTATGGGTTCTTTGTCTCTGCCAGGTCAGAGAAATCTTTGAAAGAAAAGGCAATAGTCTGATGGGGAATAGGAAATCTACTTCCTTCTCTCGTTTCTCCACTTCATTTCATAAGGGAATTGCCTTATGCTATGGCTGTTTGTCCTTGAGTAACCTAACCATTCGTATAGTTTTTTCTATTTTTTTTTTTTTGCATGTGTTTTTGAGACTAACAATTGGTTACTTCTGTGTATCATCTGTTAGTTTTTACTGATGGCTTCCTCATATCCCCTCTGCTATAGGTGCTCACTTTATATATAGTGTACATGCTTAAGATTCCCATCACCACTCTGCATTTTTCCTCTCCTAGATCCCTTATTGCCCAAATTTGATATAATTTATTGCATTAACAGTATCCATGCTGCCTTCTTGTGATATGACTATATTGCTAACAAATAAAGAAATACAATTGTTTTTTTTTTCAGAGAATAGTGAGCTACGTAAGTGAAAGGGATCTAGTAAGAAAACCCCAGTATTTAAACCTGAAATACAAGGTCTTGTCTATGAGTAATATTACAAGCAGGAAAAGATACTTTTTCCTCTGTCTTAGTCAGGGTTTCTATTCCTGCACAAACATCATGACCAAGAAGCAGCTGGGGAGGAAAGGGTTTATTCAGCTTACACTTCCCACATTGCTGTTGATCACCAAAGGATGGAGGACTAGAACTCAAGCAGGTCAGGAAGCAGGAGCTGATGCACAGACCACGGAGGAATGTTCTTTACTGGCTTGCTTCCCCTGGCTTGCTCAGCCTGCTCTCTTATAGAAACAAGACTACCAGCCCAGAGATGGCACCACCCACAAGGGGACCTCCTCCCTTGATCACTAATTGAGAAAATGCCTTACAGCTGGATCTCGTGGAGGCATTTCCTCAACTGAAGCTCCTTTCTCTGTGATAACTCCAGCCTGTGTCAAATTGACACAAAACCAGCCAGTACAATCCCCCTTTTAGTTTCATGTATGCTTATCTCATGATCAGGTTACCTGTATGTGTTGGGGAGAGTGAACTTAACCCAGCAACACGGCTTATCATTGCTGATTCTGGTCACACACTCAGGTAGTGTTGGTCAAGTTCCTCCACTGTCCCTTCCCCTCCTCCAGCCCCCTGCTGCTTTGTCTCCCTGTCCTCTGCAAGAGTCACTGTGCAGAGCTAACATTAAAGGGATAGGAAATCACCTCAAGTTTGTTTGAAAGCAGAGTAATTCCATAGATAGATTACTTGGGATTCTTCTTCTAGGAAGAGTCATCTCTCCTCTTTATTCCTTCATTGATTAAGTAAAAATGAACCCAGATACTCCTTGACAGTGCTACAAAATTACACACGTTTCATAACTGTAAATATCTCTAAAGTGTTCCCAGAAGTAAGCTAAAACACAATTTTATTTTACTCCAACTCTTAAGCTATCGCCAAATAGGTTATTCCATTTATTTTCTCTTGCCTGTAGTAACCTCCTACTCCAACACTAAGAAATTTAGCTTGCCAAGGTTTCTGTGAGCTCATATATGCATCTTTCCTTGGAGTTATGCCTCTAGTTCTTACACTCTTTCTACCACCTCCTCCAGATAAGTCCCTGAGCCTGGATGGGAGGAGTGTATAGAGAGATCCCACTCAAGGTGAGTGCTTCAGAGTCACCTGCACATGGTCTAGTTATGGGTCTCTAGAAGCTTCTAAGATGAGGGTTCCACAAAGCATAGGTATATAGGTACAGCGATATGTTGGTAGGAGTCATTGCATTGCTACATTTATTTAAGCAGAATAATTATAGATTAGGTGTGTCCTTAGGGCCCATGACAAACCTAATCTTGCCATCATTAATTGTGTCAGGCAAATTGTGTCCCCTCCTGGGACATGTCTTCAATCTAAGCAAAAAGTGGTTGGTAATTCCTATAATGTTTGTGTCACTGTTGCACAAGTGGGTACATCTCTCCACAAGGTTGCTATTATAGCTTATGAGGTTCATAGTTGGATTCAGTTGATGACTACTCCCCTACTAATGTGTAAAGCATATTCCTGCACAATGAATCTTAGTAGGGGTGAGCACCAGCTTGATTTAGCCACATTCAAACATAAGTATGTGGTGTCTTCTGCAATAGGGTCATATACCAGGTGGTGGAAAGTAACCTGTAACACTGGCAAAAGTCTGTAATGTTTGGGGCAGGGGAGTCTATGGTATCCCTTTGTCCAATGACTCAAGAAGATATGATCCATTCTTGGCAATGGGGGTTTTATTTGGTATTATATTTTGAGTAGTTGGGGCAGTGTGTCACCCAATACATGGTAACTCCATTTAAACCCTTTTATATGTATATATTCTAGGAGGTGTCTACATTAGTGGGTTTTGACATGGCTTTTAAAAGTCTTTAATGCAAAGTCATCTTCTCTCTACATCCCTTCCTCTACCCTGCCCTCTCGCCCACCCTTATTTAATCTTCCTATTCTAGCTTACTCTTTATCCTTTTATAATACTGTGTTCTATTTCCCTTTCATCGGAAGATCATCTTATACTCCCTGGTCCCTTATTAGCTACATAACCTCTGTGAATATTCTGAATGAAACACACATATTTAAAGCTTAAAACGTAATATACACATAAAAGAGAAAACATGTAATGTTAGCCTTTCTGGGTTTGAGCTACCTCACTCAGGATGATTGCTTCTAGCTCCATCTCCCTGAATGTTTCATAATTTAATTTTTCTTAATAATTATATACTAGTCCATTGTATAGATGTACCACATTTTCACTATCTATTCCTCTGTGGATGGACATTTTTGCTGTTTTCAATTTCTGGCTATCATGAATAGAGCAGCAGTAAACATAGATGTGGAAGTATCTTTGTAGTAACATATAGAGACCTTTAGGTACTTGCCAAAGAGTGGTATAGCTGATTCTTGTGGCTCATTTTCAATGTTTTGAGTAACCTATTTTGACTATAGTAGTTTGTACTACCACCAGCAATAAGGTTATCCTCTTGCCCCAGATCCTTGCCAGGATATACTGTCATTTGTTTTTATTGATCTTGACCTTTTTGTGGACTGGGATAACATTAAAAACCTCAACGTAGTTTTAATTTGTGTTTCTGCAATGGCTAAGGATGTTGAACATTTATACATATTTTTTTCAGTCATCTGTGTTTCTAACTTCTAGGGACTCTTCATTAAGTTCTATATCATAGTATAAAATACAGCTATTTGCTTTCATGATGTTCAGTATTTTGAGTTGGTATATACTTGATGTTAAGACCAGCACAAGTTCAAAGTAGACAAGATCCCAACATAGAGAAGGGAAATTGGATACGTAGTTCCACCCCAACCACTCTGTTTGCAACTCACAGCTGCTGGGAGAGGGGAAGTCAATTTTCTTCAGTGGTGCAGCACTGGGTACATACGCCACACCCCAGGGCAGGTTGCATGCTCACAAAACACTCCACGCTTTGTTTTACTTTTTTATTCTGTGCCTTTCTGGCTTTGTTTTGGTTTGGATGTTTTGATAAAAGAGAGAGAGAATATGAAGTTGGGCATTAATGGGAGAAATCTGGGAGGAATTAGGGGAAGGAAAAGACAATGATCAAACTATCATGTAAGAAAATACCTAATTAAAAAATGCTAAAAAAATAAAAAATTTAAAAAAGAATAATTTAAAAAAGAAATTTAACCTGTTCAGTTCTTAGAGACATACATATTAATCTCAGAATTCTCAAACTGCACCATCATGGGAAATAGTATAAAATACAATGCAGGGCTAATATGTAATCCTCTGTACTCCAACCATTGCCACTGCTTTGTAGGTTTGCTCATCTCAGTAAAATTGTCTCTGGTATTAGCAATGCAGTTAGACTTTTTGCCATAATATAATTCTCTCCTTGAGTCCCTTCAGCACCTAAGGATTTAAAAATTTGCCTGTATTGAAGCTTGTTCTTTATGTTGTAACATTTGATATGTTTCAATGAGTACAAAGTGTCATGTGTCTACATTTGTAGTGTCACAGACAGTAGTAGTACCACTGTCTAAAGATGCTTAGTGTTCTATTTTATGCTGTCCCTCCTAAGTCCACAGGAATAGTGTGTATATTCATTGTATTTATAGTTTTGATTTTTCTAGGTATCAGGATCATAGACATGGAGCTTTTCAGACTGTCCACTTTCACTCAGCAATGAAATTGTGGTTTATCAGTGCTTTTGTGTGACTTGATCACTCTTGTTTACACCACTGAATGGTATTCTGTGGCGTGGATTTGTGGTTTGTGTGTTTCCCTACTGAAGGCATATTGGCTGCCTTTATATGGGTATGCAGGTGTCAGTTTTAAGAGTATATTGTGCATCACATAGTTAGATCATGGTTTTTAATCTAACAGTTCATCTGTGGTCTTTAAATAGTGAGTTGAAGTTGTTTGCATTTGAGGTCATTGTTAATAACTGCTATTCTTTATGGTTTTACTGGTTGTTCTGGTAGGCTGAATTCTTGGTAAATCAACGCCCCACTTTAGTATAAAATGTTTTGCTGATTTTCTCTGTTGGGCATTATGGATTCCTTTCTAGCTTTCTTCTCCTCCATGGTTCCTCTGAATTGCATTCTTTCTTTAGTTTTCTTTGATGAGGCTATCTTTGTTCTCTTACAACTTATAATGTTGAACACATTTTCATATATTCACTTCATATATATATATACACACATATATATACATGTATACACACATACATATACATATATGTATATATATATATATATATATATATATATATTCTTTGATTGTATCTATATATCCACTGACCATTTTTAAAATGAAGTGGGTTTGTTACTGAATTTTATGAGGTTTTTCATATTTAGGATACAAGTACTTAAGCATATATATGTATATTTCTCACACAATTTTTCCTATGGGTCTTTTCTATTCAGTAATAGAGCATCTCTTAAGTTATATCTCAAATTCATTAATATTTCTTTCATATATGTTATTTTGTTATAGTATTTAAAAATTTATCAACACTAGAGATTTTATTAGATAGTCTATGGTTCTTGGCAGCATTATCATTTCAAGTAGCATTTCTTCATTCATATTGTATACATATATATGTAATAAGTATATATGTCTGTAGGTATACACAAATGTTTATATGTTAAATATGTTTTTAAAGTAACCATGACATAAAATTCATCAACAAATCCAAAATCATGCAGAGTTTCCTTCAAATTTCTTCCAAAATTGTTATAATTTTGATATTTATACATGGGTATATTATCAATTCTTTTAGTTGATTTTCCTTTCCTCATTGAATTGCCTTGTGGGGTGGTTTTTTTTTTTTTGACAAAAATAAGTTGACATTATTGGTTTGAATATATTTCCATGACCTCTAGTCTGTTCTCTTGATCTGTGTCTTATCTTACCAACACTATGTCAACAGCCTGATGGTGGTACACAATGACAAAACTTAGAATACAAAGGCAGGAGAAGCAAGAATTCAAGACCAATTTGGAATACATAGGAATACCTTTTCCCATAGGACAAAATAAAATAGAATAACATCAAAACACTGTATAGTACATGTTAAAAGTTACTATAATAAATGTGAATGCTATGATTTATTACTCTTTTTCAAGATGATTTTTCCATCCTAAGTCTGTTTCCTTGCCATATCAACTTTAGAATAGAATGCTGGAATTTGAGTGAGATTATCTTAACTTCATAGATAAAATTGGGAAGATCTGATCTCTTAATAATAGTGTGTCTTCTAGGACTTGGGCATAGGCTATTTGTCTACTTACATTGATGAATTCCCTTTATCAGGATATTACAGTTTTCTAATTGCATATATTTTAGTTTATTTGTGTTTCAATATTCATTGTTTCCCCCATGCTATTTCAAGCAATTGCATGTCTAAGTGAAAGTGGATAAAATAACATAATTAAAAATTTTTAAATTCAAATTTCCTATTGATGATGCATAGGAAGGCAACGTACTTTTAAATACCGACTTTAAATTTTAATATATTTTATTATCAGATATATTTAAATTGATCTTGGTATATCTTCTATGATCAATGAGTTATTCATCTGGTCTTCACTTTTTAAATATTTGGGGATTTTTCTAGATGCCTTTCAGTTAGACATTTCAAGTTTAATTCCTTTGTGGTTTGAAGGAATACTTCCTATAACTATGTTATTTCTATATTTTTTAAAGGTGAGATTTATGGCCCATAATGAAGTTCATCTTGGTGAGTGTTCTAAGTTTCAGAAGAATGTATATTCTGATTTTATTGAGTGAAATAGTCTATAAATGTCAATCAGATAAAGTTGATTGATGAGGACTGACAGGTGGCTTGTAATGTTTACTGATATTCTGTCTTCTTGACTTATTACTGAGTGTGGTATTAAAGTCATTAACCACAATGATGCATTTGGCTATTTGTGCTCTAAGTTCTTCCAGATTTTGCTTATGAATTTTAATACCCTGTTGTTAGATGCACACACAATCAGGGTTACTGTCCTTTTGGAAAACTGTCTAGAATTCTGCAGCCTTCTCTTTGGTCCTGCTTATTTTCCTTGCTTTGAAGTTGGGCTTGTCTGACATTAATATAGTTATTACAGTTTCTTTTGATCTGTATGACTATGGTATAGACTCTCCATTCCTGTACTTTCAATCTATTTGATGGTCCAGTTTCAGACTTCTGATTGTGAATGGTTAGTTTCCTCAAAACTTCATTAAAAAGACTGTCATTTCTGATTGTGACATTTTGGCCCCTTTATCAAAGATCAGTTGGCTTCATGTGCATGTGTTTATTTCTCTATGTGTGAATACACACACACACACACACACACACACACACACACACACTATAAATAGTTATATGCATATATGTAATTATATATCTGTATATATTTGTGTATACATGCAAATATGCATGCATATATGCAAGCTATTTTGTCACTTCTAGCATTTTTCATAATTTCTTTGACTATATTTCTCTATGGTTGCATGTGAATTATATAGTTACCGTTTCCATTTTTATGAAAAGTAGCAAAGGGTTGTTTGAATTTATAGAATGCTTCAGGTAATATGGATATCTTAATATTGATGTTCTAATTCATGAAGGCAGAATATCTTTCTATTTTGCATTTTCTTCAGGTTAATTTCATGTTTTATATTCTTTTCTTTTTTAATTTTATTTTTAATTTATTTTTACACCCCATATTCCATTTCTCGGTCCCCCTCTGACTGTTTCACATCCCACACCTCCTCCCCACCCCACCTGACCTCTAAACTCCCTGGGGCCTCCAGTCTCTCGAGGGTTAGGTGCATCATCTCTGAATGAACACAGACCTGGAAATCCTCTACTGTATGTGTGTTGGGGGCCTCCTATCAGCTGGTATATGCTGTCTGTTTGGTGGTCTAGTGTTTGAGAGATCTCAGGGGTCCAGATTGAGACTGCTAGTCCTCCTATAGGGTCGCCCTTCTCCTCAGCTTCTTTCAGCCTTCCCTAATTCAACAGCAGGGGTCAGCTGCTTCTGTCCATTGGTTGAGTGCAAATATCTGCAACTGACTCTTTCAGCTGCTTGTTGGGTCTTTCGGAGGGCAGTGATAATAGATCCCTTTTTGTGAGCTCTCCATAGCCTCAGTAATGGTGTCAGGCCCTGGGACCTCCCCTTGAGCTGCATCCCACTTTTGTCCTGTTGCTGGACCTTCTTTTCCTCAGGCTCCTCTCCATTTCCACCCCTGTAATTCTTTGAGACAGGAGCAATTATGGGTCAGAGTTGTGACTGTGGGATGGCAACCCCATCCCTCACTTGATGTGTTGTCTTCCTACTGGAGGTAGGCTCTATAAGTCCCCTCTCCCTATTGTCAGGTGTTTCATCTAAGGTCCCTCCCTTTGAGTCCTAGGAGTCTCTGACCTCCCAGATGCATTCTGGGGGTCCCCCAACCTCCTATTTCCTCAGGTTGCTTGTTTACATTCTTTCTGCTGGCCCTCGGGGCTTTAATCTTTTTCCCTCACCCAATACCAGATCAGGTTCCCCTCCCTCTCACTCCCCCTTCACAATGTTGGTTAAATGGTATTATTCCCTTGGTTTCCTTTTAAACTATTATTATTAAATGTTATATTTTATTTCAAGTCAACACATCTGTCTATAGTCTAGGCTGGTCTACAACTCACTACGTTGCCCAGTCTGGCCTCAAACTCATGACAGTCTTGCTGGCTGGGCCTTCCATAAGCTAGTATTACAAGTATGAGCAACCACACAGGCTAAAAGTTGCACATCTTGAGCTGTGGATTGTCTGTAGATCATTTTAGTGTCTAATGAAAAATATTAAAAATATATATTTCAATTATATAGCGAAAGCCTCAGAGTACAGTGAGAAAACGCAGAGTGTTGAGAGGTTAAGATGACTGCTTAGCAGCAAATCCAGGGCAAACATCCAGAACAAACATCCTAGCAAGTGAGAACAATACTATCAATAAGAAGACAGGACACAGAAATAGCATCATAGCAAACTGCAAACAAAAGCCGATGAAATGTTAAGTCTGAGGATGATAAGCAATCTCTTCCCTGGGACTGGAAAGAAAACCATACTTCTGAAATGGATAAAGAAATGGCATGGACAAAAAATAAGATTTTTATACTTTTTAATTTTTTTGTTATTTATGCATCTACATGTGTATTTGGTAAGTGTGTATGCCACAAGAGGGAATGTCTTCAGCAGAAAGAAGAGGGTGTCACATCCTCTGGGGCTGTAGTTACTGGCAGCTATGGGTTTCCTGATAATGGGTTTTGGTAACTGAACTTGGGTCCTCAGAAAGAACAGTAACCGCTGAGCCATTTCTCCAGCACTAGAAGGTATTTTCACGCATCACAATTCTACATGTGTCTCTATTTAAAATCGTTTCCCATAGTCATTAAGTAGTCAGGTCTACCTGCTTCATTCATGAAATTATTGACGAGCATGATCTTTGACCCAGCTTATTTTCTTTTCTCTGAGTCTGGGATATGGATTATCCTATTAACTGTCCCTCACAGTCTCAGATGATGATATCACACTCATAAAAACAAATGAATCATGTTAGAAAAATCTTTACGATGAGCATGGGTCTACTAGAACCAACACATCTTATTTACCCAGTAAAAAATATATAATGAGTTAATGTTCAATATATCTCCTCTCACAGACCAGAAGTTATTACACGGTGTCACGAACCTTTGTTTCTGCTGTCTTTAAGATTAGGTCTTCTTTAGTGGCATCAAATGTTTTGTTTAATTTTTCCTTAGTGTGCATCACCTCTTAATATACTTACTTATTTTTATGCTTAAATGTATCATCTTTTAATGTATTTATGCATTTTATGCTTAATTTGAATGTGGATCAAAGGATAATTAGCAGCACTATTCACTATAGTTATCAGTGTTCTTGGAGGATCTTTATATTAACTTGGAAAACTAAGAAGTTAAACATAGATATATGCTCTTGGAGTTTGCCTATCTCTTTCAGTTGTCATTTTTCTCTTCTTTATCTTCACCCCCCTCATCACCAACCTCTGCATCTTCCCCATCCTCCTCTTTCCCTTTTCTCACTGTGTTGCCTGGGCTACTCTCAAGTGCCTGTGCTCAAGCAATCCTCCTGCCTCACCCTCCAGAGTAGTTGAAACCATACACAGGCAACACCGTGCACAGATGCAATTGCCCTATCTTACAATGAAGGATACGAGGTGAGGTAGAAGGATCTCCCCAAGCTCGTAGGCCCCATCCTGCTCTGGAGAGAATCTTCCCTATGATTTACCAGTCTTCCTCTCAGCTCCCTGGCTTACCTCTCACTTTGTGAGAGAAAATTAATCCCTTCTTTATGTTTTTAATGAAAATGGAATTCTACTAAAGAACAATATGTCCAGAATTTCTCATTGGGGTGTCTCAGGAGAGGAAACAGGGCAAGGGAGATGGTGTAGAGCAGTGATTCTCCACGTTGGCAGTCACATATCAGATATCCTGCATATCAGGTATTTACATTACAATTCATAACAGTAACAAAATGACAGCTATGAAGTAGCAATGAAATAATTCTATGGTTGGAGTCACCAGAATATAAGAATCTGTCTTAAAGTGTCACAGGCTGAGGACCACGGGCTTAGAGCTTATTTGGAGTTATATTTTCATAGCAAGGCAATATTTTTACTTATAGTTTCAGAGATGAGGGGGCAACTCAAATGTCTACAAAATACCATTTGCTTTCTCTACTAATTCATTAGGAATTATTTTCTGCATGTGTATGTATGCATGGTATGTACATCTACATATTTGCAGGTGCAAATGTATGTTGCTGTCTGTGTATATGGCTCATCTCTCAGCCTCTAACAGAGGCTTGTCACGCCCACTTTACTTACCTAGGTTTAGCCAGCCTGACTGCTGTTCAGGTCTGTGGTTACTTGATACTGAGACACTGAGGCATTTTACATTTTTATCCCCCATAACTAGGACTTATCCTCAAACTCCAGTAAGAGCCCACAATGCCAGCTCCCACCAGCAGAGGAACGGTAGGGTGAGTTTGCTGCACACAGAGAAACCCATAATCTAGATTTAGGGGGGCTCTGTCCTCTTTTCCATTTTAGATGAACATCCATGGTATAACATGCACGCGATGCAAAGGAGTGGTTTCTCCTCCGTGTAAACCGATTTAGGACTACGAAGGCATCAGTGTGCAGCCCCACTGAGCATGATAGTCTCTGACATAGTACTAAATTGATCATAGCCGCTTCTCTTCACCAGTGGACCTATAGCCCCAGGGGTGTGCTCCTCCCAGGAGCAAGTAAACCATTTCCTAACAGCCTCTTGATATAAAATTTTACAGGAATCTATGTGGAAGGTGTGCTGGGTCTCATAAGATAGATTGGCTATGAGCTTCTCAATTTTGGTGTTCTTGGCTTATGGGGGTTTGGGGACTTTCCCACAGGGAGATGAAAAAGGCAATATAGACAACTATAATTATATATATGTCAGTCTTATCGTTAGGAACTCGAAGGATGTAGTAACAATCCATTTGTCCTTGTCTTCTGTAGCCTTCTTCAGCAGGTGTCAAGGTTCACAGGGTGACACTGGCAACCCCTTACCCCTGGAGGGATGGTGAGGACCACAGAGTATAGACCTTTGCATGTTGGCTCCAGGCTCCACATCGAGATTCTGCTTACTCATACAAAGTCACCAGGCTGGAACTTGTTGACAGGCTCAAACACCAGCAAGGGCTCCAACCATCTGATGAATAGTCCCCTGGATCTGCAGGAAGGCCTGAAAGGATGTTGGGAGGGGATAGCTAGTCATTTCTGCTCTATGAAATTCATGATATGCGGCGCATCATCAGGCCCTTAGGAAGGCAAAACTTAGGAGGTGGGCCCAATTTGCCCTGGTCTCAAGAACATATTTTGTTTACTTGTCTTGAGCTTTGTGGCCTCTGGGCACAATGTAGGGTTCAATCAACATTTAGGACCTTTGTTAGATTTAAGGAAATATTGGTCATGAAGACCAGGTCATTGCTGGACCATAGGTAACAGGGCAATCCAATTCTAGGAATAATATCTGGGCTGAAGTAACTCCTAAACCTTAGTTGTCCCCACATGGGTGGCCTGGGGGAGTCTGGTGGTCATCTGTTTTCCAATCATGGCAGGGAGTATGGGTCTCTCATCCAGCAAGAACTATTGCCCATTTCTTTGTTGCTGACCCTTCAGGTTGGTATCTTTCCTTTTGGACTGTTTATTTTCTTTGTGCATGGGTTGGGCTCTGGAGCGATTCAGATTTAGGTAGAGAGGTCCCACTAGTTCTAGGCTTGTCTTCTGGACCATGTCACCAGAGCAACAGCAGCAATTACCACAGCTGTAGCCACACTCATGGTTGGAAAGTGGGGCATGGTGCTGGGGTGGGGGTAGCCTGGTGGCTGAGATCACAGGATAGCTCACTCTCTTCCTCCATTTTAGATCAGTTTCTCTACCTAACAGAACTGACAGACACATACAGAAAAACATATTATAAAGACGACCAGGGGTGGCTATCACATACTCATATACCTGGACAGACCTAGGGAGTCCAGTGAGACATCTCACACAGATCCTGGGACTGGTCACATCTGGCCTCTTCTTTCTGTCCTAAACAGAAGGTGCCTTAAGCAGACTTACATCAGTGGTGATAGACCAAGCATCTTTGACTTTGAGATGATTTAGGTGCCAGATTCCCTTAAGGTGTGAGGGGTTAGATAGCAATTGATCAAAGGGGGTCCAGCGTCCCTGGGATGTTTCAGGTTGGACTCCCTAGGGGTCGGTCCCTTGACCACCTCACTCTTCTTTTGTTCTGCCAAAGGACTCTGAGAATCTGTTGTCTTAAGGTCTGGTCTCTTGGGACCTTCAAAAAGGTTGTGGGGTATCCACTAGAGAAGACAACTCATACAAGCCCAAGCCAGTAGAAATCTACATTAGCCAGCCAGCTACTATACTGGGTTCCAAGGCCTGAGTGGTATTACCATCATGGAAACTATTGTGCTAAGGTCTTATGGGGGGCTGTTACGTGGCCTCCCAAGTGCTAGGATTGCAGGTGGTCACCACACCTGTCTATCGTTGAGTTCTAGATATCCTAAACAATAAGTTCTTATGATTATTTAATGTTTAGAATATGTGTACAGAGTTATAAAAAGTTGAAAACACTGCCAAACTTTTTATTTTTTAACCAGTTTGCTTCAAGTACTTTTAAAAGAGAGCATTTCATTGGAGATTCTACTGGGTACATTTACCTCCTTATCTTTAGGGCTGTATATCCCCAGCCGTGTTCTATAAGCTCATTTCTACCAGTATAGGAAGAGACTAATGGGTCTTAAGTGGGCAGCTTGGGGAAAGAAAAGATACCTAGTTGCAGCTCTTTAGGGGTAAGATGATAGTAATATTCAAGTCTTTTTTTTAACAAAGCAAGCAATTTATACACACACCTGTTTTAAATCAACAGTTTTCACCAATCTATGGATAAGAGAGCAGTTCAGCAGATTCCCCATGAAGCACACACCAGAGCAAGTCTTCAATTTAAAGGATGTTATAGCCTGGGAGGCCCCTTGAGAATCTGGATTAATGGGGCTGCTCGGAGAATGGCAGAGCATAGGAAATCCAGCAAGGGAACATGCAACACTTGGAACCGAAAGCTAGAATGCTATCTCCTGAGGCAAAATTGGGGAGAAGAAGGTCCACAGATGTTACAAACATACTGATGACATCAGTTTTTCCTCTTGTGTTCCCGGCTTTGAGGATGCAGCAAAGGTTGGCCTGTAAGCATGGTAACGGTAGAAGAATAAAGTGAATATTCCGGAGGAAATGGTTAATTATCACAACTCAGTTTCCACACACCTGGGGGATCCGGCTACCTGTGATTATCAACAGACGGAGCTGGCTCCCACCTGTGGGAAGTCATCCGCGACAGGAGTTCTTTTCCTTTTTGCCTGTGAGTTGGACATTTTGACTTAGAACTTGAATTAGAAAGCACAACGGACAAAAATCACTTCAGTTGAAGAGGTAAACTGCAGGTCACATCCTCACAGACAAGATGTGATTAGCTGTGTTGCTTCCTTTTAGAGCCGTGGTTCTCAACCTGTGGGTCGAGATCTTTTCATAGGGGTCACCTAAGACCATCAGGAAACACAGATATTTGCATTAAGATTCATAACCGTAGCAACATTATGGTTATGAAGTAGCAATGAAAATATTTTTAAGGGTGGGGGTAACCACAACAAGGGTCTCTGGATGAGGGAGGTTGAGAGCCACCATTTTTGGGGGAAGAGGAATACATGGTTCAAAAGAGATGAAGAGGTGTTGGTGCTGAGTTTTGCAATGCCACCCCTGGCTTTGTGAGCCAGTGCTGGGAATCTGAACTCTGTCTTCCTGATAATGCGCAGATTTCTCTACTGAGTCAGTGATGTGCCCCAGACCATTATCAAATCTTTAAGAAAGTGGCCTTAGAGAAGTTTGGTGAGAGTTGTTTGCATACCCCCAAGGCCTCTTCATTGTCCAGCGTTAAGTACAGCAGAGGAAAGGGAGATATTAATGAAGTGAAACCCACTAGAATCCAAAGTACAGTGATTTGTTTTCTTCTCTGGGGGTGGCAGGGTGAGGTGGGGTGTGGATTGCTGGGCATGGAACTCCCTGCTTAAGCATGCTGGGTGAGTACTCTGCCCACTGAGTTACACTCACGGCCCTGGTTTAGTCTTAAATGAAGCATAAAAAGAGGAGCAAGTCAATCCAGTGGTTGAATTGCAAATATGTCTAAGTAGAAAGAGAAGGGCCTATGTTAGAAAAAGGGGGGAGGGAGGCAGAGGCAGAGGCAGACAGATCTTTTCAAGTTCAAGGCCAGCGTGGTCTACATAGCAAGTTCCAGGACTGTCAGAACTACACAGAGACACCCTGGCTCAAACAAACAAACAAACACCAAAACATTAACAAAAAAGGAAATTGTTCAGTTCACAATGAAATCTAGAGACCAGTTGTACTGGCTATTTTTGTGTCAACTTGACACAGCTGGAGTTATCACAGAGAAAGGAGCTTCAGTTGAGGAAATGCCTCCATGAGATCCAACTGTAAGGCATTTTCTCAATTAGTGATCAAGGGGGAAAGGCCCCTTGTGGGTGGGACCATCCCTGGGCTGGTGGTCTTGGGTTCTTAAGAGAGTAGGCTGAGCAAGCCAGGGGAGGCAAGCCAGTAAAGAACATCCCTCCATGGCCTCTGTATCAGCTCCTGCTCCCTGACTTGTCTGAGTTCCAGTCCTGACTTCCTTTGGTGATGAACAACAGCATGGAAGTGTAAGCTGAATAAACCCTTTCCTCCCCAACTTGCTTCTTGGTCATGATGTTTGTGCAGGAATAGAAACCCTGACGAAGACACCAGTCCTAACTGCAAATTATTTGATGGTATGCTGTGGTCGAAGCACACATTATTTTTATGTTTATCTCTCTGAGGTGTTGAAGCACGGGGCTTCTACATTCTCCCTTATTTTATCTTTTTGAAACATAATTTTTGTTGTCAGTTGCCAGGAACTCTGATACCAAAAGCAGAATTTGTCTATTTTGTTCCTACACACACAGAGATCAAAATTGAGGAACGTGCAGTTGCCCCTTCATTGTACCAGGAACTATCTCTCTCTCTCTCTCATATTTTTTTTTCTATTCTGCTTTACCCGCTTGTGTTTATACCTTCCTAACTTGTTTCTTTCAGAATAATTTCCCAAGAGTCAAATCCTAGCCAAGTGTAAACTTTATATATTGAGGCGGGCATAAACGCTAGCGTGAGGCCTTTTCAGAACTTGTAAAAGGTTGATGGGTACTTCAAGGATAAAGTTGTAGAGGTTTTCATATCAGAACAGCTGCACTTACATTTTCCATCCCAAACGCCCCCTCCCTCATGCTATTCAAAGTTGGAGGATAATTAGAAAACCAGCTTCCTAAGAGAAGATAAAATGGCTTTAGAACACGCAACATCCATTGCTAACCACTGACCACTCTTCCTCTCACAGTAGCAGTCAGACAGTCGCTCACACCCTGCCTGCCTGTTTATGCTAGGCATCTACATTTATGCTTTTTACAGCCTGTTTATGTGATGGCATCTGCATCTTCTTCAATTATGCAACGCCCCTTTTATTCTCATGTGAACAAATTCTTTCAGTACATATAGGACAGGAGGTAGCATGGGAAAACATTACATTATACATACAGTTGTATAAAACTGTAAACTAAATGAATGTTTTTATCTGGGTAGAATTTACATAGCTACAACAGTATACTGTATCTCTGAGAGAAACATCATCTTCTCCTTTTGGTTGTTGCTCTGCGATCCTTTAGACACAAAACAAAAATATCAAAAAAGCCCAAGTGAGAAATTGCTTGTGTCTCTTAATAAAATGGCAAACGCGTCTGTCAAATTCCTAAAGAACTGTAAATGGCTTATACTGGTGATGTTTAAATCGCAGACATAATTACATTAAAGTAACTTTGTTTCCAGGGGAGTGTGAATAATTAAAAAGCACCGGCTGATCTCTGATAGTAAAAGAAACGTGTCTTAATAACACACAAGCACAAGAAACTGGAAAAGGAAGAGCTTAGAGCTTAGGTAGGAAGATCATTTTAGAGTTACCGATTTCTGGATTTTCACATTTCCAGCTTATCATTGGGCTTGTACCAAAACATGCTATCTATTAGTCACACATGGATGACATTAGGAAGGAATCAGCTGTGCCGTTATGTGCTCTATGTAGATCCATGACAAATATTTCCCTCCTTTCCCCTTGATCTGTCTGTCCAGTTTCCACAGGGGAGACATGAACTCCAGTTGACTCTGAATCGCCTGTGGAATTGTGGTGAGGGCCGGTATGGATAAATGAAATTCACAGATAATCTTAAAGACAATTTCGCTTTCACATCCCCCCACCCCATACCTTCAAATCATTTCAGAGACACTAATACAGAAAAATGTACCAAGCATGCTTCCTCATGCTGCTTTTCTCATGGAGGTTGATGATCTAACCAGAAGTCTCAAGAAAATGTAGGTATAAGGATGGGGGTGGTAGTGGAGTCACTGGCTTGAATTCCTCAACATTAGGTTAACATGGTGTCTTAGTCAGGGTTTCTATTCCTGCACAAACATCATGACCAAGAAGCAAGTTGTGGAAGAAATGGTTTATTCAGCTTACACTTCCACAGTGCTATTCATCACCAAAGGAAGTCAGGACTGGAACTCAATCAGGTCAGGAAGCAGGAGCTGATGCAGAGGCCATGGAGGGATGTTACTTACTGGCTTGCTTTCCTTGGCTTGCTCAGCATGTTTTCTTATATAACCTAAGACCACCAGCCCAGGGATGGCACCACCCACAAGGGGCCTTCCTCCCTTGATCACTAATTGAGAAAATGCCTTATGGCTGGATCTCATGGAGGCATTTCCTCAACTGAAGCTCCGTTCTCTGTAATAACTCCAGCTTGTGTCAAGTTGACACACAAAATCAACTGGTGTGCATGGCAATGCTTTCTTTTCCCTTGATGACCTGCCGCTCCCTTTGCCCCAGCATCTACTAGCTATAACCTGTTCTCTGGTGAGCCTAAAACTTGTACATGTTGAGAACTTCCCAGAGTGAGCAGACACTAAGGGCCCAGCTGGGCATGAACATGGCTTTAGCAAAAGCAGCATGTATTTGGTTGTTGATCGGCTTATCAATAGTCCTAACTATTTTTTGACCCAGAGGGTGTGTTTCCCAACACTTTCTGTGCTCCAGCTGAGACTTCGGGGAGGGGATGGCTCTGTCTTGTTTCACCCCCCAACTGAAGATGAGATACAACCAAACACTTGCTATCTAACCACACAACTTTGATAAGACAAGTGATCATCTCTCATTTTGGGATGTAATTGTGACAAGAATATATCTTCTAGTTCCTAAGCAATGATCAGTTATTTTGGTCGATAACTAAAAATAAATTGCTTTTAAAAAATCTGATGAAATTCCAGCTGGAAACCAGCTGGCAAGTTGTTTTCGAAAGTGGGGCTATCCTGTGAATAGGTGCCATTTTCTTCCTTATGAAAAATAAACGGATGGCTAGAACCTAGAATCCCTGCTTATTCATTTTTCAAAAAAAAAGTTTATAAGTGAGTTTGTTCTGTTTTCTTTTTATCATAAAAATGTCATTCCAATTTCTTTGGCTTCGGGGGTGAAAGTCTGGAGCATCTAAGATTTTAATCTTCAATATGTAAACACCAGGAGGTGCTGTAAGATAACATTAACTAACACCTCTGTCTTAGTCAGGGTTTCTATTCCTGCACAAACATCATGACCAAGAAGCAAGTTGGGGAGGAAAGGGTTTATTCGGCTTACACTTCCATGCTGCTGTTCATCACCAAAGGAAGTCAGGACTGGAACTCAGGGAGCAGGAGCTGATACAGAGGCCATGGAGGGATGTTCTTTACTGGCTTGCCTCCCCTGGCTTGCTCAGCCTACTCTCTTATAGAACCCAAGACTACCAGCCCAGGGATGGTCCCACCCACAAGGGGCCTTTCCCCCTTGATTAATAATTGAGAAAATGCCTTACAGTTGGATCTCATGGAGGCATTTCCTCAACTGAAGCTCCTTTCTCTGTGATAACTCCAGCTGTGTCAAGTTGACACAAAAATAGCCAGTACAATTGAACCCTTGTCAACTTGACACACAAACACAACACTAGTAACCCTCAACCCTTACATTCTTATTCATCCCCAAGATCTAAATAACTTTAAAAGTCCCACAGTCTTTACATATTCTTAAAATTTCAATCTCTTTAAAATATCCATCTCTTTTAAAATCCAAAGTCTTTTTACAATTAAAAGTCTCTTAACTGTGGGCTCCACTAAAACAGTTTCTTCCTTCAAGAGGGAAAATATCAGGGCACAGTCACAATCAAAGCAAAAATCAATCTCCAACCGTCCAACGTCTGGGATCCAACTCACGATCTTCTGGGCTCCTCCAAGGGCTTGGGTCACTTCTCCAGCCATGCCCTTTGTAGCACACACGTCGTCCTCTGGGCTCCAGATGCCTGTACTCCACTGCTGCTGCTGCTCTTGGTGGTCATCTCGTGGTACTGGCATCTCCAAAACACTGCATGACCCCTTCAGTCCTGGGCCTTCAATTACAACTGGGGCTGCACCTTCACCAATGGCCTTCCATGGCCTCTCACAGTGCCGAGCCTGAGCTGCTGTGTGACCCCTTCATGCCTTCAAAACCAGTACCACCTGGGTGACCCTTACACATTACCAAGTCCCACTGCAGAAGGAGTACAACCTTGCCTATCTCTGGAACACAGCCTCTTTGTGCTTTCAGAAAACACTTCCCAGAAGATGTCACCTCAACGACACTGGTCTCTTCTTAATCACCGCTAATTTCTTAGCTCCAGCTAACCAGCATCAATAGTCCCAGTAATGCAAAGTTTTTGCTTTAGTAGTTCTGGTATCTTGTTAATCACAGCTGATTCTTCAGCCCCAGCTAACCAGAACTACAAAATCTTCACAATAAAAACAGCAATGGCCCTGAAGAGAGTCTTTAATTTTCCCTCTGAAATTTCACAAACCAGGCCTCCATCTTCTGCACTGTTCTCAGCATTATCTTCCAAGCTCCTACACAACATCTGACAGAGCTCTTAACAACGAATGGATCTTCAAGCCCAAAGTTCCAAAGTCCTTCCACAGTCCTCCCCAATACATGGTCAGGTTGTCACAGGAATACCCCACTCTGCTGGTACCAATTTGTCTTAGTCAGGGTTTCTATTCCTGCACAAACATCATGACCAAGAAGCAAGTTGGGGAGGAAAGGGTTTATTCGGCTTACACTTCCATGCTGCTGTTCATCACCAAAGGAAGTCAGGACTGGAACTCAGGGAGTAGGAGCTGATACAGAGGCCATGGAGGGATGTTCTTTACTGGCTTGCCTCCCCTGGCTTGCTCAGCCTACTCTCTTATAGAACCCAAGACCACCAGCCCAGGGATGGTCCCACCCACAAGGGGCCTTTCCCCCTTGATTACTAATTGAGAAAATGCCTTACAGTTGGATCTCATGGAGGCATTTCCTCAACTGAAGCTCCTTTCTCTGTGATAACTCCAGCTGTGTCAAGTTGACACAAAAATAGCCAGTACAACCTCCAACCCAGAGTTACAGATTCCAGTTACATAAAGATTGGTGGCAAAATTTTCTCTGGGCCTTGGGTGTTCAGATTTGAATACATGAATTGTATTTGAATATATGGATTGCAGAACATCTCGGTCTGAAAAACTACTGGCAAGAGAGAAGGGTGGTTATGTCAAGAATTTTGGGACTTTAGAAAGCTTTGCACAGACTCCTAGCTCCAAGCTTACAATCAGACACAGCTGAAAGACAGCAGAGATTGTATTCTTTTTGCTTTTTGTGACTATTTAAAAAACAATGAGAAAGTCAGGTGACATTGCAAAGTGAAAGTCCAGAGCAGGTACGTTGCTTTCACCTGAGTGACAATTTGTTCTTTCAAAGCTATTAAGAGTCAAAAGGCCTTTTCAGGTATATAATTAGAGGAAACTTGTGTTTTTATGGTTCTTTAAACAAAAAGATTACTTCTATATTTATGTATGAATTTATGTGTCTATGTGTATGGGTCTGTGCACATCAGTGCAGCATCCATAGAGAAGGAAAGTGGCGCCAGATCCCCTAGAGCTAGACTCAGAGGCAGTGAAGTGCTTGGCCTAGGTGCTTGAATCTAAGCACTAATCCTCTGTGAGGATGTCATGCGCTCTTAACCTGCTGACCCGTCTCTGCAGACACTTGATTTTTGTTTTCAAGTGAGCAAATAGCATCTGACCCTAGATAGAAGCATTCTAGTAAGTGATTTTTTTTTCTATTTTTAAAACCAACTATTGGGATTTAAACAAAGTTAACCAACATGTGATATAAACTCTGCTTTGTTTTGAAAATGCAATGTTACTATCACCTCTAACCTCAAATGGAACTTCCTGCTCCTTTTCGGGTAGTATAATATACCAAACCTCATTTGAATCTTGCATTTATCTGTTTTTAATTAACGAAATCGTTTTTTTTTGATAATATTATATCATTATGTTACATTGTATTATACAAGTGCATAATGCGTTTTGAGCATCTTACAGGCTAACATCTTTTAAGCCCTTCCCTCCCCTGCCAATCCCTACAGATCCATTTCCCATGTTTATGTGTCTTTGTTTTGTTTTCTGCTCCACTAAGTTCAACATGGGCTGTGTGATTGACAGTGTATGAGCCGACCAGTAGAACCTGGAAGAAAATGCATTCTTCTCTAGAATCCACAAGCAGCCAACATCAGGGATGGGTAAGGCCCTATGAACTCTTCCTCCATCTAGGACAGGCTATTGGTGGGTCTAATCTTAGACAAATCTGTACAGATTGTAAGTTCCTGGTTGCAGGATTTCTGTTATACCCAGAAGGCCATGTTTTCCAAGCCCTTTTTCCTGTCTTCCTGCTCTGACACTCTTTTGTGACCCACTTTTCTTTATTTGGTTAACATACTTTGAGAGGCCTATGTATTGGGTCCATTCCTTTTCATTGAGGAGCGGTGCCGAATTTTTGGAAGGATTGAGGTTGATTATACGTTCACAACACGATGGACATTGAGTTGGTTTCCGTTTGGGGGTGATCTTTTTCAAGCTTCAGTAAAGACTTATGTGAGAACCCTTGCGTCGATTTGGTTTTCTCTTTTCTCCTGGGTATATACATGTGTGAGGAGTGACTGGAATATGGGCATATTTTTTCTTTTAAAATTTTTTTTTATTACGTATTTTCCTCAATTACATTTCCAATGCTATCCCAAAAGTCCCCCATACCCTCCCCCCCACTTCCCTACCCATCCATTCCCACTTTTTGGCCCTGGCGTTCCCCTGTACTGGGGCATATAAAGTTTGCATGTCCAATGGGCCTCTCTTTCCAGTGATGGCCGACTAGGCCATCTTTTGATACATATGCAGCTAGAGTCAAGAGCTCCGGGTTACTGGTTAGTTCATAATGTTGTTGCACCTACAGGGTTGCAGATCCCTTTAGCTCCTTGGGTACTTTCTCTAGCTCCTCAATTGGGGGCCCTGTGATCCATCCAATAGCTGACTGTGAGCATCCACTTCTGTGTTTGCTAGGCACCAGCATAGTCTCACAAGAGACAGCTATATCAGGGACCTTTCAGCAAAATCTTGCTAGTGTATGCAATGGTGTCATCGTTTGGACGCTAATTATGGGATGGATCCCTGGATATGGCAGTCTCTAGATGTTCCATCCTTTTGTCTCAGCTCCAAACTTTGTCTCTGTAACTCCTTCCATGGGTGATTGTCTCCAATTCTAAGAAGGGGCATATTTTTAACTTTAAAAAAAATGTAAATTCTTTTGGAATGGTTAGAAAATGTCAAATGTGTGCCATTATGGTAGGAAATTCTCAAGTTGTGCACCGATACTTGGGATAACTTTAATTTTGGCTATTTATGTTCTTGAAAGCCACTATTATTTTTGACACCTTGGCTTGACAGCTATAAAGCTATGGGGAAGTTTTAATTAAATTATTTCGCCAGTTTCTAAATGGGTAGGTTGTCTGTTGTCTTATTGAGCATTGGAGATATATATATATATAAATCCTTTATCATGGACACATATATGTACCTGTATATGCTTTGATAATATTTTTTTCTGTGCTTTTTCTTGCCTCATGCACTTTGACAAAGAACAAAAATTTTAGTTTTGATGTCTTATCATTCTTTTCCTTTTATGATTCATGTCTGGTTTATTGTGTTGTCTGGAAACCTTTGATCCAAAATTGCAAAGGTTGCCTCTGAATTTACTTCTAGAAGTTTAAAAGTTTTAGGTTTTATGTTGGGCCTATGGGTGTTTTTGTTTGTTTGTTTGTTTTGTTTTTGTTGTGTGTGTGTGCAAATTTTGTATATGATCTATGATAGATGGGAATTCATTATTTTGCTGTGACCATCTGATTTTTATAACAACATTTGTTAGAAAGACTATAGTTTTCTCAGTGATTTTACACACATACACAAGCAGCTGCATGAACATTTGTTACATGTGGATTTATTTCTGGGTTCTGTACTCATCTGGTGGCCTGTTTTTCCTTATGCAAGTACTAGTTGGGCCCAATCCAGGTGAGTTTCCAAGATCAGAAGTGTTTACAGTGGTTGGCCCAGACAAGTGACCTGTTTTTTATCTTCATATGATCAACACCCCCTTGGATTGACCCTGCTGTCAGTACTAGCCACATAGTTTTTGAGGTACAGTGAAAAATGAAAATGTAAGTTCTTTTGTTTAAGAGAGCTCATAGATTTTAAGTTACACACATCATCGTATGAAACACAGGTCCCTTTTAAGAATAGGATCTTGGGCAACTACTGTATCAATTTCCTTTTCAATTGTTTTAATTACTGGGGCAAAATCCCTTAGGAAAGCAACTTGAGGGGAGTCTATGTTAGTTCATAAGTTCAGGGGAGTTTCAATCTGTCATGGTAGGCAAGGCGGGGAAGAGGGTAGTGAGAGCATGCAGACACATCTTCTCAGCTCATAGCTGACTAGGCAAAAGAAAGCCCACACCAGAACCAGAGACAGAAAATCTCCAGGACCAGCACTGAGCCACTTACTTTTGCCAACAAGTTGCCACATCCCAAAGACATCACCCCCAAAAATATTAATACCAGCTGGGGACCAAATGTTCAAATACAGTCATCAGTGGGGAACATTTTGTTTTCTAGCTACACAGGTTGGGTGTACATGGGACAGAGCTTCAGGCTGTAATGTTGTTCTATATCTTTAAATGAAGATCAGGGCAGGTGACAATTTGACTCTGTTATTTCTTCCCAGTGTTATTTTGGTTATTCTGGTCTCCTTGCGTTTCCATATGAACTTTAGAAATATTTGGTTCATTTCTTCTTTTGTTAAATTTTTTTTTGACATGAGTTGGTTTTGTTTTTTTTTGTTTTCTCTCTCTCTCTCTCTGTCTCTCTCTCTCTCTGTCTCTGTCTGTCTCTCTCTGTCTGTCTCTCTCTGTCTCTCTCTCTGTCTCTCTCTCTGTCTCTCTCTCTCTCTCTCTGTGCCTGTGTAGGATTCTGGTAATAACATACATTCCTCAGGCTGGTGACTCATAGTTTCTTCTTCCTGGCAATCATGACAGGACTTTTAAATCTCACAGATTTATCTCCGAGGACCATCTTTGGTTTCCACTAACTCCAGTGCACTCTCCCCTTTGGTCTTCCACATGAACTACAAGGAACCTGCTGTGTAGAGCTTTGTTTCTTTTAAAGGATGAATTACTTCCTTCTTTTTGTCTTAACATTTTTCTGTTGCAGTAATTTGACTATGATTTGCCTTTGGGTAATTCATCTCAAATTTCTTGTGTTTACGGTTTGTTAAGCTCTGTACGATAATAAGCTTTATTATCTTCAGAAAAGTTTCATCCATTATATTTCGTGGTCTTCTCTTTTTACTTCTGTGAAGAACTTAGTCACGCATAGAGTGGGAGATGTCCCAGTGTCTGCTACCAGGGGGATTACGTCTTAGGCTACTTCTTTCTTTCATTTTGGGTAGTTTCTATGATTGTAAATATCATGCATTTACGCTCATAAATCTTGTCTTTGCATGTGTCTAGTTTACTGAGAGTTCCTTGAGACATAATTTTTTATTTCAGACCTACTATTCTCATCTAGAAGTTGTGTTTAGGTTATTCACAGAGATCTTGGTTTCCTTGTTGACTTTCACACTTGTGGAGTATACATGTTCTAATGCTGTTGGGCAGGTGACGATTTGAATCTGTTATTTTGGTTATTCTGGTCTCTTTGCATTTGGTCTGTGACTCTTCTAGTTATAGCACGGTGGCTGGATCAGAATGATTTTGAATGATTTTTTTTCTTATCATCATGGTTTGTATTTTCTTGCTTATTTTTATGACTGCTAATGCTTCTTGGACTGCTAGGCACTGTTATATTGTTGAGGGACAGGCATTTTTCTGTTGCTTTCACTAGTCTTGCTCATTGTTGCAGAATGCAGTTCAGCTAATTGGAAATAGTCCGATCTTTTTCCATCTTGTAGGTAAGAATTGTAATGCAGGACCAGGATGGCATTTACTCTACAGCGAACTATTTCTCAGTGCTAAGACAAAACAGCTCTGTGAGCTCCCTGATGCCCCTCAGCTTTCAAATCTGGCTGCTGGTACAGACAACTGCATCTAAGAGATTGTTTCCCACAGTGCCTGGCATTCATAAGCTTGAAAACCATTGCCACATTATGTATTTTGTGCCTTTTATTATTTTGTTGTTGCTATGTCAGGTTGGATTTTAAATCCGGTAACTTGGTAGTAGAGTCAATTCTCTTAACTCGCCTGGATGTTTAACTCCTATGCCAGCCATCGGCAGCTCTTGACTAAAGAAGCTGTAGATTTATGCTGCAAGTTGTCCACACTTTCTATCAATGGGGGATGAATCCCTTACAGCCTACAGAAACAGGCTCTTTATTGTTCCTTTTGAATGTAGAAAGATTGTTTGCACTGTTCCCAAAGCCTTTTGACTCTGAGATGATTCCATACATTGAGGTATAGATTTTATGAATTTTTCCTGTGTTATTTGATTGGTGATAATTATGAAAACTATAAATTTAGATATTAGCTTCTGGAATTCTGTGTGTGTGTGTGTGTGTGTGGTCAGTTCTAGAAGTACCTCGATTTACATTATTACATAAATATTTTCCTTTTGGAATATTACTAAGTGAATAATTGTACAAACTGTCTAATCTCTCTTTGATGTTAGTTTCCATAATTAAATTTCCCAATGAATTTATAGTGCAATAATATCTTAAGTCTAATAGCTTATTTCTGAGCATCTTTAATTTAATTTAAAGATACTGGCCTAAGGTAAGTTCTTCTCAAATATTAGAAAATTCTCCTTACAGTTAAGCATCTGTATGCAGCCTTTGGAATGTGCACAGGAGAGTATCACACCCATCATTCCTTACTTCCTCTTTTCATTAACAAGTTTGGAATAGTTTTCCTTGTCACCTGTTTATAGTTCTCATTATTATTGTGGAGAATTCCTTATATGCACGTATCATCCTGCATACAATCAGCTCCCTAATGAAATTTTAAATAGAATTCTTTGTCCATTTAATAAGATTGATATCAGTGACCCTTTTTGTGTTTGTATTTTATTCATTGAACTTTCTGGCATTTTTGAGCCATTCCAATGGGCATAGAGGTGAATGCTTTGTAAAGTCCTCAGGAGTAGACTCTGTGTCACCTTAGCTAGCAGCAGAACTCAGATCCACTTCGACAGGCCTCTTCAGCTTTGCCGGATTGTTCTGAGGCTCCCCAGTGGCAGCATCCTTTCTGGAGAATGCTTCAGAATACCTCAGCGTGTGCCAGGAGGGTGGGATTTGGTACTCTGGCACATTAAGCATCACAAATAAGTTCTGGTCTAGTGACTGCACATCATAAAAATTTTGGATTCGTGCTTATGCATATTTGTAAGCTTCAGGCTGGAAATGACATTTGTTCTAGGAAAACAGGCAAAATGTTTGCAAATAGAAGGCTGAGAATTACCCAGAAATTTCTTCGGTTTTGTGAGGGGCTTTGTGAAAGGGTCTTTTGAAATAAAGAAAATTAAAATGAGAGAAAGATCATCTTAAAAACAATACAAAGGGGGCACACTTTATATTATTTTTCCTAAAAGATCAAGTACTTCTTAATATAGTATCAGATTAAATATCACTACAGCTGTGGTATAAATATTAGCAACAGAAATCACGGGTTTGGGTGGCATGTTTTTCTCTAGGGGAAAAGAAGAGATAGCTAATGAACGCTTCTGCAGATCCCTTAAGAAGGCACATATATGTGCACATAAGGTCCCTTATGGGAGGCAGAACAGTAAGGATGGAATGGCAGCCACAGAAGCTCATGGGCGAGTAACATCAAGAAGTAACAAAGAGGGGGAAAGGAGACATTGAGACAATTTCTGTTGGTTAAAAGACAGTTCTGCTAGGTGCCTGAGAGGCACCTATCAACAGGGACCTAGTAATAGCTTTCATCACCACCTGCCTAGATTGCCAACCAGATGTGAGCCAGGCACAGCAGCAGCAGCATGAAAGGACTCCTAGCTACCCGAGAGAATCCTCTTCTCCCCTCCCCTCCGGGTCCCTCTCCACTTGTTCCCAGCTGGTCTCTCTCTTTCTGTCCTCCTCTGTCCCCTCTTCTCTGCCTCTACCCCTTTTACAGGTCCCGCCAGGTACTCCTTGGTCCCTGCTCTCTGCCACACTATATTCCACCACAATGGGCATGTTGTAGGTTATAGAGATAACTCTGTCCGCAGAAAAGACTTGAGAACGGATGCATACAAGAGTTGCTTATATCAGAACATGGAGTTTTCTATGTCAGCATGAGATAGAATGGATTGTATTGTCTGCTAGATTTTTTAAGCAGTTGTTTGCTACTGATTCCCCACAGACAATTTGAGTTTTTTTTTTTCCTGTTGAATTTGTTGATGAAAAATCAACCTTTTAAGAAGGTTAGCAAAAGATTTCATTTTCCTTTTAGTGAAATTTAAGTAATCCAACACCATTTATAGGTATATGATTTAAAATAGCTGTTCTGCAATGAGATACTTCAATTATCTTATTCCTTTGAGCCTTGGCCTCCCCATTAAAACATGATATTAAAAAGTCTTAATTGGCTAAGAAACTGTTCTTTTTGTATGAGAGGATTTTTCCCCATTTTTCTGAGAGCAAAATGTCTCTCTTTTTTTTAAACAAAGAACACTCTTAAGAGAGTCACTATGATTCTAATTTAAGTAATCTTGCCTCAATGCAATTTAAGTATCTAATACTTTATTTTGCCTTCCCACCTCATCCAGGAAAAGTAGGACAGTTTGTCCAGTGGTCCATATATTCACTAGAAATCAAAGTGACAAAAGAAGACTATTGAGCAGTCAGAACATTTCTTATAAATTAAGTGGTAACAAATTCTTACGGAACTCCTAGGAAAGGAGACTTATGTATCACAGGAGGATAGGATTTGGGGTGTGATGCCTAGATTTGAAGGCAAACTTTTCTGAGTATTATCAGATGTACAAAACTGGACAAGTTCCCTGGACAGGTTTTCCCATCTCCCTGTCTATGGTGACGGCATCTGGAAAATGATAGTAAATACTTTATATTATATCTGATTGTTGCAAGGCTGAATGAGCTGATGCAGAAAAAGTGCCAAGATGGGTGCCTGGGACACAGCTATTATTTAAGTCAGAAAAGTGATCTATTTAATATTTTCATCATCAAAACAACACTAAGAAACAACTTGACTTAATTATAAAATACCAACCAAGGCCTTCCCTGTTTAACACAGGGATAAATGGATTCACACCCCCTTTGGTATTACCTATACTCTCACATTTGTAGGAGGGCAACTTATGAAAACATTTTTCATTAGGCAAATTTAAAAGGTATAACTATAAAGTATTATAAGCATCTCTGAGTTCAGGCTGTTTTATCAACACACCATAGCATGTGTAGCTTATACAAGAAATACTTTTCAGTCTTGAAGTCTGGGAAGGATAAAACCAAGGCACAGTGTAAATGCTGTGATTGGTGATGGCACCAGTCCTGGTTTGCAGATGGCTGCAACTTTCTATCCTCATGTGACAAGGACAAAAGATGGGTTAGGAGAGGTGTATAGACATGATATCACTTCTCTTAGGGTTTTGTTGGTAGGAAGAGACATTGTGACCACTTTCCATGTCAACAGAACAAGTAAAAGATTTAACTGGGGCTGGCTTACAGTTAAGGTTTGGTCCATTATCATCATGGCCAGAAGCATGGCGGCATTCAGGCAGATGTGATACTGGGAGGTAGCTGAGAGTTCAGGCAGCAGGAAATGACCAAGACACAGTGGCCAGGCTTGAACTTCTAAGATGCCAAAGCTCACCCCTAGTGACACATCTACTCCTGCAAGGCCACATCTGCTAGTAGCCCCATTCCCTATGGGCTTATGGGAGCCATTTCTCTTCAAACCACTACAACCACCTTTCTGTTGATTGTCTGGTCTAGGAATAAATACCAGGATCTCACACAATTTTGTCAAATGGTCAGCACCTCTGTCACATCTTTACATCAGTTTTCAGCCATTTATGCAGGGTAGCTTTGTTCTGGAGATTCTAGGGTGACCTCAAGACTCTGAACTCTTGGTATACACTGGAGCAGCCAAGTCTTCCCTCTTAGAATGTGAGCATGACTTGAGAGTATAGTTCCAATCAATAAAGTGTGCTACCGTGATGGGATGTACGTGATTACATGCATGTTATTACATTGCATATAACTGTTACCCTTGTCTCAAACAATAACTTATTCTGTGCCTTGTTCAGTTGCAAGCTGACATGGGAGCCCAAGTTGATCCACCTGAAGTCGATTGTGAGTAGAGATCTGGACATTAAGGGTGCTGTGGATGAAAATCTGAAGGGAAGCAGAGATGTGTGACTGGCACCCATAGGGAAACCCTGTGCAGAAAGCTCAGCAAAATCACCTGCTGGAATTTATGGAGGGTAGATATTGGGAGGGATAAGTTGAGTTACGTAGGATAAGTTGGGGATTCCAGGAGAATAATTCATATACCGTTTTCTTCCTTCTTGCTTCTTATGGTAAAATGTAGAATGAGAGAGATATGTTAAGAGAAAAACTGCTAACTCCGCCAGTCCTTAACATTCTGAGAAATGCTCTGCCTCGCTTGGCGACAACAGCATTAACTGTGAGGAATGGCTTCACTTGTTACAAATGCACGATCAAGAGGAAAACAAGAAGGTGTGGCTGTACAATCTTAAAAGGAATGATCAAGAGGCCGAGAGACTGGCATTTCATCAGTTAGCCAAATATATTTCAAGATAGTAAATGTATGCCTTTAAAAAAAATCAATCAAAGCCAGGCGGTGGTGGCACACGCCTTTAAATCCCAGCACTTGGGAGGCAGAGGCAGGTGGATTTCTGAGTTTGAGACCAGCCTGGTCCACAGAGTGAGTTCCAGGACAGCCAGAGCTACACAGAGAAAACCTGTCTCCAAAAACCAAAAATCAAAAACTAAAAACCAAAAACCAAAAACCAAAAACCAAAAAAAAAAAAAAAAAATCAAATCATAGGGTCTCTAGGAAAGTCATACACACATGTACTATACATATTTACATATTTTTATGTTTTAATTTTATTTGATTGCAATAAAAATTTTCTGAGCTTTTATAAATCTTGTACATAAATCTATAACTATATTATGCTTGTCCTTTCCTCACTCAAACTCCTCCTGTGTGCGTCTTACCCCAGATTCATGCTTTCTTCTTCAGATGTTATTGCTACATGTATGTATAATACATGTGTCCTGAGCTGAACATTTGAGATTGGGCATCCTATGGAGGAACCTGTCCTTAGAGAAAACTGATTCTCCCTCTCTTGGGAGGGAGCCATTGATTTCCTGTATCTCTTCATCTAGGGGGTGGGACCTTGTGGCGTTTTGTCAACTAGTATTGTCGTTTTTCAGGTGGATTTCCGTAAAATTTATAGAAAATATGCAGAGTATTACGAAACCCTGCGTTTTAGAAAGAGTGTTAACTTGGCTTAAAGGAGAAAGGAGAGAGGTTGGTTACTAGATTCCCAGAATGTTATAGGTAGGTAACAGGTTGTTCAAACAGGTGGTTCATGTGCTACTCTTCAAACACAAACATAGGCACACACAGACACACACACGTACAAGTATACACATAAACACACAGATCCTCACAGTTATACACAAGAAAGGTATACATACTGACCTCCTGACACACATGCACACAGACAGGTGTACACATAGACCCATACAGATACACACACACACACACACACACACACACACACACACACAACACACACTTAGGTCAGATTCAAAAATTCCCAGAGCAGACATGAGTACCATGAAAATTTATGACAGATTTGGAAACCTACACATGAGTCTTTTTCAACATTTGTTGAGCTGATTTCCAGAATTCCTAGGGACTAGTGGTTTATTTGAGCCTTATAATTCTAACTCTCTGAATATGAATATTTATATGTCTATAGATATTTCTGTGTCCTTCTTAATCATTGTATGTGGGTGTGGAGGCAGATAATATGTCTCCTTCATTTTACACACTGACAAATAAAGATAGAGAGCCTTCATGAACACCTGGGCTTGATTTAGATAAGATTCTAGAATTTATATAGAGTCTGTCATGGGATGAGACTTAGGATCTATGGAGGTGGTGAGAATGTTTTCTCCAGGGAAGACCATGAATCAATGGGATGAGAATGTATCCTGCAGATAGAATGTTGGATGCTTCAATGACCTTTGCATCTCAGTGTGTATGCTATTATGGATTCACTTCCTCTTGAGTAGAGATGAAAACTCTATTTTTGATGGATATGATTCCATAAATATTATTACCGTTGTTATCCTATCTTGTGAAGAGAGCCTCTCTCCTCTGGCTTTGAAGAAGCAAGCTACCATATCATAAGCTGCCATGAAGAGGTCAGCATGGAAGGAAAATAGTTGATTGGAGATTGAGGTCTAGCCTCTCACAAGGAACCCAACAATCACACGAGTAAGAATGCACATCTATTCCTACTCTACCCTTAGATGAGAATGAAGTGTCGGACAGTACCTTCCTTTCAGATTTGTAGATGGTCCAGTTAAGCAATGCTCAGACTCCTGACCTATGGACTCTGTGAATGTAAAAGAGTAAATGTGCATCTTCTTAGGGTAGAAAGTTTGGGGCAATATTGCTACACGGTCATAACTGCATCCTGTAAAGTTTGGTCCTGGAAACTTGACAGGAATGGTGAGGGCATAAAGAAAGGACAGGCATACAGAAACATGTGTGCAAAGCTGGGTCAGGTGTGCTATGCTTTGTCTGCTGGAATGGCACCACAACAGGACAACCCAGAATCTTAGTGTGTCCTCTGCATGTTTATTATGTACAGTGGGGTGGGGGTAGGGAGGCTACCTAGTCTCTGTTGGAGAGCAGCATCAGGCTGTGAACATCCAAGAGGAGGAAGCTGCAGTTGCTGGGTTCTCCTGCATTAGTTTATCCTTAGTAAATTCTTACACTGGGATGTGGGGAAGGCTTTACCATCCCTCAGAGCCTAACCCTGGGGAAGGTCTTGACACTTCCCTAGGTTCAAGGCACCAGGACTCTTGACAGGAACATGCCTAGGTCAGCAATCATGTTTACTCCAGGCTTTATTGGCTCTTCTCACACTCACCCAAGGCTTCTGCTTCCCAGAGCCATAGAAACGAATGTATGGAATTTACCGAAGTCTAAGTTCTCTGATTAAAAAGGAAATAATTATGTCCTACACCTAGAAATGTTTTTGAAACACTGGGGTATTTAGGGAACATTTATAGGAAAATGGAAAGGAAGAAGAAAAGAAGGCTGAAAGAAAGAGGGAAAGGATCTCTTATTGCAGCTTGAGTGTGCTGATTGGGCTATGGCGGCCAGCCAGTGGTTCCCAAGACAGTTCACCTGCCTATCCCAGAGAACTGAGATTACAAGCATGCACCAACAGGCTCACTTTGTTGTTGTTTTGAAGATGTTATTTTCATTTTATTTTAGTATTATTTTGTGCATGTGCTAATTAGTTTTTTTTTCCCACAACTTGACACAAAATAGAGTCACTAGAAGAGGAAACCTCAACTGAAAAAATGCCCCCATCAGATTGGACTGTAGGCAAGTCTGATGGGGAGGGCATTCTATTGATTAATGATTGGCATGGAGGACCCAGCCCATTTTAGGCAGAACCATCCCTGGTCAGGTAGACTTGAGTTGTATGAAATAGTAGGCTAGATGTGTCATGGGGAGCGAGAAGTAAGCAGCACCCCATCTGTGGCCTCTGTGATAGTTTCTGCCTCTGGGAACCTTGCTTCTTTCTGTGATGGCTATGTTCAGAATATGTAATCCAAATAAGTCCTTTCCTCCCCAGGTTACTGTTGGTTATGGTGTTAGTCATGGAAATATAAAGCAAACTAGGACAATATTTATCAGTGTTTTGCCTGCATGTGCACACATGACATATACATGGCTGGTGTCTACAGAGTCTAGAAGAGGACATCAGAGCCCCTGGTACTGGATGATTGTAAACCATGTGGATTCTGGGAATTGAACCTGGGTTTTCTGCAACATCAGCAAGTGCTCTTAACTGCTGAGCCATGTCTCCCGACCCTAGATATTTGTTTTTTGTTTGTTTCTTTGGTTTTGGTTTGGTTTGGTTTGGTTTGGTTTGGTTAGGGTCTCATTATATTGACTTGAATGTCTGAGAGCTTGTTATGTAGACTATGCTAGCCTCAGACTCAGAAACCTGCCTGCCTCTGTGTCTTGAATGTTAGGATTAAATGTCTGTGCTACCATGCTTGACTGTGGCCCAACTTTTTAAAATAAATGTGAGTTATGGGAACAAATTCAGATACTCAAGCTTGGATGGCAGATACTCTACCAAGGAAGTCATCTTCCCAGGTCTGCACACAATCTTAAACTGAAGATTTATACAGTACAATCACCAACCCTTAATCAATATGAAGTAAACTATGGAAAATGACATAGAGACTTTAATACCACTTGGTATTATTTATTGTGAGTAACATTTTGATGGGTGGTCAATGAACTCAAGTTTACATGTGTAGTAAAGGAAGCCAGTGAAGAAGCAGTCAGCAGAGTGGGAGGAATCTTTGCCAGCCACACACACAGCATTTAGTTAAAGCCTAGGAGACACAAGGAACTCAAAAGTCAAAGCATCAAGAAATCAAGGAACCAAATCAAAAAAATGGGTGGTGGTTGTATATAGACATAAATAGAGAATTCTTGAAGGAAGAAATATGAATGGCTAATGAGTAGTTTTAAAATGTGTTCAACATCATTAGTCACAAAAGAAATGCAAATTTAAACTTCTTTGCAATTCTTTATTATTCCAGAGTGACTACTGTAAGAAAAACCCTGAATGACTTGGGAAATAGAGAAACGTGTTAGCAGGTTTAGAGCATTTATTACCCTTGAAGGGAACCTGGGTTGGGCTTCCAGTACCCACACGGCTGCTCATAGACACCTATAACTCCAGTTCCAGGGGCCCAATGCTCTTTTCTGACTTATGTACGATAGGATATTATTTACCTGTAAATAAAAATAAAATTATGAAGTCTGTAGGTAAATAGATGGAGCTAGAAAAAAAGTTATATTGAATGCAGAGAATTAGGCCTGGGAAAACCAGTGCTATCTGTGGACCCTTGTATATTGAATCTAGAGAAAAAAAAAACAAATTATACAATTAAAACAAAAATGAGAATACTAGGAAAGAAGGAGATGAGGAAAATTCAATAAAGTAGACCAAAGGGAATATATATATATATATCATCAAAGAACATTATAAGCATGTATGAGACTATCACAAGGAAACCCATTATTTAATGTAATTAACATATACTGATGAAACTTTTATAAACACCGCATACCCTCTATGCACCTATCTGAGGAAAGAGGAGACACTGACTATGCATCAGGAGGTAGAACCTAAGACATGCAGCATCCCTTGGCCTCTTGCTGTCGAATGTCTCAGCTCCCAGAACCATGAGTAGATAAACCTGTGTGGTCTCTTAGCCATCCAGGAGATCACATCTAGGACCACAGCCTAGGTACATGAAGACAAAGGACCACCACAACTATTTTAATTCTTTGGCTTGAATCATTAGTTGGCAATTCAGGAAATGAACTACTTGGATTTTTCTTTAAATGGATCATTAGCATAAAATAAAGAATGGTAGAAGAAGATGGTCTGGGGCAAGAAACAGATTGTTGTACTTACTCCTAAATGCCCTACATGGGTTATATGGAGGATGGCTGTATTACCCCTGCAGCTTTCTAGAGACCTCGGTGAGCTACTGAGGCCCAGGGTACAACTCAGTGTGGCAGTTCTTACATTCTAAGACCAGCGTACAGAAGGCTGGACTATTCAACAGGCTGAATGTAAGTAGGTCACAATTCTTCACAATACTAAGCTTTAAAAAAAGGCTACCTCAGGGTTTTCTTCTTTTATGTCTAAATGTTATATTCACAGTTTTGAATGGTAGGAAGCTTTGAGAGATTGCGTGTATACATAATAGCCTCCACAAGCAACTGAACTAGGGCAGAACATTTGGAAGGCTCATAAGGTGGATTCGGCAAACGAGTTCCTAATGATTCCTGAGTGAGTGCTGTGTACCAGGCACTGTTCTAACTGCAGCATGAATCACTATAGCAACCCCATGATGCAGCTCTAAGGAACCTTTCCATGCACTGAAGCAGCAGCATAGGACAAAAGGAGTCATGTGAATGACCCAAGGTCTTTGTGACCTTGGGAGCCTGTGAGGTCAATATGCAAACTCTGACAGTTTGGCTCTAGAGCCTAGACATTGGACTAATATGCCTTGCCATTGTCTTAAAAAAATGTTCAGAATAGCTTATGTCTAGATGTCTATGTGATTTCCTAAAATACCTACTGCAGCAAAGTGTTTGGCCTTTCCAGTGTCAGAATTCTTAATTGTTTGAGAAACATCAATGAAATTTATCATTATATTGAGAATAACTATTTTGCAACCATTCAATGAGAACAAAGCATTTTTTCTGTTTAGTAAATCTTCTTAGCCACAAATATTTTCTAGACCTATGATTATTATATTCTTACTATAATTCAGAATCAGGATTTCCAGTTGCCACAGACAACTCTGGGTTTTCTCACTTTGAAGTTCACAATACATGTCAAAAATGGGCAATGCTAGGATGGGGTCAAGTAATTATTAATGAAGGATGCATATGATAAAGATGAATCTTACCACATACAGTGGGACTATATTCAGCTATTAATAACTGAATTATGCTATCTATAGGGAAAAGGATGAGAGTGGAGGTCATCAGGCTAAGCAGAATAAGACAGAGCTGGGAAGAAAAATATCACATTTTTATTTGTTATGTTAAATCTAGTCTTAAAATATGGAGGTAGAGGGAGTAATATTTAGGGAGAAGGGGACCAGAAAGAGGGTTAGAGGAAATAAGAGTGAACAGTAGAGAAGGGGTGAATCTTAGCCAAACACACATATTTTCAAATGTCACACTGAAACCCATCATTCTGTATAGCACATGGATGCTGGTCATGTAAAATCAATGTGAGAAGACTTCATTATACTTAAGTAAAACATCTTTTAACACTTCATTTTTGTTTACATATGTTGCATATTTTTACTGATGCTTAAGAGTTTCAATTACAATTCCAAGAAGGGGCACAGTGTCCACACTTTGGTCTTCATTCTTCTTGAGTTTCATGCGTTTAACAAATTGTATCTTATATCTTGGGTATCCTGAGTTTTTGGGCTAATATCCACTTATCAGTGAGTACATATTGTGTGAGTTCCTTTGTGAATATGTTACCTCACTCAGGATGATGCCCTCCAGATCCATCCATTTGCCTAGGAATTTCATAAATTCATTCCTTTTAATTTAATTCATTCTCAAGAAGAACAAAGACCAAAGTGTGGACACTGTGCCCCTTCTTGGAATTGGGAACAAAACACCCATGGAAAGAGTTACAGAGATAAAGTTTGGAGCTGTGAAGAAAGGATGGACCATGTAAAGACTGCCATATCCAGGGATCCATCCCATAATCAGCTTCCAAACGCTGACACCATTGCATACACTAGCAAGATTTTGCTGAAAGGACTCAGATATAGCTGTTTCTTGTGAGACAATGCCAGGGCCTAGCAAACACAGAAGTGGATGCTCACAGTCAGCTATTGGATGGATCACAGGGCCCCCAATGGAGGAGCTAGAGAAAGTACCCAAGGAGCTAAAGGGAACTGCAACCCCATAGGTGGATCATTATTATGAACTAACCAGTACCCCAGAACTCTTGACTCTAGCTACATTTGTATCAAAAGATGGCCTAGTCGGCCATCACTGGAAAGAGAGGCCCATTGGACTTGCCAACTTTATATGCCCCAGTACAGGGGAATGCCAGGGCCAAGGGGTGGGGGTGGGTGGGTGGGGGACTGGGGGGGGGAGTGTATTGGGGACTTTTTGGATAGCATTGGAAATGTAATTGAGGAAAATACATAATAAAAAAATTGAAAAAAAAAAAGAGTTTCGATTACAAGATTGACTTACTTATTTTCTCACGTATCTATATGTATGTGCCCACATGTCCACATGTCAATTTCCAGAAGTCAATGTAGAGTTTCTTCAGTTCTCTACATCTTACTTTTCGTATGTATCTCTGTGTATGCACGTGTATATGTATGTATGTGTATGTGTTTATATATATGTGTGTGTGTGTGAGTCAATTGCTTCTCCTCCTTATTTATGGTAAGGTTTACAGAACGCAAACTTCACAGAATTAACTACACTGGACAGTTAGCAAGCCTAGAGGTCCTGCCGGCTCTGCCCACAACCTTTAGCACTGGCCGTATAGGTAGATGGTGATGCACTTGGCTTTTGCCTCATACATGCGTGCTATGAGATCTGAGCTCAGTCCTCATAGTCCTGCAGCAAGGGTTTTAACAAGTGAGCTACCTTTCCAGCCTGGTTTTAGAAGAAACATTGCTGAATAAACTAGCATACAATGTTTCTTCACAGAAACAACGAGACATGATTTAGCAACAGAGGCTGCGAAGGAACTGGAGTGTGGCTTTTCTGAGTAGGAGGCATAGCTCCTGGGAGAGAAGGACGTCATGTCTGGTTTACAAGAATATGAAGCTCAGAACACAGCTAGGGACAAACTTTTCTTGAGCATATCTAAGAAAATCCATAAACTTAGATTGCTGGTAGGAGAGAACTTGAACTTTTTTTCTGTAAACAGGTGAGTTTTAAAAACCCTTAAGGTAGAGAAAAGGAGCAAAACCAACCAGCCAATTACCTACAAAGAATGGATGGGCTAATTTTAAGTAGTTTTCTAGGAACTAACCAACACTCTCTGGAACCACTATGAAACATTCTGTATTTTGTTAGTTTGAATTGACCTCCCCAACAACAACAAAAAAAAACTATATTTTTCTGGAAATTGCCTCTAGTTTAACACTACTTTGTTGGCTCTTTCTATGGCTTCTTGGTAGCATGGACTATAACATACAGGTTGCACTTTTTTCTAGCCATGTGAAAATAAAACAATTGTTCAGTGGCTCACAATACAATTGTAGAAAGCAAATGTCCCTATGGACATTAATATACAGGCATAAAAATAAATCAGACAGTAAGGACTGTGATTCCTTAATTTTAATTTTGTTTTTGAGATTTTTAAGGGGAAAACATTTGAAATGTAAATAAAGAAAATATCCAATACAATAAAAAAATAAAAAATTATCACATTTATCTCTTCCCTTTCCTCACTCAAAATCTTCACCTATACCTTTCCCCACACGCCTTCAAATTCATGACCTCTTCATTCAGTAATTATTTCTCATGCATGTATGTGCAAGTACAGACATATATTTCTAAATGTAACCTGCTCTGTCAGTATAACGCTACATGGATGCATGGTTTCAGGGCTGACCATTTGGCATTGGACAACCAGTTGGTGTGCTCTTTCCTGAGAAAGACCACCTCTCCTCTCTGGCTCAAGGCTTTCTTCAGTTACCTGTAGTTGTTTATGTGGAGTTGAGACTTTGTGGGCTTTTCTGTATCCATTCTGGCTTGTCCATTGGTGTGGTCCTTGTTCAGCTCACATTTGGACAGCCATACTGGTAAGACTTTATAGGTGCAGCTTCTGAGGGGCCTAGAAAACATGATCTCACAGTGAATTTCCTGATCCTCTGGATCGGACAGTCTTTCCACCCCCTCTTCTGCAGTATTCCCTCTACCTTAGGTATGACAGGATTTGCAGATGTCATCAATTTGGCATGAGCTCCACAACTTGGCATTTTGCTTGGTTGTGGTTTTCTGTAGTGGTCTTTGTCTGTTTCAAAGAGAAGTTTCCTTGATGAGGGGAATAAAGACTACAAGTATTTGTGGGTAAGAAGACAAATGTTTACAGATTGTTGTTAGAAATCATGATGGTTTAGTAAAAACCCTGACCTCACTTGCACTGATTATTTAACTAGATTTGAAGTACCAGACATGGTTTCCTTCTTGTTGAGCTTATCTTAAGTCCAATTAGAGAAGAGCTGGATGCCTGCTCTGACTGGGGAATGCACTGAGGTGAAACACAGAATTGGATGAAGGCTAAAAGACGGATGGTCCCTGGCTGTATAATCTTACTATCTGTGCTTTAGTAAGTGCTGTTTTCTTTCTCTGTAACTCTTGCTTACTATTTTGTGCTTTAATAACCATTGATTTCTTTTCTTTCTCTTTCAAGGACCTCTCACTGGCCAGGTAAGCGGCTAGGAACTCATTAACTCTTTGTGAACCAGAGAGAAAAGAAAGGAAAAGAATTAAAATCTTGTACACAGGCAATATGCACACACACACACACACAGTCATACACAAACACACTCCAGTCAAGCCCAACCACCTGTTTGTGTCTCAACTCTACAATTGTTCATGCATACTTACGTATACACACCCATACTTACATATGTGCATACATACACATATATGTGTATATATTTGGTAGATGGAACAAAATCTCACACAAGTAAGTTTCATTGAGCAAGCACCAATGCAGAAATAAAACCTCATTCATTTTGGCTTAAAAAGAAGCTCCAACTTTTATTGCTTAGAGAAAGAAAAAGCTTTTACCCTTCTATTGCTGAAAGTAATTAAAAACTCCAAAGTTTAGAAAACGCCTTGAAGAAAAAGCCTGTCCTCTTTATTGCTGAAAGGAAAAAGCCCCTCCCTCTCTATTGTCATCCTTACTTCTCATACTGCCTCAGGATACATGATCACATGGTTTTCCAAGCATCACTAGGGTATGGCAGAAATATTTATATGTGTTTCCATTAAAACTAGAATCTAACTAAAAATTCATTGTCTGTCTTCTAGCTCAATAAGTTCATTAAAAGTTTAAAGCAATAATTTTTATGTTAAAAGTCAGCACGGTTTTGTCAAAAGGCAAATCATCTGCCTTGTGTCTCATTAGGTTTGAAGCATTGGATAGATAAATCTAAACAAAATTTTATTTTCTGTGCTTGAACCTATAATAAATTGTCCATTCCCAGTTTATGACCTTTAGTTAGGAATTATGAAATCATCTAATTTTCTAAATAGCAGAACTATAAGAGAGTACATCTCCAATGAGCTGCAGGAAATCTGCCCAATAGGGTGGGCTAATGCCCAGAAATCATTAGAATATATAATAATGACAGGAAAGCCATATCAGTGACAAGGATCAATCCTGAAATGAGATTTCTGAAGGACCTGCAATTCAGTTTACCCATTGCAGGTCTGCAAAATGATGGGCCATCTTCAGAAAAGTCACCTGTATGCCTTTAGCCTTTTCTAAATGACTCCTGACAGGGAACTTTTAGTTACTACCAAGGTATGTGTGCCACTACTGAACCCTTAGTGTTCCATCGCACGTTGGTCATTAATGTGGTCACTAGGTGTCAGAGCTGGGTAGGTACTCTGGTTAGTTACCGCCCTCCTTTGGAAGTTTGCATCATGGCTTCTGGTACGGAAAAACTAATCCTCAGAGAGGGGACATTGAGGTCTGTTCCAGCTCAGGGGACTCTGAGCATTGTTTCAGAAGTGCATGATGTCTTTATTAATAAGGACTTACCTTCCACTGTTTCCCTCTGGAGGGTAACAAGGGGAACAGTAACATGTATGTGAGTCTATGGGACACCGTGGCCAACAACTCAAAAGAAAAAGGCTTTTTAAAACCATAATTGATTCTTTGTAAAGTGAGCATTGGCTCTTGGAGGAAGTACCATCAGCTCAGATGAGAAAATTTTATTAACCCTTACACATATATTTATATGCAGACTGTATACATATATCCCTATAATACATTCACAACATGTATTATAGGTTCTTTTTTTAAAGGCAAATAGTTAATATTATGGTTTCTGTGGCCTTTTCAGTCATTCTTAATGTTACTTTACACACCTCCCTTGTTCTTCAGGATTATAATTCTTATTTACATTTTGAAATAATAGTAAGAAGGATTTTTATGTGTTTTATAACTCTAAACCACACCCTAATTTAATATGTTTTCATATTCTTCGGATTAATATGTTTTCATATTCTTTGGATTATGAGCTGCTCAAATTTCATTGTCTATTGCTGGCCTCACTCTAATGGCTAATTTCAACTTTGTTTTACATTGGGTGAGGAATAAAGCTTAGTATAAAAGGGAGAATATGAAATCTAATTTTTCCTGTATTCTCTGTAATATTGGCTATTAATCTATATCACTGTGTGGTGAAGATTTGTAAGCAGAATGCACAGCATGCAAACTGTGCATACATCAAGGTAAAGAAGGCAATGATCTTTAGTTTAGACTCCATAGATCCTTTAGATCTTTTGGTTTTGTAATGTGTTCTGCTTTGTTGCTGCTTCTAGGATAGTTATGTATTTCAAGTTTTAAAACATATATTTATCCCTTGACAAAAATGCAGACAACATTGAGTTAGAGCTTAAATTATGAGAAAACGCACACTTTTGTTAGGACAAACTCATGGAACTAACTCAGCTGACATAAATTGTATTAGGACTGGATGTCAAGAGGGTTAAGAAGGCCGTGAGAGAGCTCAGTAGTTATGAATTAAAATTTGGGCTGTATTTGTCTGTTGTTAGAGACCAATGTTATGTTGTCAACTTTTAATGGCATTTTTGTGTATAACTAAAACACAGGGACATATAATATTTGGCAAAATAATGATACTCAGCTTGTAGTCTCATGAAGCATCTGTCTTGGTGAAAAAGATGAAGTGTTTCCATTTCTAGGTTTAAGTATGAACACATGTCATAATAAAGACCACCTATCATTTCTATATATTAATGTGTATTTCTTTCTTTGGCCTCTTTTAGATTTAGTCAGCTACAAGTAAAACTTATGAGAAATGAAGTTACAGATTTTGCTTGAGAAAGTTGGAGGTTATTGTAGCTCTATTATCTTCTGAGGGGTTCCATCATCTCTTTTCTAGACAGACCAGGGATCTTCCTTTTGGACTGACATGGTCTGTGAGAGTCTAAGCAGTTTTTTTGTATGGAATGCATATTTTATACCAGTGTTGTTAGTCTCCTATGTCATTGAGAAACATGTTCTAATGCTCTGAATATTACATTAAGAAACCTTATTGTGCAGGGGATCCTCTGAAGAGCAATATAAGAAATTAGGAAAGGGCAGAGGAAGACGTTGAAGAATAATGCACATTCAAAAAAATTCCCAGCCAATCCCTAAGAGGGAAGGCTGCTTTTGGATGGCAAATATCTCTTTGCCAGTAGAAAATCCCAAAAGGCACAGAAAGCTCAGACACGTTGGCAGTCAGTGCTTGTGGTAGCTGATAAAATGAAAGCATAAAGCAAGATTTGGAAGATACATTCCATAATCTATTCAGTAGTCAAAAAAATTGTTTCTACCAGACACCAACCTTAAAAAATTATACTATATCTTTGTTTCTTCCCATGAAATATTGATGAGAGTACTCTGGATAGTTCTATTGAGTTAATGTAAACAATGCATAAACATATACAAAGTACATATATTTATATTACTAAGAATGAATGGCATTCACTTAGCAGAACTTAAGTCCTAATAGATATCTGTTGACTGTCCCCATGACAAAAGTGCCACTGTGGATATCTTGCTGGTCCAGTTATGGTTGTGGTTCATAGGATTGTAGGTGGGTAGGATAATTGATTACTTTCTCCCTTGGTGGCTTGTACAGCACCCATTTTCCTATGCCAATTTCATTTCTACTCCATTCTAAATATTTGTCTTTAGCCTCACAGATAAGTGGAGCTGTCACCTCTCTTCAGAGAAGCTTCTTTTTGCAAAACAACAACTAAACCAGACCAAACCAAACCAAACTGGAGACTATTACAGAGATCTACAACTGGGCAAAATGCAGAGAATAAGTGACTAAGGGGTACCCTGTACAAGCTGATACAGCTATAGCACAACCTTATTTCTGAGTTTCAGTGTTAACTGTAGAAGATGGGGTGGGGGGAGAAAGATTTTAAGAGCCAGAGGCTCAGGATGCCTGTTGCTATATAGCATCCCCTAGGCATAACAGGGAAAACACAACCATGAATCTTAACAATATGGCTGCCTGAGTAAAACCGGTGTAATGACATCACCAGAGGAAATTCCTTATTGTTGCACTCCTAGATCAAGAGCTACATTTGGTCAATGGTTGTGGAGAGGAAACTTGGTTTCCTCTAGGAAATACTTTTTGAATATTTTGTCCAACCCTAGGTGTATAAGCCCTGCATACATATATACATATGAGCAATGCTAAATGGACTCAATAGGCTGTATATGCATGTATATGTATATGTAGGTAGATGAAGATATATATATATATATATATATATATATATATGTGTGTGTGTGTGTGTGTGTGTGTGTGTAAGTGTGTGTGTGTGTGTAATCAAAGAAAAGATCATGGATTTGGGAGAAAGATATAAGAAAATGGGAGTTGAAGGAAGAGAGGGAAGGAGGGATAGGAATGTTCATATATGAAGTCCTAAAAAATAAAAAAAAATAATATATAGCAGTTCTTAGAATATGGTATACACTCAACAATTGTCAGTGATTATTATTTGAGTTTTCTATAAAGTAATGAAAGTGTATTTTAAGAAAACTAACTTGTATCAAGATTTGTTTCCATATATGTTAGGTGTGGATGATAACAAAAAACAAGTAAATCTCTAGTTACTGAAAACAATCAGATATTATTTCTCAGGCATGTAACACACATAGCCTGCAGTGACTGGTATTTTGCCAATCCACAGATTCCAAAAAAAAAAAAAGAAGAAGAAGAAGAAGAAGAAGAAGAGCAGCCACTAGTGTGATTATTACTGTTGTTGCAGAGGAAAAAAATTATATTTGGAATGCATGTTGACTCATAACTCACTGTTACATAGTATGCCCCATTTCCACTCATATTTCACTTGCCAAAATGAATCACAGGGGTGTACTCCTCCTAGGAGTGTGGAAAGAAAGGCTACCCTACTCTTTGCCTGAAAGAAAAATCATAAAGTTTCAGGAAATGATTAATGATCTTCACAGTTTATTTAAACAAAATGACTTAGGAGGATGTAAACTTGATGTGAAAGCTAACTTTTATGGAATACTTATTACATTCCAGGCAACACATATAAGTGATATTGTCAAATCATATTAGTATTCCAATATTGTACATTAAAAAAAGAACAGGACCTAGAAAAACTTGGGCAACCCTGCAGAGCTGGACTCTGACTCTTATTGAAGACAATTTGATGGCAAAGAAAAATTTAACTCGACTTCTTAGTAGGTTCAGTGAGCTGGCCATAGGATGCATGCTGATTATCCTAGCCCTCTGGAGTGGAGGCGAGCATGTCAGGGGTTCAAGTTCATCCTTTGCTATGTGACGTCACAGGCCAGCCTGGGCTACAAGATTTACATCTTTTCAATATATATCCTACTTTTGGAATTATTATATTAGTCTATGATGTATAATGATACATTCCTAAATTATATAAAGGTTTTCATGTTCTAGAAACCTTTTTTTTGTTGTTGTTTTTTGTTTTGTTCTAATCAATGATGGCATTGGATGATGTCTTCATTAGGGTTTTACTGCTCTGAACAAACACTATGACCAAGGAAAGTCTTATAAAGGACAACATTTAATTGGGGCTGGCTTACAGGTTCAGAGGTTCAGTCCATTATCATCATGGTGGGAACATGACAGAATTCAGGCAGGCATGGTGCAGGAGGAGCTGAGAGTTCTTCATCTTCATCTGAAGGCTGCTAGCAGAATACTGGTTCCCAGGCAGCTAGGACAAGGGTATTAAAGCTCATACCTACAAGGCCACACCTATTTCAACAAGGCCACACCTCCCAACAATGCCACTCCCTGGGCCAAGTATATGTGAACCATCACAGATGGGCAACCTAGGTCAGCAGAGTAGGTTACCACTGAATGACTTCTTCAGTGAGATACACCTGGGTATCATGCTGCTCCTTAGCAGGAAGCCAGGAGGTCAGAACCTGCATGTGATAGACATAACTTTTGCTTACATTCTTTCGGTTAGAAAGTCATTCCCAGGGATACACCTGACTAGAAAGAAGTAAATCCAAGAAATCTAGTACAGCTCTGTTCCTACTGAGTCTTGCTCATAGCATATGGGCTGTGCTTTCTGTTTTCCACAAACACACATGAGGGTAGCATCAAATGTCTCAAGTCATTTCCTTTCCTGTGATTTATTCTGCTCCGTTTCAGAATTCTAGAACAGTCTACATCCATACCACACTGACCACACCTGATCTTATCAGAATTCTAGAAAAGTATCTTATTTGAATTGATTCTATTTTCAAACATTTATTACCTTACATTTTGCTGACTGCATTTTTATGTCTGGTTCCTTAAAACATTGTAACATGGCAAAAGCTCCATGAACAGGTCAGAAGGCAAACCCGTGCCTTAGTTACTTTCTAAATATGACGCCATGATGAAGCACCCTGACCAAGGCAACCTACAATAGAAAGCAATTCATCAGGCTTGCAGTTTCAGAGGCTTAGAGTCCATAATGGTGGAGCAGAGGGTTAGAGACTGTAAAGTTGGAGCAAAGACACGGGAGCAGCAGGGAGCTCACGTCTCAAACAGCCAACAGGAGGTAGAAGAGCAAGCACACGAGAAATAACACCGGGCTTTTTTATTTTTATTAGATATTTTCTTTACTTACATCTCAAATGTTTTCCCCTTTCCTGGCTTCCCCTCGAAAAACCCCCTTTCCCCTTCCTCTTCCCCCTGCTCACCAACCCACCCACTCTTGCTTCTTGGCCCTGGTATTCTCCTACATTCTGGCATAGAACCTTCATAGGACCAAGGGCCTCTCCTCCCATTGACGATGGACACATCCTCTGCTACATATACAGCTGGAGCCACGAGTCCCACCATGTGTACTCTTTGGTTGTTGGTTTAGTCCCTGGGAGCTCTGGGAGTGCTGGTTAGTTCATATTGTTGTTCCTCCTATGGGGCTGCAAACCCCTTCAGCTGCTTGGGTCCTTTCTCCAGCTCCTTCATTGGGGATCCTATGCTCAGTGAGCATCCACTTCTGTATTTGTCATGCAGTGGCAGCACAAGACTTTTGAAATAACATAGTCGGTCTCCAGTGACATACCTCCTCTAAGGCCTTGGCTCCCAATTCGTATCAAATAGTTCAACCAAACAGGACTAGGTATTCAAGTGTAAGCACCTCTGGCTGCCACTATCATTCAAACCTTTACAACCAGTAAAAGAAGGGAGACAGAGACAGTGCATTTCCTTATTAATTAGAATGCTTGGATCTTAGAGAAGAGAAATGGAGAAAAACGATATAAAAGCATGTTTGAAAAGGCACACAATCCCATGCACAAGGAATATGAAAGAAACATTTAAGATGATATGTTGTTTTATAGACTGGACTAGAAAGGGAGAAACAAACAAACAAAAAAACCCAATAGTATTGGTAACATCAATATTTAGCTGGGACAGCTGGCAACATCTAACATGACCAGAAAATTCTGCTCTTTCTTTCTTTCCCTATTAATCCTGCATCTTTAAAACCACCTTCTATAGTTTTGCTTTGTTCTAGTGAAAGGTTATGGATAGAATTCTGTGTATTTCCCTTAATGTCTGCATTATATTTGGTAATTTCTTACCGCTAATATAGTGACTTCATTACAGTCTGGTAAGAAACCGTTAGCAAGCTTGCAGTCTGACTCAGAGGAGAACAGCACGTGACCCTGGTCTGCACCGTATGCTACAGGGGCCCAGCAGACCACAGACTTACACATCTGATAAGACAGTGTTTCCAGATCTATCTTCCAGGTTACAACTTATGAACTCCACACATTTCAGAGGGGGAAGGTTTGGGGAGTAGGTGGGTTGCTGAACTGGAAGGCAAATTTGAAAGTAGCAATGCTTCATGAGAGCAGCATAGCTCTGATTAACATTTTAGGATGAATGAGCTGAACCATAGTATATACTCCCTGGATTAATTACAGGGCCAGTAAAAAGTCTTAAGGTTGGAATCTGTATTATACAACAGACCTAGCTATGCTACCAGCAACACTGGAAACATGAGTGATCCAGTAACACATACTATTTTATTAAGAGTCTATGTATAGTATGTTATGTGGAATTTGTTCCCTATAGAACAGTGGTTCTCAGCCTTCCTAATGCTGCAACCTTTTGATGCAGTGGTAGTGTGATAACCCCAACCATAAAATTATTTTGATGCTACTTCACAACTGTAATTTTGCTACAGCTATGAATTGTATTGTAAACATCTGGTATGCAGGATAACTGATCTGCAATCTCCAAAGGAGAATTACTACTGTAGAGGGTTAGGGTGTTCATTCTTCTTACTATACATTGAATTTATAGCCTAGTCTAGAGGTGTTTTTTTATATTTAGTTACATAAAACTATTCACACAACATATTCACACAAAAGTTCTAAAAATGAACAAGGCATGGTTCTGTCTTATCATTGGGCAGAAGAAAACAGTTACACTCTATACACGGTTACATGATGTTCCCAGTGCGGAATAGTTGGTAGTAATATGCCAATTTTTTTCTGGCCTATTTTTTTAAAAAAACACTCTTTCTACTTCACCAGGGTGTTGTAAATACACGGAAATGGAGGAAATATTCATAGTTTGAGGTTAATTCACAAGTTTAAAAATAGCCACAGATTTTGTTATATTAGTTGTGATGAACAAAGTGACCAAGTTAGACAAACCTGGTTGAGCAATGAGGCTTAATTTTTAACAAGGCTCCTACATTGGTACATACTTCTGATTCAGAAATTATGTGTGAAATTCACAAATATTTCATAATACTTATACATCTTTACTATGTACTCATGTGACTCTTACTTGTGCTGGGATCAGTCCCAGATTCAAGGAAACTGAAAAAGGAAAAAAGTGTAGAGTTCAAACTGTGCGCATGCTTAAAACCTCAGTCATTGTTTGCGGTTACTCTTAGTAAAGATGCTTAGGCAGAACCCTGTTTACGCTTCAATCCTTGAATAAAAGGTTATTTGCAAAGGTGGAGGGGGGTGAGTTGTTATTGGCATCTACTGTGATGATGTGGTCTGTTTAATTACATCTGCCTATGAGACAAATAGTATTCTGTTGTAAGATGAAGGAGAAGCTTATGATTTCCAGGCACTTAATGATGGTAACATATCCAGAATCATATCACCATAGCGGGAGAGAATTGAAATTCAAGTCTGTCTCTCTGCCTGCCTGTCTGTCTGTCTCCAAGTCAAGCTTTCTCTTCTACAGCACTGCTTTGTTTGAAAGCCACATGAAGGAGAAACAGGTTGAATGGTGAATAACTCCTAAGTGGTTTTTCTTTGCCCTACTCGCAGTGAGGAAAACCACAAACCATGGAGATTGCAGTGAAAAGAAGACACCTGTTCCTAAAAGACTTTTCAGAAAATACACATGGATTTCTAAGTCAACGTTGGGGACTGCTGAATGTAGCAAAGGCACAGAAATCAAGGTCAATGTTCTTAAAATCCAAAGTGTCTTTTTTTTTTCTACTAAAGGAGAAAAGTATGGTAGTAGTTTTAAATTCCATTCATAAAATATACACAAAACTATGAAGTGTTGATGAATAAATTCAACCAAATGGCCGGAATCCACTGCACTGAAAACTACAAAATCAACTGCTGAAAAGAAAGGAAAGGCTACTGAGATAAGTGCTCAGGACCAGAGGGTTTGAGTCCCTGCGGCCTCCCAGAACTACAGGCAAGTTAGGAATTCTGGGAACAGAGAAACAAAGACTTGAAGAGAAAGGTCAAGATTATGAACCTTCTAGAAGACACTATGTAGAGGAGGATTCTTTACACACTTGGAATAAGTAAAAGATGGATAGATTTAAAAAGTGAAAACATAAAAGTCATAATCAACAAGCTGTATTTCATCAACAAAGGAAATGTTTTAAAAATACATTCAAAATTTAAGTACTGATGCAAGCCACAGACTGGCAGGAATTATTCACAACACGCCCATGAGGATAATGACAGCACGCATCTCTAGGAAACACTCACGACTCAGTAATGAGACAAACAAATAGACAAATGAACAAAAGATATAAATAGACACTCCAGTGGAGAAAACATGGATAAAAATAAGCTCATTAGGAAATCATTGGAAAAATATCACTTATAACTAAAATGAAATGCCATTACATGCACACTGAAAAATGCTAGATATATTAAAAAATCTGTCTGTGCCAAATGTTGTAGAGAAAATTGAACTTTTGCATATACCGGTTAGAATATAAAATTGCATGGCCATTTTAGAAAACCATCTTGGAGTCTCTTAAAATGTCCTATATCTGCCCTGGATGATCCAGTTAGTTTACTTCTAGGGAGACAAAAGCCTATGTTTGCCTAAATAGAGTTCTCAGTGCTTATGTTATCCAAGTGAAGTCAAGGAAAGTAGCCAGGGTTAAATTCCAGATGAAAGTGGAATGAGTCTAATTTAATTCACTCTCCATAGCCGAGCGAAACAAAAGGGTCTTTTTCAAAAGCTGCAAATGCACAGGATCAGGAAATGATGACAGAATTTTAAACATTAGGAGTCAAATAAAATTGTAGTAAATATATTAAAAATGATAATGTTCTATTTACAATGAGTGAATTAAAAAAATCCAGCCCTACTAATCTTGTGAGAGATTTGGAAATAGTCACACTAAGCACTTTTACAAACTCTTCAGGAGCTGTCGTTTTGTGAACAATCAAATGCCTGTGTGTGGTTTCTGTGCCTCCTCCTGGATCCCATCGTGCTGTTCATTCTCTGTTTGAAACCTGAAAGTTTCTTCCTTTCAAGTGCTGAAGGGCGTATCTGGACAGGGATAGCTGACTAATGTAATTGAGACTTGAAACTTCATACTGAAAAGTTTGGTTTCAAGCCACGTGTGCACCATGAACTCTGAAGTTTTCTTTACGTCCCTCATGGGATCCAGTGGACTTCTTCTAGATGGAGACTGGGAGCCTCTTTTCCATGAAACCTAACCAGTCTAAGAGGAACAGGTCTCCACACACTGATACAGTTTTAAGTGACTCTGCCTTTTGGATTCTAAAAGTTGGTACAAAAGCTTTGCCTCTGTGCAAAGTGAGTTTTAGCTCCCAGCTCCCAAAATAGAGTAGGCAACCAAGCATTGGTGGACCTCTGAGGACTGTTTCTGAATCAAAGGTAATAACTAAAATAGAAAGACCATTGTTGGTAGGAAGACCACTTTAAAGGATAAATCTTATCTCAAGAGAGATAAGAACAAGGATTTAGCTATAGATAGAGAGTAGGATACTTCAAAATGAACCTTTGTTATGGCTTGAATCTGAGATGTCCTTACAGGCTCATGTGTTTGAACACTTAGTCCCTAGCTATTGATGCTGTTTGGGAAGTTTGGGGACCTTTAAGAGATGGGGCTAACTGAAAAAAAAGTATTTCTAGGGGTAGACCTTGAGGTTTATAGCTGGACCCTGCTTCCTATCCCATCTGTTTCCTAGTCTCTTGGAATATGACACACAAGCTGCCTCAGGCTCCTGGTACCATAAAAGTCCCTTATGCAGTCCACATCCTATTGGGTTGTATCTCCTCAAAACATGAGACAAAAATAAAACTCTCCTCCGTTTATTTCCTGTCAGATAATGGTTCCTGTCCTGGTCCTGTAAAAAAGTAGCTAATACAGAATGAATTACTATTATAGCAAAGGGACCATGTTGTTTGTGCATCCTTAGAATGGGTTTGTAGCTAGAGAAAATTGTCCATTTCATCCAGGGTTTCCAGTTGTGTTCAGTATACGCTTTTGTAGTATGATCTCAGGATTTTTTAGATTTCCTCAGATTCTGTTGTTATATCTCCCCTTTCATTTCTGATTTTGTTAATTAGGATACTGTCCCCGTGCCCTCTAATTAGTCTGGCTCAGGGTTTATCTATCTTGTTGATTTTTTCAAAGAACTCTGTAGTGGTGTTAGATTTCCTGCTCTGAACTCCTGAGTTGGCTATTGCAGCTGTGAGAGTGAAGCCTAAATTGTGGTGTGGATCTCCGGAGGTAAGCCAAAACATGGGCTATTCGCTAGTGGAAGCTCTAGGCAACAAACTGAGCTGGCATAAGCATCCATAGGTAGTGCTGGAAGCAGAGCAAGGAACAGGGCTCCTAACATCCCTTGGATCCCAAATGATGCCACTGAAGGCCTCAAATTCCAAACATGGAGCTGCAAGACTTGTTTTTTGCTGTTTGGTTTGGTCTTGTTTGAACCAGTATTTCCTTCTGTCCCTCTCTGCCTTTTGGAGAATGAATGTTTATTCTATGCCATTGTGTATTGGAAGCATAAATTTGTGGTTTTGATTTAACACAGACTCACAGTTGAGAGACTGCCTTGAATCTCAGAAGAGACTTTAAATTTTGTTAATTTCACAGTATTGGAAGAGTGAGACTATGGGATGCCTGAAACTGAGCCGAATGCATTTTGCAGTAGGAAATGGCCATACGTCTATGAGTATTAGAGGTGGAATACTGTGACTTAAATGAGCCTATTCCCTATAGTGTTCACACTTGATCCCTAGCTTCAGGCACTGTTTTTAGAGGTTGTAGAATGTTTAGGAAGTGGGGTATTGCTGGAGGAAGTATGTCCCTAGGAATAGGTCCTTGGGTGCAGATGATTCTTGGCTCCCTTCTATTTCTTTCTTTCTCCCTCTACACTCTTCTGTTTCACTTTGTGTTTTACTGAGATATGAACAAAATGTTCCATTGTCCCTTTATCATAGCTCTGGGCCTCTCCTGCTGCTGCTATACCTCTCCTGTTATGGTTGACAGTAGTCCCTGAGCATGAGCCAAAAGAAATTCTCCCTCTTTTAAGTTGCATCTTGTTAGGTTTTTGGTCACACTGATGAAAAAAATAATTAATATAACATCCAATTTTTTTTAAAAAAAATAGAAAATATACTAAAAGAATTGGAGAGCTGAAAGTAAACATTTTTTCTGTAAGTGTACTAAGCTTAAAACTTAAAACAAACTATAACAGAAATGGGAAGTTAAAGAGAAAAACAAAACAAAATAAAAGAAATCAGAAGACCAGCCCAAAGTCAGAATAGTTCAGAGAGTATAAAGAAATGGACATATGACATTTATCAACAAAATAATTCAAAGTCATTATCTAAACTATTAAGTTATCTTTTTCTAGAATAAAAAGATTTTGATGTGTTATTGAAAATTTATCAACACAAGGCCCATCATAGTTTAGAGCATTGGGGCTAATGAAAACATTCTGTAAGTTTCCAAAAAAGAACCTCTCAAAGATAAGGGAATTAGACTGGATTCAGATGGTATAACAAAGACTGAGAACTATGGAGAACAGAGCAATGGAGTCTATATTCTAAGGAAATAAATGTCAACCTAGAAATTTGTACTCAGTAAATGATCAGTGAGTCTTAAACCATTTACTCTCATATATCCTTTTTTGGAAAGCTGCTGAAGGATTACTCCAATAAAAACAATACTGTTGCCCCTGCCCCAACCAACCAACCAACCAACCAACCAACCAACCAACTGGACAACCAACCAACCAAACAAACAAACAAATAACCAACCAACCAAACAACCCCAACCAACCAACCAACCAACCAGACAACCAACCAACCAGCCAGACAACCAACCAACCAGACAACCAACCAACCAGACAACCAACCAAATAACCAAACAACCAAACAACCAACGAACCAACCCACCCCAACCAACCAACCAACCAACCAACCAACCAACCAGACAACCAACCAACCAACAAACCAACCAACCAACCAACCAGACAACCAACCAACCAGACAACCAACCAACCAACCAACCAACCAACCAACCAACCAACCAACCAAGGAATAGATATTTTATCTAGAAACCAGTTGTTCTGGGGATGAAAAAGTTCCCTTGATAGACAGTGAATGGATATTTGGATGATCAGGAAGAGATTTGAGGTAGATTCAGGAATAAGCACATACAAAGTTAAGCAACTTGAAAAGAAATCCAAAATAATTGTTAGTTTTAGGGTAAATAAAATAATTGATTGTAACAGAATTTTAATCAGTTTACTGTATGGCTCACTTCCGAATTATAGGCATGGTTATAAGAATATAATTTCTGAGCCAGGTGTGGTGGCACACGCCTTTAATCCCAGCACTTGGGAGGCAGAGGCAGGTGGATTTCTGAGTTCGAAGCCAGCCTGGTCTACAAAGTGAGTTTCAGGACAGTCAGGGCTACACAGAGAAACCCTGTCTCAAAAAACCAAATATATATATATATATATATATATATATATATATATATATATAATTTCTGAATATTTAAGTTTTAAAATTTTTGATAGCATATCAGTGTATACAAATGTTTTATCCCATCATATTTCCCAGGTTGTCTTGGAACTTGTGATCTTCCTGTTTTAGTTTTTTGAATAGCCGAGATTTTTAAAAATAAGATATGTTTTTAAATTTTTGAAGTTATAACAACATTTCTCCCTTCCCTTCACTCCTTCCAAAGTCTCTTCAATCATCTTCAAATTCATGGCCTCTTGTTTTCACTGATTGTTATTTCATGCATATATAACTTGTTTAGTTTCTATAATGTTACTTGTATGCATGTTTTCAGGGCTGAGCACTTGAACTGTACAATTGATAAGCATGCTTTTCCCTGTGGAAGAGCACCTCTTCTGCTACCACCTTTCCTCAGTTGCCTCTAGTTCTTTGTGTAGGGTTGATATTTCATGGGCTTTTCTATTTGGTTTGGCAATGTTTGTTGGTGTCATTCTTGTTCAATAGCTGAGTTTTTCCTGTGTCAACATGATAGATCTAAGTATGACTTCTTGCAGAAACAGTTGTGGATGGTTGGACCTGTATTACTAACTCTCTAATGACATTTTATACTCTGGTTGCTATAATAGTACTGAGCTAAATGAAGATTTTTCCATGAGAGTTCAAACATGCATTCAAACTGCATATCCAGAAACACATATAATATCTTCAGTATAGGTGCTAAAAGGGGGTAAAGAGATTGAGAATAGAGATGCTCTTTGAATGTGGGTGGTATGGTTATTAGGAAAGAATATGATATAGTAGTTTATCTTTCTTTTTTTTGTTTTTTTTGTTTTTGTATTTTATTTTATTTTTTTTCAGTGAGAAGTATACATTTTTTTAATTTTTAATATTTTTTATTACATATTTTCCTCAATTACATTTCCAATGCTATCCCAAAAGTCCCCCATAGCGCCCCCCACTTCCCTACCCACCCATTCCCATTCTTTTGGCCTTGGCATTCCCCTATATTGGGGCATATAACGAAGGAGAGGTAACTAACCAAGTGGGAGACATAAAATGGATTAAGTGGTTAAGTTAGTTAAGAGCTAGTCAAGGAATGAGCCAATGTCTATGGTCTAGGCATTTAATAATAACTAATTAATCTCTGAGGTGTCATTCCAGAATCTGGAAAAAGAAAGAAAGAAAAGAACTTAAAATTTAAAATTATTTTTACACATTTATTTAAAAATGATCACATGGGTTGGATATATATCTTGCCTATTATGAATTGCATTGCAATAAAGATGGGAATGCAAATGTCTCTAGCAACTATCAAGAAAGACAAAACATAATTCATTCTGGTGAGGAAAATCTTAGTGGGAGGGCAAATTATCACAGTTATTGTGGAAATTACTATTCAACTTTCAGGAACAGATGAACCCTACAATGAACCCAGCAATCTTATCACTGGGGATATACTACAGATATTTTCAATGTTGTTTGCTGAAATGATTCCTCCAGTTTGCTTTGGGGAACATGTGGTGTATATGTGCATGAGTGTGGAAGCCAGAGGAAGAATTCTGGTGTCCTGTTCTAGCACTCTACCTTATTCCTTTGAGAGAGATTCTCTCACTGAACCTATGATGCTATTGTAGGGTGCTTTTCCCTTGGTCAAAACAAGATGCCATCTTTGACTTTGCCCCATGGTGATGGGTACTAGATGGAGCAAGTCACCAGAGTGGCAGCCGCCAAATGTAGGGAAAGTGAGGAGACCCTGCTCTGGCGTTACAGCCATTATTTCACTGCTCAGCTGCAAGGGATCTTGGGAGATGATAGACTATAGAAAGAAGTAAAAGGTTGATTAAAAGCAGGACTCTGTGATGCAGCTTCTGGGAGGTTGTCATTCATGATGGGGTGGGACTTTGCAATGATGCATCTCTAACACCCCTATAACTAACTGTTACTTGTGCTTTGCTGGTAACCCCAATAAACTCGTTAGTGTTAACAAGTTGGACTGTGGTGAAATCATACTTTGGTCTGTTGTTGGTGCATAGATGGGTGGTTAGATGAACTTCCATATATCCCTGTGTCTCCTGTGACCCTGGAGTTATAGGTGTGCATATCTGTGCACCGTGCCTATAGGTGTGACCATGCCTGTGTTCCCCCCTCCCCCCTCCCCCCTCCATGGGTCTTGGTGTTAGAGCACCATTAAAGGGCCATTAAGTAAAATCTTTGGCCTGGGTAGAGACCCACCATTCCAGTATGGCTAGGTTAGTCACTTTGGTTAATAGGCCACCCCTAGGAAGGTGGGCTCACCTTAAGCCATGCTAAAGATGCAGGCAGAATAACTAACTAGGACTAACTAGTTGTTTGATCAGGTATTATTCCTTACTGTCTCAGAACTGCTGTACACAATGCAGAAGCCAATAGAGTGAACCATCTTGGGTCATAAGTTTGCTTTTTTTTTTCTGAGATATCCGGAAGAGTGTGACTTTTCTGTATTTTCTTTTGGAATGTTTCTAAGCATGCCTTTCTCATCACTTTGGGTTTCTACAATGCCAAAACTTTGGGCTTTCTTACCCTTTCTTTAAAGCTCTCCTGCCTGCCATGTGGCTGCCTGTCCACTATGTGTCTGCTTTCCATACCAGCTTAAATGGCCTGGCCTTCTTCCTTCTCTCCCCGTTCACTGACTTCTGGCAGCTGCTGCTGCTTTACTGTTTGCCTGCCCTGCGGTTTTCCTTTAACACTGTAGTAAGACTGTCCCTGTGCTTCCATTTGAGCCCGTTCGTTCTTAAATTCTTTTATTAATGAGACTAGGAATCCCAAGGGGGGGGGGAAGGGAGGGAGTCTTGATTTCCCTGGATCACACGGGTTTAGTGAGGGTACTTTGAAAAGGAATTAGCAAGTCCGAATTCAGCACAGACCTGCTATAGAAAGGGCTTCATTATATCTGTTCCGGAGCTGTCAAGGAATGTAAACTGGTGAGAAAGATCTCAAGAGGGTACACTTGATGCTCCTTGATGTTTGAGGCATACTTGTATTCATCCTCTGAATACTCCTGAAGGCCGAGGCAGCCACAGTGACAGAGCAGGATGAGCAGGCAGCCAGGAGCAAGCTTGTCTTTTTCATAGGGTCTGGAGTGGATGTTCGAAATACCTAAGAGAAGGTGATGAAACATTAGTGCTCCTTTCAAAGTGACTGGCCCCAAAAAATGTCTTGCTGGGTTAAGGGAAGCGTGTCTCATTGGTTGGGATGGAAGGAGAGCTACCATTAAGGGAGAGTTTCAGGACGGAAGTAAACACCAGAACCATGTAGTATACAGTGCTTACAAAGTTCTCAGGAAGCACTGTGTTTCTTACAGACATGTTAGTGTTTGGATATCTGACAAACCAACCCACTGATGGTAGGGATTATTAATCAGGAACAGCTAAATTTCAGAGTAACGTCCACCTCTGGCTCCAAATGACTATACCTTCTCCTTTATTTCCTCTTTCTTTACCCTGTCCAGGAAAAGCCTGAGGGGCAGGCAACAAAAGAAAAGGAAAAAAGGAAGGAAAATGCCCATCTCTTCTTGCCACTTCAGCCCTGAATTAGAACACCAGCGAAGCTTAGAATTGGGTGTAAGTTTTGATTTAGATTTTAATTTATTGCTGGGCATGTTGTTTTCTGAGGCTAAGGGTTTGGTGTAATCCTTCCTTCTCTGAAAAATTAATGTTTTGGGCTCAGCCTATTTGGATTAAACTATTACAAATATTAAAACAGATGTTTAAGAAGACATGGGTGGGTTTTAAAATACAAACCTTAAGGCCATAGGTATGTGTTACCTTCCTATGACTTGTTGGGTAGAGAGGTTCCAGGGCACACAAAACAATGCAATTTCTCTTGGTTGCTCATCATAACTAGATAGTAAGACCCTGATGCTAAAGACACCACACACTGTGATTGTAGGAGATAGAGCAGTTACTCCCTCCAGGCTGGACTCCTTTCCCAAAGCCAGAAATCACTATATAGGCTGCTGGGGAAGGAAAAGACATCAGCAGTCTTACCCGGTGTTGGCTTCTGTAACCAACCAGGTGGGTGAGATGTGTCAACTGTCCAATAGTGGCATGACTGTTACGGTAGTAACCAATCGCTTTCTGATTGGATTTGTGGCTTGCTTCACAGGGGAGAATAAATGTCTGACACTCTAAACCTGTCTATAGAGGTGATAGGTCCTAGAGAGGGACCCACTGTCGGGGTTTGGGTAAATATTCAAGTTGGCAAACTGTCTTCTAAGTATCCATGTTGTATGTATAGATCCGTGTTGCTCTCAACCTTGATCAGAGAAGATTCCTTATGCAGCGATTAATGCTAAGAGTCATATCTGGTCAAAACAATGAAAATAATTGATTATGAATACTGAATATGATGAATCTAGATGAACCCCCTACTTAGGAAATACCACAGAGGAGGGGACCTAAGGACTAAGAGCCAGAGAATCTGGAGCAGGGTACCATATGCAATTTTCTAGACATGGCATAGACATTCGCACAATAGCTCACACTAACTGTAATTAACTACACAAGACCAAGTCAGTTAAAACTCCCAAATGTACAGGGAGGGTCATTCAAGGCTCCACCTTTAGCTATTATATCCATTAGCAGTAGATGTCTTCTATAGAAGAACGAGCTACTCTTTTTTTGAAGGCATAGCCAGTGGGAAGTTGCCCATGTACCAATGATGGCCCAAAATCTATGCATATATAGGCAACTCTAATTAGAGATGATGGATTATAGAAACAAAAGAGGAGACATGAAATCAAGGAGATGTGCTGGGGGCGTGGTATTGAAGAGGAGAGCTGGGAGTGGTGGTGGATATGGTCACTATACATCATACATGTGCAAGAAATTTTCAAATAAAAACGTAAATGGCAATTGAGCAGTAAAGTATTTTATTTGCTGGTTAATTATATAAAATTGGCTAAATGACATAAAAGCAACAACCATATGTCAATAACAGCATTTTACAGCATTAAACCTCTAAAAGCCTTTAATGGGACCTTCATTTGTTGCTTGGTCTGTGATACACAGACACAAAAAGTAATTATTAGTTGTCTTTGTGTTCAAAAGTAAGAGTAAAATCCCACTAGTGTATATGGACTATACCCTATATACAGTAGGCAGTATATAAACTGTTTCCTAAATATACCATTCATCATAATTATTTTAACTTTAAAAATTAATTCATGTGTCTATCGTTTTATGGATAATAAAGCCAAAGCATGAAGAGAGTATATAGCATGCTAAAGGCCACACAGCTGAAAGGGACTGAGGCTAAATCTAGAATCAGCAATATTGGCTATAGATGTATGTTTAATTCTATATATTGCCACAATACAATCTATATCACTGTCTAGTGTACATTCTGAGAACACAGTCAAAAGATAATTATAGAAAGAAAGGGCACAATTAATTGGACCTGAGAAGGATTGTGACACATGTCCTAGAGTGACAAGCCAGCTGGCCACAGACCACACTTTTGTGCATAGGAACTGCAATCAGGGGACACATTACTGCCCCTTTAGAGATTCAGCTCTCTGGTATCCTAAGCTCTGGTTCTGTCACCCAGGGGCACAGTTCTCAGTTAAGCAGGGTCCTGGCTAGTCTCATGTCAACGTGACTCACAAAGGAGAGCTATCTAAAAGGGAAGAATTTTAATTAAGAAAATTCCCCCACAAGATACGGCTGTAGGGCTTTTTTTTGTATTAGTGATTGGTGGGGAAGGTTCCAGACCATTGTTGGTGGTTCCATCCCTGGGCTGGTGGTCCTGGATGGTATAAGAGAGCAGGTTGAGCAAACCATGAGGAGCAAGTCAGGAAGCAGCATTCCTCCATGGCCTCTGCATCAGCTCCTGCCTCCAGGTTCCTGCCCTGTGTGAGCTCCTTTGATGATGAAGTGACACAGAAGTATAAGCCAAATAAACCCTTTCCTCCCACTTGTTTTTTTTTTTTTTTTTTTTTTTTTTGGTTATGGTGCGTCATCACAACCATAGAACCCCCAACTAAGACAAGCAGATAGTAGTTTTCTTTATTCTTGTTTGTGACTGAGCCTCATAATTTTATTTGGATCTTGAGCCTTAGAAAAATCTATATCTGTTAAGGCTTACATCTATACCACCCATATCTATATTTATATCTGAATATTTTGATGTCCCATCCTGGCGTTATCTTTGAACTCCAGGAAGCACCTCTTCTTCATTTTAGGAAAATGTCTTAAAATTTCTGCTGTATTGCATGTTCCTCAAAATCACACTAGGACATTCCCTCCAGACTGGCGGTTAGACAGAATGTCACATGCCCAGGAGAGCAAAAGCTCCTAAGATTCTTAAGAGCACATATATATATATATATATATATATATATATATATATAAACTTGAGAGTAAAAAAGGAAAGTAAAGGGTTGATAGGGGTAGAGACTTTGACCTGCTATACAACAGAAAAAGATTTGGAGATTATGGAGGTGCAAGCAAGCTTGGCACACTCCAGGGTTGCAGGTTTGTGAGAGTCATCACTCATATTGGGGTGGGGTCTTTGGTGATTAAGTTGCTTTTGTGTTCTCTCTGTGCCTTGTATGTAACTCCTCACATGCACTTCTTCTGTTAGTAACCACAATAAAAATACTCACTGGTTCCCCAAAGAGGACAATGGTGCAATGGTTAATTTGTGGGCTGTTGTGGGCTCCTTTTGTGGGGTAAATACGTGTGTGTGTGTGTGTGTGTGTGTGTTATAACCTCCCAGGAAAAGTCTGTCACGAAACAAACACCTTTAACACCATCATGTCACAATCTGGTACAGAGAAGTGAGTGATTCAGTAAATAGGAACAACAAGAAGAAGGTTTTATTTTTATTTTTAACTTATAATTTTTTAGCAGTATACTGGAAAGAGAGGAGGATTCAGGAGAGTCTGCAGGATGATAGCTTGTGGTTGATTTGTTTCATCTCATGTGAAAACTCCATAGTTGAGAAGCTACCGTTGTCTGCTGAGAACTCAGCATTTAGGAGCATTAAGGTGATAAATCCCACCATTTCCAGGAATAGCTTTTGAAGAGAAAGCCTAGGCTTGCAGCTTTTTGAGGGAAGCTTGAAACAGGGGCATCAGTTAAGATTTCACGAGTTATGTCTATCCTGTCATGTGCACAGCACTGAAATCCACTGTGTGTGGATAGTTTTGAAGCCAGAGTATGAGCTTCAAACATCCATCCACACACAGCTAGAATGATGACCTTCAGAAAGCCATACAACTCTCCTGAGCCCCCTTTCCTTCCTAAACATTCATAAACATGGAGACTTAAAACTATATATCCTTCAACCTTTCTAGACCCAGTATCGTATGCATATCTGTATGGCTTGAGGTATAACCAACCTAGTAGGGAAAATTCATGAGAAACTGTGATGGTATCCTCTGTTGGGACAGAAGATAAAGTATTTACATTATGTTCATAAAGACAGAGAGTAAAAGCTGCTGTATAACTTACCCACATGGGAGAGAATTGTCTATTGCATATTCTTGATTTCCAGGCTCTGACACATCCATGTTCTTCTTGATATGGTATAATATAATGTAATATAGTGTGATATAATATAATATCTTGATGTAGTAAAACATCACATTGTATCACTGACTGAAATGTTCAGAATAGTCAGCATAACATAGGGTTTTTGCACAGATATGCTTATTTTAAGGCATTCAAGGTAGTGACAACATATGTAGATCATGTGTGCAAGAAGCTATAAAAAACCAGAGGTAAGGCGACTTACACCATTGGAGGCACCAAACTCATGGAAAGAGTGAAATGGCGTGGATTCAAATTCTGTCTCAAGTTCTAAAAGTCCATTTGTTTTCTCTCCATGTAGCTGTGAGTGTCATCTGCATTCCAGAGCTTTCAAGGGAAGGGTGATGCTGAACACTTCTACAGCAAAATAATCAGGGAATTGTCAAACTGTCAAAACCAGAATGTCAGGAGTTTAGCTCTGGGACTCGTGATTCATGATCTCCTTTCCCCCTTTGCTTGGACTCAGGAAGGATGTATGTAGTGTAAAGGGTTAGAGAACATTTTAATGTAAATACAATTCTTTATTTTCTTACAAGATTTTCCAAGTTTTTTTTAAAACTAATTTTTCAATTAAGTTTAAATTGATTTCTAAATTTCTTATAGAGTTTTAAAACTACCAAATGAATACTATTTAGAGGGATCCTAACATAGACTTAGCTATTACTCCCTTTCTTTGTTCAAATTTGGTGAACTTATAAGTAAAATCAGTAAGCTTTATAGAACTGTTCTAGAAATAAATAAAGTGGATATTCATAACTCTTGAGTATCCATGGAAAGTGTGGTTTTGAAGCCAGTTTTGAGGGAAAGAGAGCTATATGTGTGTAGATCTTTAGTAAGTACCATATTTATTGTGTTGGATGCTCTCTACTGACAGTGCTCAGTAATACTAAAGCATTGAAAAGACGTGTACTCTGGGGCAAGTGATAAATAGGTTATCTTTTCATAGCTACTGCAAAAGGAATGGCCATAGCAATTCCCTCTCTATCTCCAAGTGTTATGCTCTATTACTTAAGTATATTACAATGTCATTAATAGTCACAAACTGTGTGTTGAAGAGAGTCTCAAGAAGGGTGTGATCAGCACAGACCTGCTTACTTTCGTTAGTTTACATGGGAGTATCTTAGCTTGAAGTCCATCTTCCCTAGTGGCTCTCCCCAAGTGTACCATGGCAACAGCTGGTAATTCCCACCAGAGGGGCAATGCTGGATCAGGCTGCATTTGCAGCTCTTCTGTTGTCTTTCTTTAGGGACACATCCATGAAGACACAGATCCTCCACATTACTAACGAGTGCAGTAGAGTCCCCGATTGCAGTGCCGTCCTGTCAGAAACATCTGGAGTGTTCCTTCAAACCACAACTGGAAAGAAGTCATGCAACACACTGAGTTCCACCTTTACCTTAGTTTTACAGCAACAATCATTGTAGATGTATGTATCCTCACCATTCTTCGCAATGACCTGACCTTGTAGGCTTCTGCCATGGATGAGCCCTCACTTGGAACTCTTCATTTCCCACTTTTTTCCCTGTCAGTTTCCTTCCTACACCATGGGTCAGATGCATATTTCTATACATGCATGATAATAACAACAGCACAAACATGAATTTAATACCATTCCTTATTAAGATCATTAATTCAGCAGATACATGGGAGAGACCAGGGCCGGGATCAGAGCAGTGATAATCGCTGGCTGGGTGGGCATAAAGCAAAGCAACATAATATTGGCACACAACAGAACCATGGGTTGAATTTTATGATCAGATCTTTAATGAGTATCTTACAGCTTGTTATAGAAAAGTATTTTCAATTAGCTAAATATGTGTAATAATTGAATAAGCACCACTAGAAGAAATGAGCTTCTAGCAATAAAAGCATTTAAACAGAGCTTATGAGACCAACTTGAAGTTAATTTCCAAAAACGTGTTTCTCTTGCTACGGACTGGAAGAATGCTGAGGGCAAATGACCATTTACCTAGATTGTATTTTATATAAAAATGCTGGTGCTCCCATGAAATTTTCATATATATTAAATTATCTTTATTCTCTTAAGCATCCTGTGAAATAAATCAAGAGCTGTGCTTAATAAAAAATGTGCCCATGTGTGGTGCCTCAGGAGGCTGAGGCCAGAGAATTCCACAACAACCTGGGTTATGTAAGTAGTCTGAGGCTGGCATGAACTATAGCGACCCCTGTTTCAAAAAAGTAAGCTAATTAACTAACTCACTACCAATTAATAAATGAATTAATAAGCACTAAGACAGGCTCAGAGAAAATTCCCACAAAACTCTAGAGGTGAAAAAATTAGCATAACTGAGATCCAATCCCAGCCAGTTCTGTTTCTAAACTGTATTGTTGATATAAGTTTTCTGGCACTGTTTGTCTCTCTGTTGGCTGTTATAAAAGCTTCATCCTTAAATCACTGGATTCATAACTTACCTTATGTCAGACAGGACAGAGGGGAGAAGGAGATGGATCCCCCAAACCCACCTCCAGTGATCTACTTCCTCCAGCTACGTCCAGGCACCTGCACTTCAGCATCTCCCAAAAGAGGGTCGCTAGCTGGGACTCGAGTCTTCAATACATATGTCTTTCATGGAGTAAATCATCGCTACATGGGTTAAAATCTATTGGCTTTGCTGGCTAAGGAAGTCCTCTTTCATACTCGCTACAAAGTTCTAGGATGCCCCGAATGTGAAAGAACAACTGGAGAAAATCCTCAAGCACATGAAATCCCTGGGATTTCAGTCATCTCGAGCAAATAATTCAGTGGCCCTAGAATTTTAGACCTTCCAAGGTAGGAGGCTTCTCATCTCTGTATTTATTCCTTCCCAGCACTGGGATTTCTAGAAAGAATAGAATTAAACAAATGAGTGGAGCAGGTATTGACTGGGTAGATGGGGGTAACCAAGATGTTGGCGTTAGTAATACAAAGAACAAGAGGTAGTTCTCTCAGGCAGAGTTGTCTTTTGTGAGGTGCCCGAATGTTCAGCTATTCCAGTATAAAGTGTGGTCTTGCCACTTTGCTAGTCCCAGGTGGCCTCTGGGTTCATATTTGCCTGGTTTCTTGTTCCTGTGCTTTTGTAAGCAGGCTGGAATCTGCTGTGACACAGGCTGTTAGGCATTCACGAGTTCCTTTGGAATCTGTACAATCAAGGACTCCAAGTCCAGCCTTTTAGTTATCTCTTGATTTATGGCTGGAGGGGTGGCTCTCCTGCAAGCTATTGGACAATGATGATAAAAGAGATAGCAGCACCTCGGTGGACTTCCTGTTACCCTTTTCTATAGTTACCACTTAGAAGCATTTAATGGGGTACAGAGTGCTCAGGGTGTAAAACCGCTTCTGCTCACCATTGTACTGTGGAGTCAACTGGCGACTCCACTTCAAATTTTCTAAACCAGAAAATAAACCAGTTCACAATTACCAGTACAATTTTGTCTGTCTGTTCTGTCCTTGCCAAACAGGTAATGTTCCAAGTGACATGATAACAACTGCTCTGCTCCACTCTTTTCCCTTGGTTTCCAACTTTGAACTTCAAAGCTAAGCCCCAGCATCCTTGCTCACCCATAACCTCTTAACTGTGGAAAAACTTGCAGCAGCCCTGCCAGCAAGGGGCCGATGGTACTGCTTTATTAAAATCAGATGGGGGAATTATGAAGGCATGACACTGCATATTTGAACACGATGCCTGCAGTTTTACCCTTGCTAAACAGTGGACGATGAAGTGTTAACCTCACATTTGGTAGAGGGGTTTTTTTTCTTTTTAATCTTGTGTATTTATTTGCTCCATGTGGGAGGAGGGGGCCACGCAGGCCACTCGGGCTGTCTATCAGCAGAGGACAACTTGAGAGAGTCAGTTCTCTCCTGCCAGGTGGGTCCCAGGACTTCCATTAGATAGTCATCACTCTTGGTAGCAGGTGCCTTTACTTGCCATCTTTTTGGGTCCTGTAGTTCCTTATAATGTTTATAGTGTGGCCTTTCTACCAATAGAAATTATTTATTGGTAGAAATTGTTATTTCTACCAATAGAAATAATACCGGTATTATTAAGGCCTTGATATAAATGCAAATTCTTTGGCCTTACCCCAGTCCTACTGATATTAGAAATATCATTCCTCTTTTTTATTTAAAGGTCAAAATAGGTTAACGCCTCTCCTTGGGTGGTACCTGGGTAATAAGGACTCCAATATAAGAGCTGAAATTCAATACATGTGCAAACAATCCTAGGCTGAACTATTCTAAGGCAGCCCACCTTTACACTGAAAATATCCATCCAAATTATCCCTTTCCACTTAGCAGAGAGAGGAGGGAGGGGTGTGGGAGTCAGTGAAGGCATTTTTAAAAGCACCTCTTCAGAGAGGCAGCTTCTGTTTGATCATAGATAAAATGCTTTGTAAAGTAGCAAGAGGAGGTATCTATGCATTTAATGATTCTGTAAGTCGGGGCTTTAACATTTTATTGTTGTTTTTTTATTGCCAGGGATTCCATTTCTCTCTGAGAGTGTTGGGGGTGATGTGTGGTAGCCACATTACCAAATCAGTCCGTGATTAATTAGCCGACATTCACTGAGTGCTTAACGTGTCCATAACTAAGTTAAAATGAGACCAGTGGATAGGTGACTTGCGCTTTCTAATACAATTATGATCTAGTTGAAAAGATGGTTCAAGACCCCCGAAGCTTCTGAGCTCCATAAAATAACATAATTAAAAGTGAAGGTGCAGAACCCAGAGTGAATACAGATGAAGTGCATTGTGGGAAAGAGTAATCTAGAGGCTTTAGTATTTATTTATAAGAAGGCTCCGTGAAATGGTTGGATCAGAAATGATGTTTAAGATCAGTAGTGGGCCCTTGCAGAGGGAGCCTATGTTCCTTTCTTCTTGCTTCTCTGCCTCCAAATAATGCAGCATCTGAGTTTCTTTATGTGAAAAGGTAGCATACAGCTCTGCTCCTAGAATCTCTGATGGCTTTGTGATGATAACAAGTGATGAGATTAGCTGCCAAGTCCTAGTCTAGGCTTTGAGAGAGCCTGTGTGCTTCTGGCCACCCACTCTCTTGGAACCTAGTCACTTTCCTTGTACAAGCCCAGGCTGTCTGCTGAAGAATGAGACTGGCTTTTTTTTTTTTTTTCCTTTTATTATTTTATGTGTTTGTGTGTATGTGCATCACATGTGTGCCTGGTGTCTATGATGGCCACAAGAGGGCACCAGATCCACAGGAACTAGAGTTAAAGGCATTTGTGAGCAGCCATGTAGGTGCTAAAACTTGAATTCAGACCCCCTGAGAAAGCCCCCAGGCTCTTTACTGCAGAGCCATCTTTGTCTTTCCAGCCTTCTTCATGATGTGAACTATCTCTGCTGAGGCCATTAAAGGTTAGCCATACTTCCCTAGCCCCACCACTAGCAGAAGAACCACTTGTGCTGAGCCTTATAGACTCAGGCAAAATGGATGGATACTATTTGAGCCAACAGTTTTGGGAACAGATTGCCATGCAATGCTAGGGGATTGCTTGGAAGCTGAAAGGTGGAGAGGGAGGGAGTGTTGCAAGTAAGAGTAAAATTTCAAAATACATGGAATCAAAACCACACTCTGGTAGATCTAAGAGCAATATGGGGACTCTAATAGGTTTAGATTCCCAACTTTCAGTAAATATGAAGACAGGATCCAAGACAACATATATTGGAGAGCAGCACCACCATGCTGCTATATAGTGGGTTTTCTTCATTTCTTCCATCAGAGTATAAGACAGGAATCGCACAGGTTAGAGGTCAATGAGCACCTGGATCCTGTTGTTCCAAGCAGGGCTTTGAGAGAAGGAACCACAGTTTGATAGACAATCATGGGGTGCCAATAACCAAAGACTTCTTGACTTAAAAAAAAAAAATCTCTGAGGTCTTACACTCATGACTCCCAGGATTTGGTAGCACAGACTGTAATCTTGGCTCTTTGGGAGGCCAAGGCAGGGGCACTGCACGTTCAAGTTCTGACTGAGTGCAACTTAGCAACTGAATAAGACTCTGTATTAAAATTTAAAAAGTGGTTAAAAAGCAAAAATGGCTGAGTGTATAGTTCAGAGGTGGAGTATCTGTCTAATGTGTGTGAGGCCTTGGGTTCAGTGCCTAGCACTTCAAGACAAAACAAAAGAAAACAAAACAAAGAGAAATCGGGAAATTCAATATGCTATACTTGAAAGAAACAACAAACAACTTGTAGCATCCCACAGTAAAGGCATCAAGAAGTCAGAGTGCTTTCAAAAGTTTCCACAATCTGCCTCCATTGCTCAGTGAGCGACTTTACCTCTTCTTTATTCTGCCACCATAACCGTAAAATAGCATCCTTACGAGGGAATATTTACCTTGACAGGCTACAATGTTTTCTTCCTCTTGTATGATATTGCTGGAAAATATATCCCTGAGACGTGGCGAATTCTTGCTTTAGAACTAGGTCCTTAAGCCTGGCAGCATAAGGATTATGGCCGGTGGAGTACTCAGGAGTAATATCAAACATATAGTGTGCCTGGTGCCTTTTGTTCCAGCACCCACGGAAACTTTGATCTTTAAAGAAAGTGCCATAGAGTACATAGAAAATGGTCTTACTGGGCAAGCACTTCACTCAGCTATGCTTTTTACTGGGAAGGAGCCTTACACAAGTCCTGAAATGGCAATGGCGAAGCATATATTTCAGTAGAGGCAAAGAAGGCAGGAATAGTGAGGCTGAAGTGTCAAACAGGGATGGATAGAGAGATGTGTCATCCCTGAAGTGCACAGTGCCTGTGCGCTGCAAAGGAGAGGGGGCGTGTTTTAAAGTTGTTATTTTAATTGCTGCCTGTCTCCCATGAACATGTTGCTGCTCCCTTTTGACTGTCAAGTGACCAGCTCATGCAAAACTTTTCTTAACCGAGGACCCTCGTCCTGTGTCCCACTCTGGCCTCCTCCCTGTATTTGGCCATCCAGAGCGGCTAACAGGTCCCTGCTCACTGAAGCGTCACCTCTTGCTCCCCAGTACATCTCCGCAGCCCACTCGGACTGCAGCCTAGCAGTCCGCCGGTCCTCCCAATTGCAGCAGTCAGGGCGACAGCCAGCCGAGGGAGGGCCGAACCGGCCGGGCTCCGGATCTGCCCAGGGAAGGGCTGGCAGGCAGCGCGCAGGGCGAGTTCGCAGCACAGGTAAACAGGCCGGTTAGGCACGGGGCGCTGTTGCCGCGGCCACCCAGCGATTTCCAGGCACGCAACTCCGCCTCCAGAGCTCTGTCCCCGCGCTCTCGTCCCCGCTGCTTTCGCAGCCCAGCAGCCGCCGCAGCAGCACTCCACACAAAGGACTGTTCCCCGCCGAGCAGCGCATCCACCTCCACTCCTCCTCCGGTGACAGCATCCCCGACAGCAGGGCTCGGGGTGCGGCGGCGCGGGGGGAACCTGTCACTCTCGCAACCAAGGCGGTGGCAAAGGCTTTTTCCCCCTTTTGCTTTTTATTCCTTCTTCCTTTTTTTTTTTTTCAAAAATTCGCCTCTTTGCCTTTCTGTGGTTCCACCCATCTCCCCTTCCTCCCCATAAACAACTCTCCTACCCACCCACCCCCAATAAATAAATAAAAGGAGGAGGGTCAGGGTAGGAGTGGGGGCAGGCAAGGCGAGGCAGCTGGAGCCAGCCAGGCAGAGTCCGCACCGACAAGGCGCCCGCACGCACCTCACACCATGAGATGGCGACGCGCCCCGCGCCGCCCGCTGGGTACCAGCCCCAGCGTCCCGCATCCCGGGTGCGCCGGCCGCTCGCCTCCGTTGCTGCTGCTGCTGCCGCCGCCGCCGCCGCTGTCACTGCTGCTGCTGCTGCTGCTGGGGACCGCGGCCCTGGCTTCGGGGGCGGCGGCCGAGCGGGCGGCTCCCGCGGGGGCCTCGGTGTGCTACTCGTCCCCGCCCAGCGTGGGCTCGGTGCAGGAGCTGGCCCGGCGCGCCGCGGTGGTGATCGAGGGAAAGGTGCACCCGCCGCGGCGGCAGCAGGGGGCACTCGACAGGAAGGCAGCAAGCGAGGCAGGGGCAGGGGCGCGGGACCAGCCTGCCCAGGACCCGCCACCTTCACAGGACCCTCCGCCCTCTGACAACTGGACCCTACTCACCGGGTCCCCCGAGCCCAGCACCGATCAGCCCAGGGACCCCGCGCCCTATCTGGTGAAGGTGCACCAGGTGTGGGCTGTGAAAGCCGGGGGCTTGAAGAAGGACTCGCTACTCACCGTGCGCCTGGACACCTGGGGCCACTCAGCCTTCCCGTCCTGCGGGCGGCTCAAGGAGGACAGCAGGTACATCTTCTTCATGGAGCCCGATGCCAACAGTAGCGGCCGCGCGCCGCCCGCTTTCCGAGCCTCGTTTCCTCCGCTGGAGACTGGCCGCAACCTCAAGAAGGAGGTCAGCCGGGTGCTGTGCAAGCGGTGCGGTAAGTGCCTCGCCATGCCCCCCGGGCGGCCCGGGGCTCCCCTTCGACGGCTGCGGGGCGCGGGCGCTCCCAGGTCCGAGCGTTCCTTAGAGGAAGAGGAGGTCTCGCAGGTGCCATGGGCCAGGCGATTTCTCTATGTTCCCGACTTACTGGGCTTTTTGCTCAGGGTAGAATCTCAAGTTTGGTCTTTGGTTGGACTACCTAAAACTTTGGAATCCCTTGGGGTTTGGTTCCCTAAGTTGATACAGAACGCGTCTGTTGCTTTCTTAGGTGTTGGTTTGTTGAACTTGTGGTTAGGCACTGCTGTGTGTGAGTTCCCCTGTGAGATGGGGCTTCTCTGAAAGAGAAATCCTGAGCCAGGCTTGTTTTCCAACCCTTCTGAACGTGGTCCTGAGGTGTCAAGGGCTGTTTGTGGAGAGCCCAGAGGAGGAAAGGGCAGGGTGAGATGCCACTATAAATACTGGCAGAGTTTTGGGTTAACTAATATGCAACACACAGGTGGAGCGTGTAGCTAGTTTCTATGTGTATGTGAGGAGTACAGAGTGACTTTTCTTGGGAGAATCCTGCCAAGAATTTTGGTCACAGAATTTTGGTTTGGAGGTTTTCTCTGGTCTGGAAGTCAGAACAGATGAATGTAATTGTGGCACTTTATATGTAGGCCTTAAAGACTCTCAGGTGAGAAGTTTAGTCATCGATTTCCCAGGCTTTTCCCATTTTACCAGTGGGTATTCCCCCAGGAGAGTCAAATGATCAGATTTGAGAAATTAGGCTGAGAGTCTAATTACATGTCTGAGGTCGAATTGCATTTCTGCCATTCATAAAATAATTTCTAGGACCTAAATATCTGTATCCTTTCCTGATCACCATGTAATTACTAACACATAGCGGGGACTCCTTCTCAAACCGTAAATTACCGTGACTACCTACTGCACAGTCTAACACAACTAATAGCCTTCTTTTCTTGAATTTTGTATGTTCTTTTAATGGATAGTTGGATTAATTGAATTTTCACAAAACTCAACATCGTGACACACTCTGTCTGTGGCGCAGTGTGTCAGGTGATGGTCAATTAGATGTACATTTTAGGTTGCCATTGTGACGCTTGTGTCCTGCTGCTAACTAATAATGATTTAGGTTTCATGACAGGCAAGAGCAGAGTTCATCCGCTGTTCCTTTATGTTCACAATGTGTTTGGTGTGCCAGGGACCTGTTAGGATTGCACTGCTCTGGACAGAGGCTCTTGCTAGTGGTGCTGAAGCAAGCTGAGTGAATGACGTTGGGAGTCCCCAGCTCTGCTTGATAGATGTCACTGTATAACAAGGGGACTGCTCTGCTGGGAGCTGTCTTATGAGGGAGCAGGAAAGCTCAACACCATTGCACTGCACCTTATGATCTTCTGTTACAGAATCTGGAATAAGACCTTTAGGTCATACCAGAGGTCAGCTTTCACATGGTTTATTATATGCAGTTAAAGGAGGATTTTGACTTTATCCCAGACTGTATGAGTTTCACATAATTTCCTGTGCATCCTGGGGCATCAACATAGAGGCGTTCGCAGTTAGCTGTGACACCTGGGACTTCGTGTGCGGTACCAGGTTGGCAATGCTGTTAGTAACAGCTTTTAACTAGAAACAAATGTCAGATCTCAGCGATAATGTCCTTCCATGCATCTAGAGCACAATTGGACATGGAAAACCCACGTTGCCTGGAGAAACTGGATGGTATGTTGTGCCTCTAAGGCAAAAGCTTTACTGAGTGCAGATAGTGTTGCCCTTATATTTGGCAGTCAAAGGGGACACACAATTTAAATCATGGCTTGTCAGGAGAGAAGAGTGAAGCTTTGGAAGGACTGATAATCTCTCTGCACAGGATTGGAAAGTTTAATAAGTCATAAAGTTACCGGACTGGATTTGTATAGTCATGATGTTTGGTGACTTCTGTGTTACATAATTTAAAGTAGCAATATGACATCTTAGTGGAAGGTTTACCTAAGGACTAAATGAAAGCTCACTAAGTTTCTTTTGGGTATTTACCCACAAGGTAACTTTGTATAAGGTGAGCTCAGTAAACCATGCTTAGAATGTTGGGTGGAAAATTGTGTGTGTGTGTGTGTGTGTGTGTTTGAAAACCCGTAAACCCACCCAGCTGTGTGTTCTCAGTTACCAACACCATTCAGAAAGCATCAGGCAAAAGGGCACAGACAAGTGGAAGATATCTAAAGTGAATAAGGGCGGGTTTGTCCTCATCAAGCTGCCTATGTACTACCTGGTTAGATTTAAGAAGAAGGCCTTATCTAACCACAGGAGCTGCCCCAGGGCGTGGCAGTTCTGGGCAGGCTTGAGCCATGATTACCGGCTGGAGAAGGAATATAGCAAAGTCATTTTGTGATCTCATACCCAGGGGGACAGTTTCCAGATCTTATGTGCTCAGCTGCAGGGCTGTCTCCTACAAGTTGCTTACTAGTGTAGAAACTCCACAGGCAACAGATTTTCCTAAGGGCTGAGCTAATAGAAAGGTTTCCCCATTCCCCCCTCTCTCTCTTCCTCCATCTACCATAAACTCTTAAGCAGTGTCTGCATAAAAACCATATAATAGGATAGACCCTTTGAAACAGAAACTGTTAGTGTGTTTAGAAGACAACAGGCAGTTTCATAGGTTGTTTGCTTTTGAGCTGAAGTTTGAATACATTACTTGTCCACCACAATTGGTTTGACTTCTCAGTCGTCCCCCCTCCCCCACTGAATGAACATGTCCTTAGGAATTTATGTTCATCCCAGAGCCGAGTAATTGGCTTTTCAGTTAAATTTCTGTTATGGAAACAAATTATTGTTTGATCTGCTGTGCTTTTTGTTTTTCAAAGCCTTGTGGTGGTGCAAGGCAGAAACAGACTTCCAAGAAGGATGCTAAACAGCATCTACAGCTGAATCATGTAGATTTGTACATCAGGCTTTTTATAAGCCAATAAAAGTCTGTATGTTGTGTGATAGAGAATGAAGATATCTTAATACATGGGAATTGCAAACATGCTTTCCAAATATTTGTGATAAATGGTACTTACTCTTTGTAATGCCCCCCCATCACTCTTTAATAAAGTGCACTAACCTCACAGTGTTGCAAAAACAAACAAAACAAAATGTTGCAGGGATTTTTTTTTCACTCAGCATTGAAGAAAATTATTCTTAATAAAAGCTGTACTAGGAAAATAGAAATACAAACAGATTTTGCTTGGCTGCTTGTATTTCATGAACACACATATAAATTTAATTTCCTAAGCATTTGTGACTGCTTTTTTTTTTTAAGCCAGATAAATCTTGCTGTCAAAAAGCCATACTAGAATCAACTTCCCTCTGTTGAGGTGAGAAACTGTATGTGTATTTATTTATGTTTACATTAAAACTAGAAACTGATAGGTCATTTGGGGAAACAGTCCTTTAGAATAGAAAGGGTTTACAAGAGTGTTTTAATATTTGAGTTAAGAGCGTTTTACTAGCACTAGGGGATAGTTCGGATCATTTGGGGGAGTTCTATAAACCCTCTGAATCTAGGAAAAGTTTTGCCATATGTCTTAATGCATTAGCTAAGACTAGAAAGCTTAAATAGCCCTGAGGATAAAAAGCCAAGCTGTGTGTCCCCTGGCCTGTGGATTTACAGCAAATGAGAGCAGAATGTGTGCTTGGTGCAGGTTGTTGCCCTTGTCAAATATAATCCGTTCGTCATCCAGAGAATTGCCTTTGCTTCACTATCACTAGTTTTCCTCCAGGAGGGTTTTTTTTTTTAATTGCAAACAACCTGTTTTAAAACCTGTTTTTACATTTCAGTGACAATTTATATGCTGACCAGATGTCCAGAGATCTCCAGCTGCCCTAAGTACTTAGCAATGCTTGGGTTCTTGTGGTTTGTTTAGAATAAGCTTAAATGATATGAAAAAACCATCTCTATGTAGAGCTCTGACTGAATGAATATTACGATCAGCCTTATATAAATGCATGAAAATTCTGGGTATAGTACATATACAGTTAAATTTCTTATTGGGCTTAGCAGTTACAGAAAAGAAGGGAAGCACATTATGTTTTTATAGGAAAACCAAAGATAAGTTTTAGGTTTTTTTTTTTTAAATTCTAATTAAGTCTTGTGGATAGTTTTCAAGTCACATACAAATACTTTAAGTCTGCCTGTGTGTATTAAGTCAGCATATATATTAACATAAACTTGAAGTGAAGATTAAAATAACATTATGATAGGTTAAGGACTTAGCTGGCTACCCCATCCTGCCTAAATGTCACTTTAGAGTATACAGCAGGGCTTAGTGGTCCATCTTATTCAGATGTAAAGTTGCACGATTTGAGACTTGGTGGAGTAAAGACTAGCCCACCCTTGGTGAGGGACTGTTCTAGTTGACAGAGTGTTTCCGTGTTGCTTGCGTGGGATTTTATTGTACTTGAGAGACAAACCTGTTTCTAAAGGCTTACTTCCTTGACTTCCATCACTAAGCGGTCTGTCTGTGTCCAAGTAGATTAAAAAAGAAAGGTGAAGTTGACAGTTGAAGTTAAAATGGGTTGCGTAGTAGTCTCTGTTTATCTTATATTTAATTGTTAGAAAATAATTCCCCTCGGTATTGGGTAGCCATCTGGGGATTAGAGAGATACGCTGTATTTTGTCTTTTGCGCTTTTAAGAATAAAAGTAAGATACTTTTCCCTATGGAAAATAGTTTCCTGGAACACCGTTTCGTAACTTTGACTCATCCTTATTGGATCTAGGATAATTTATATTATCCTAATAATCAATAAAATAAAGAGATAAAATTCTCATCTGAGAGAATCCTGGCTCTTCTCTGCTCTGGGTTCCTGCTTGTGTCCCCTTTGCCTCCTTTTCCCTTATGGAAGTCCTGCAAAGGAAGCCGTAGGAAGCAATGGGATTGTGGCTGGATCTCAGCGCATGTGTCCTGGGTCACTGTTCACAGTCACATTGACTACCCATCTTTGGAAGTCTAGGGATTCAGCTGCCTTTGGTTTGAATACGTTGGATACCAGGCAGCCGAGATCACAACACCAGGAATGCAAAAACTGTTTTCATTCCGGATTGGCTCCATATCCATCTTGTGAGGATACAGATGGTTACCTGTATAGTATCTCTTAGTTCGGAGGCTTCCCATGAAAAGCCCAAGGCGCTGTCTTTGGAAGTCTGCCCTGAAATGCTGGGGACTGTGAGAGGAGTTCAGAGTGGTATGCAATTCAGGAGCTGGTGGCCAGATTTCCCAGGTAACAGTGAATGGACAGAACCTATAGAAGGAAACCATTTGTATTTTAGACTATTGTAGGAGAATATGTGAGCTAAACGGAGCATACATGAGGGGACATGGGTGACCATGGTGCTACAGTCTTGGTTGTAGGGTATGTATAGGAGTCCGGGGTATGGAAAACAGTTACTAAAGATGAGAAACCCCCAGGAGTACACTGTTTCCATAGCCCTGTCTCAACTGGAAACTGCCAATAACACAAAACTTTCAAATTGAGAGGTTAGCTAAAACTATGCAGTCATAGCTACCCTTCCTTGACTGCATCTTTGAGAGACACAGCTTAATTTTTGCATATACTAATAGATCAAGTAATCATTAATTATTTTGAGAGTGACAGAGGCACCCTCAAATGTGTCTATGGTGACAATTATTTACCTAGGCTGTATTTGAAAAGGGAAAAATGCTTTTCTGATTTTTTTTTCCATTCACATCACTAGTTTGGTGAGCTGTATATCAGTAGAACATAGCCTTAGAAGCTACACCCTTCCAAGACATCACTCCTTCTCCGAGTACCCACAGCTTTACCCCCAGATACACTTTTGGACTTCTGAGAAATGTTGAGTTTCCAGAGATTTTTTTCCCCTCTCAATTACTTTTGGACCAAATTTATTCCATATAGTTTACATCCCAGCAAGAAGCAAAATAATTTGTGTTGTAAATACCTGAATGCACACAGGAGAGTTGGATAGTTAGTAAACTCCTCGTGCCGTTTTGCAAAGATCCGTCATCATGCCATCTCTGCATTTTGAGTACTTAACCTTACCACTCAGAAATGCTGTGTTCTCCTTTGCTCTGTACTCATAGACATTTGAGCATCTCAGTAGTGTCAACCTTTACTTCATGATAAAATTCAGTTTTAATAGCTGAAGTGGAAAAGTTTTCCCAGTGTGTGTTCTTGAGAAGTAATAACATCTTTTTTTTGGGGGAGGGAAGGGAGTTATGATACCTTTTTTTTCTTTTTTCTTTTCTTTCTTTCTTTTTGACCTGTCTTGTTTTGAATGTCTTGTCACTTCTTGGTTAGGCTTCAGGGAGAACAGCGTGTTTCCTTTGGGCTGGATGGATGATGAAGTCCTTCACTGTCTAGTTGGTCCTGGGGCTACAGTTGGAGTTGAGGTGTTTCCCCAAATCAGCAGATGCTGCAGGGAACATACTCTGTGTAAAATATGATAGCCATTACTGAAGAGAAAATAGATGGCTACCCTGCTTCCCAAGAATGTGTCATCAGACTTTACCCTTGGGAGACGACTATGCAGGTCCTTCGGTGCCTTCCAAGGTGAAGTGGTTTAGCTCAGAGCAGGTGCACCCATTGACAGCACTGACGTTATCCAGGCTCCACTTTTGTCGCCAGCTCAGACATGTCAGCTGGAGTGCCTCCTCACTCTGTGGCCTTCCTCCCATAGCTGGGGTTGTTCACACTGTGCCCCTGGGAACACCAGAGGTTTCACTGGAGCATGGATTTTATTGGAAAGTTTAGCATTTGGGGGGAAAATGCTCTTATTCTCTGAGCAGATTGTTTTCAGTGAACGCACCATCTTTGCCACATTAACTATTTTTAGGTAAGTATTTTAGTAGCAAGGCATGCTTATACCATTGTGCACCCATTGTCATGATTTACCTCCAGAAGCTGTTCACCTCCCTAACAAATTTTGTGTCCACTATTCGTAACCCTCCCTTTCCCTCTCTATCCCCGGAAGCCACCACTCTACATTCTGTCTTGATAGATATAACTACTCCTCCTATATGCACTAGAACAGCTTTTGTTCTTTGGTGACTGGCTTTATTTCCACTGAGCATTATGTCTTCATCATTCGTATGTGCTGTAGTGGGTTTCAGAGTACTCTCTTTTCAATGCTGAATTGTCCCGTGTTTTATGTGGACACCACATTAAGAACCAGAGTTTTTAATCCATGTCCTTATCATGACGTTCAGGTCACCCCTACCTTTGCCTGCTGTGGATGCTGCTGCTGTGACATGTGGTGACATGTGACATGTGGTGATATCTGCTTGAGCTCTTGCTCTGTGATTTGAGGGCTTTGGTCCCCTAGATGGAATTTCCAGATCTTAGTCTATGCACTTTTCCATAGCTGCTGCACTTTATACTACTAGCATCAGAGTGCCCAGGCTCCAGTCTCTTCCCATCCTCACCAGTGAGTGTTCATCCAAAATGTTTTCATAACAGCTATTCTAGTAGGCACAAAGGGATAGAGAACAATCTTTATTTTGTTTTCTGTGCAAAGTCGATACCTCTAGTATTGTCATTAGTCAGACACAAGTTCTCAGAAAATAGCTGCTAATCTACTCCTAGCTACAATTGGCACAGCTCTTAGAGGCCCGAATCTGAAGGCATCAAATAATGAAGTTAGAATAGACAACAGCTTACTTAAAACAAAGAGATGTTTATAGAATAGTTGGGAAATACTTTTCAATGCTTGTCATCAAAATTTGCATGTCAGCATCTACTTTTATCAATTTAGCTCAGAGAGGCACCTTTGTAGATGCCTAACAGCATCAACAAACTTTCAACTGATTTAATTTATTCATTGCATTTTCCATTTTTTTCTTAATGGTTTGCCTGTCTATATTCCTATATTGCTCAAAGCCCCATTCATTAGCTACTGAGCTGCAGTCTGAGCCAGTTTGAAGATTCTGTTGTTACTGGGGCTTTTCCTCATTCAGTTTCTCTGAATACTCATACTGACTGGAGGTACTGACACTCAACGCTGTGCTCTGCACCCCTGCAAACTCAGCCTCACCCCGTTCATCTTACTGCAAGAACATTTCCCATCCAGATTCACTGCTCCATGAACAAGTTCTTAGACTATTTCTTTTGCCTTCTGCTGTCTGTCCTTTCTCTTCCCCTTCCTACCGAGAAGGACTCTGTTCCTCTTTCTAAAGGCAGCGCAGCTGCCACTGCTTCCCTGATGTTTCTAGAAATGATTCCTGCCAGAAATGCTCACGGAAGCCTTTGGACACAGAATGCCTCCTTATAGCTCACTCTTACAAGGTCTCTTGTATGATCTCATGCTCTTTAGCATCTGTGTATATTCAAGCTCTTCCTTGGGCATGTCTTTCCGTGAACAGGCAACAAAAGTATTCTGGTGAGCAGACTTTTGCTGGGTCTGTAGCTTATTCACAAGCAAAAATGCTTTAGCCCTAGGAGTTGGGGAATCCTTGCTCCTGGCCCTTTCCAATTGTACTGTGTAGTTTAGAGCCACCAAATTTGTCAGTTTCCTCATACATATAATTGGAAAGTAGAATTATTATGCTTTTTGAGGTCCATTCAGATGTACCTGGTACTTATCTCAGAAATGATTTTCTAAACTCCTCTGCTTCTATTTCCTCCTCCTCCTCCTCTTCCTCCTCCTCCTCCTCTTCCTCCTCCTCTTCCTCTTCCTCCTCCTCCTCCTCTTCCTCCTCCTCCTCTTCCTCCTCCTCCTCTTCCTCCTCCTCTTCCTCCTCCTGCTCCTCCTCCTCCTCTTCCTCCTCCTCCTGCTCCTCCTCCTCCTCTTCCTCCTCTTCCTCTTCCTCCTCTTCCTCCTCCTCCTCTTCCTCCTCCTCCTCTTCCTCCTCCTCTTCCTCCTCCTCTTCCTCCTCCTCTTCCTCCTCCTCCTCTTCCTCCTCCTCCTCTTCCTCCTCTTCCTCCTCTTCCTCCTCCTCCTCTTCCTCTTCCTCCTCTTCTTCCTCCTCTTCCTCCTCCCCCTCCTCCTCTTCCTCTTCCTCTTCTTCTTCTTCCAAGAGAGGAGGAAGAAGAGAGCTGGAAGAGAGAGAACCTTGAAGGAAGCATGTGTTCATCTTCTTTCAAATCCTTTTATGTCACTAGGTTAATCTGTCTCAAATACTAAATTATTCATATGCATCAGCATCATCTTTACAGAAAGCAAAGATCATCACGCCTGCCAGCCTGTCTTCAAAAAGATAAAATGTGGCTAATGGATTAACACACAGCTGTATGCTTTTAAAACAAAACAAAAATTTTGGTACTTTGTAATAAAATGAACTAGGAATATGCATACTGTTTTACTAGGAATTTGTTTTAACAGTATAAGTGTGCCATTGCTAGTCTGATAACTAGTGCCATTGGTGAAATGAAGGAAGTCAGCACAGAGTCTGGGTAGCTTGGTCTCCTGTGAAACTGGGTTTGATGATGCTAGGGACAGAATTCCTACCGCAAGGCAGGGGCTGAGTCTTTCTTTCTCTCTTTATCATTATAATGGTTTGGGCAGGAAGATGATACTGTCAGTCCTATTATGGTTAAAAGAAGCAATGCAGAAACAAAGTGTCAAGAGGAAGATCATTTGATCTGACTCTTCAAATTGCTGTACAAAGCCTCATTACTGGCTTCATAGTACAGGACATGCTTTTTGGGATTAGCTAGGCATGGACCACTTTATCCCTGCCCTCATGAGCTCTTCCAGTGCAAAAAATTCAATGATATTTATAAATCGTGGCTCTTCAACCAATTTCTTAAATTATACCTTTCCTTTGGAATCTAGATTTATATATCAAGTGACTTACTAGGTAACCTATATATCCAACAAGCAGTTCACAGTAAACATATCAAAGAGTGTCTCCCTCTCCTGCTAGGACATTGATGCATCTATTTATTTAATAATGAAACTATGATCACCACAGTTGCTACTTCTATTCTCAGTGGTCCCTTGATGAGCCAAGTATTATAATATGTAAAAGTGTGTTGATCCTCAGATTTTTCTTGCTCCCCAAATTCCGTGGTCTCTGGACAAATTCTTACTCTGATAATAACAACTTATCTTTGTTTTCTCCTCCAACAAAAAATAGTCTCTCCTGCTGATACGAGTGACTCTTCAAAACCAAAAAGAACGCACAATGCCCCTATTGAAAGCTCTTGAGTTGTTATCACAATGAAATATTCTTTATAATAACACAAGATGTCTTTCATTCCCCACCCCCCTGCCAAGTACTTAAATGAATAGAAAATTGGATCAAATTTTATTTTGTGTGTTGTGGGTATTTTGTATGCAGCTGCAATGTTTGTAAAGGCCAGAAGATGGCATTGGGTGCCCTAAAGCTGGAGTTGCTTACAGTTTTGAGCTGCCATGTGTGGGCTCTGAATCCAACCTGGGTCCACTGGAAAAATTAGCCGGTGCTCTTAACCACTGAGTCTTCTCTCTCCAGCCTCATTTATCAAGGAGTTTATCTGGTTCATTCTCCTGCCTAGAACCTGGTGCCACGTTACTAGCATTGTTCTCCGTGTGCAGGTAGCTGTAGCGTTCCATGCTTATGCACCCGCGCATGCGCCTTTCTCAGAGTCAGCTGGTTTTCTGTTCATCTTGTATACTGTTGCTCCCTGATGTCTAAGACTGACTGCATTTTTCAGTGGTAGATGGTTAAATAAAACTTGACAGCTATAGAATAGATTATTCTGAATTTTATAAAATTCCTGTGGGAGGGGAGCTGTTGAGGTGGCTCAGCAGGTAAAGGTTCTTGGTGCGCAAGTCAGTCAACCTGAGAGTAATACCTAAAACTCATGTAAATGTTGAAGGACAGGACTGACTGCACAAAGCTGTCCTCTGACACCTTTCATGTTGTCATGGCAACATTCATGCTGCTATATTATGTGTATATATATATATATATATATATATATATACATGTATACATATATATATACACATGTATACATACATATATAATATATTATATATACATGTATATATATTGTAGAAGATAATATGATGAACATACATTTATAGTATATTGTCCAACACTATGTGATTTATTAACCTATCATCTCTTTCTGTATCTGTCTCATCTCTATATTTGTTAATCAAAAGAGAAATAGGAGCCTGCAACTTAATACAGCAAGATGCTAGCAATGTTTCTCTCTAGTGTTTGTATTACAAATGTTTGGATTTTTCTTCACTTCTTTTCATCTGTATTTTCTAATATTTCTGTAAAGACTAGTCATCAGTTTTGGGCAAGGAAAAAGTAGTAAGTGCTATTTCTAGTGAACAAAAAATGCAGGAAGGGGCTGTGTTATTTTGTCCCTGTAGAATATTTCCTTTGACATGGAGTGTGCATTGCAAGGGTAGGCTGGGTGCTGTAAAAAAATGGAACCTCAAATATTAACATCTCTCACACAATAGTTTATTTCTATCCTACGAATGGAGAGATCATGGGATGTTCTATTCTCTCCTCTCCTCTGTGACCAGTGCTCACACCTGAGCATAGCTGAACCCCACCTTAAGCCAGTTGGTTTAAAACAAATAGAGTTTCAGTGTGTAATGATCATTTTCTTCTGATGAATACAACTAGAGTCTGAAAGTACATAAACTTATTTTCTGCTGTCTCAATATTGTGGGAGAGCCTGGTAGCCATGAGCATATCATAAATGCATCTATGTTTATTACAGATACATAGAATAGTAGTTACATTCTCCTCCTTACACTTTGTTTAGCATTTTATGGGTGAATTTTGAAGTAACTCTTTAAGGTTTAAAGTTCACGGAACCTATTTCAATTGCTATCATTGCAAATTCAGAGGGTCAGGCCATATGCCCAGTCTTTTCCTGGCATGTGAGGATGTCTTTCTTAGCTCCATGTTGAACAAATCATTTTGATGTAGGGACTGTGGAGAAAGGCTCTGCAGCCTTTTCACTGCTGACTTAATTGAGTTTCATGATGCACTTTTGTTTTGCTTAGGAGGATAAATTAAAAATGGCTGATAAAGCTGTTTGTAAAAGCAAAATGGTTAGGTTAAACCTGCCCAGTATATTAAATGTATTGACGAGTAATCTATCCTCTGTTTTTAATCACTTTTATTAACTCTGCTGTAATTTTATTTCTAGTAACTCACTAAATATCTGTCGTCATATCCTCAGCAATATTTCTCTTTAAAATACTATCAAAAAGTCCATGAAAATGATTAAGGTGCCAATATCACCCACCTACATCCTGTTAGCAAGAATAGTTGGTGATTTATTATTAGCTGGGTTGTGCTGTGTGTGTGTGTGTGTGTGTGTGTGTGTGTGTGTGTGTGTGTGTAAAACCAAGGAGAAAAAAAAACTGATTCGCAACAGGTAGACAGAGACGATGAATGATTTTGAAGCTGTGAAAATAATTAGCTTTTTATTCCCCTACATCATACACATTCTAATTATAAATGTTTCAAAAATATTTTCATTAAATCCTGAGAAGATGAAGACAGTAATTATGTGTTACATGTATAGTTTAAACAAGAGTGACACGATTGTTATTCTTTCTGGCCTTGTCCTTGTTGTGGGCTTTTTGGATCTCCTGATTAAACAGCATCTTAAAGCATTTTTGGTATCAGTTCAACAAATCACATATTTGTGAAAATGGAATAAAAATTTACCGTTGACTTAATATTTTGTCTTTTTTCCATCAATTTAGGTAGCCATCAAACTTTATTTTTCCTCTAATATTAAGGTTTCACTGTCTATGAGAAAAATTATAGGTACTTTCTGAACTAATTATATAGGCAAATGAGAATTATGAGATCTTTAAACAATTACATGGAACTAGCAGGAAATGAGAGGAAGGAGATTATTACCTTACTTATTCACTAAATATTTATTGGGTATCTATTATTGATAGGTTGATACTGGTGTTTGGAATAAGAATGAAGAGGAGATTCGACTTGTTCATTATGAACTAAGAGCCTATAAATATAAAGCATTTGGACAAAATAGAGTCAGGGTATGTAATTACAATTGTACTGTGCCTTATAAGGGAGTATGTAGGATGCCATGGGAACAGATCAAAGAGGAATTATGAATAGAATTCATGGTCAGTTTTACTGGATTTGCAATCACCTAGGAGACACGTCTCTGGGTGTCTGGCTTCAGTGAGTTTTAAATGAGGAGGTATGTCGACAGTGCCACCTCATGAGCTTGGAAGCAGTCCAGTTGCATGGCAGCACACAGCTGCCTGTACCCCCGGACTATGGATACAATGGGACTAGCTGCCTCATGTTCCTAAGGCCAGGTCACCTCACTGTGACCTCTTCTTAAACCAAATGCCAGAAAAACCTGTTTTCACTTAAGTGGTTTCTGTCAGATACCTTGTCAAGGCAATGAGGTCAGTAATAAGAAGAAATGGTATCAAGAAGGGGGGATGCTGCTGCACAAAACCCTATGCACAAAGCCTTACATGCTTCATAGCCCTTTGGAACTGCTTTGTGGGGGAGATTTAGAAGATGTGGGAACTGGATAGTAGAGAATTGTTGAGTTCTGAAAGCAGAGCTTAATGGAGCATTCTCGTGGGAGTTTGGGAGACTCAAATGCTAATAGAAATGCACAGAATCTGGTCCTGATGTTGTAGAAGAGGACATGGACTCTACTAAGAATTGGGCTAGAATCTATTAATGTTAAATTCTAGTAAAGAATCTGTTTACATTCTCCCCGTGACCTATGAGTGTAAGTGAGGCTGAGTTCAAATGTAATGCATATAATTTATTTCACGTAGGAAATTACAAAAGAGTATAGTGTTCAGGCTGTGGCATGGTTTTGAATTTTATTTATTTTAATTGTCTGTCTGTATGTGTCTCTGTATGAGTCTGTACATATGTGTAGCTGTTCATGGAGGGCAGAAGCATCAAGTCTCCTGGAGCTGGACTTACTTGACATGGGTACCAGGGGCTGAATTCAAATTCCTTGCCTGAACAGTGTACACTCTTAACCTCTGAGCCATCTGTCTAGCCCTAAGTTGTGGTATGATTACTATTGACCGATCTTATCCAGTGTATAGTGATAGAGAACAGACAGTAGAATGGGAGGTTGTGAAAAATGTGCAGTTATTCAAGGAAAGGACTACACGTAAATTTAAATTTATGGTCAGAGAGGATGCAGGGTAAGCACTTGCAATGGTTAGAGTTTAGCACCACTAGAAGGAAACTTGGGACTCCACACTGGACCACACTCATGGGAGAATCCATGCTTGCGTTTTTACAAGCTCCAGCTCTCATTGGAAAGGAAAGACCCTAGGATGCTAATGATACCAATACCATAGAACATCTGTTGAGGATAGTTGTAGGCATGGTGTGGATCAGCACAAGAGAGAGGCTATGTGTGTTGTAGAACTGGACTGGTGAGAGCAAGTCAATCTAATTGGAAGAGAGATAATACCAACCTACAGCCAAACAATGCCTGTGGAGTTGAGAATCTCTGGTGTTTGCTCTGATCTTGATCTGTCCTTGCTACCATTCTGAAATGGGAATTATATTCTAGCTCAGTGTGTATTGGATGAACGTAAGCTGTGTTTAAGAAAATTACAGGGGCTCACAAATACGAAATTAAGTTTCAGGACTTTGAGCTTTTGTGTGATAATAGAATTGGTAAGGTGGTGGTGGTGGGGCTCTGAGAGATGAGCAGAAGGAATTTCATGTCCTGAGATGACCATGAGACTTTGAGGACTAATGATGGAATGCTATCAATTAGGCAATGTGTTTGATGTTAAGCTGATGCAGGTCGAACTTGTGGTTAATCTTCATTATTGACTCAGTTGGCTTAGGAGATATTCCCAGATGTGTATCTTTGAGAGGGTTTCCAGAGAAACTTACCTGAAGAGGGGAATTTAGAACAAGATGGAGCCCAGATAGGAATTAGTGAAATACTGATGAAGCACTCAGAACAGTTAAGACTGAGACAGCTGTATTTTATTTAGTTAAACCTAGTAGCATGGCCCACTTTAAAGAAGGCCTCTGTGTGTTGGGGGAGGGTAGATGTGAAATGGTTATACATGAGAGATTTGATGGATAGTCTGCATGAAGTTATACTTTCTTGCAAAGTCATCATTAAGTTTGAGTGTTATTAAAATGTTGTTGAAGGTCACCCTTATATATAAATATTCTTATTTTCCCTAAGTCAGGAATTGCTTTCATATAAAGTCTTTCTGTGACAAATTATCGTTCAATTTTTTTTCTTGACACTGTGACTTGAGAACTCACCACTGTCTCTATAGCTAAGTGCCCAGTTCCTATGAGAGTGGACTATATTGTCACATAAGTGTCTATGAAGTGACACTTGTCAATCAGGTTTAAAAGAATATTTGAGTCAGAGAGTTCTTGAACCATGGCTAAGGTTGACCCAGGAGTCGCCTCTCTCTGAAGCTACAACGTAGCATTTTAATGAGTAGCAGTCACAAAATACAAAGTTCTTATTCTGACAATAACTGAATGCATTTTCCTGCCCATTTATATTCCGCCTTTTATTACCTAGTAAGCTTCTGAGATGATGTAGCGATAGCGGTAGCTACTATTTATATAAGGAGCTTGAGCTCCGATGGGAAGAATACTTTGGAATTTCATGCTTTCATTTGTTTATGAACAAGTGAAACAATGTTTCCATAGTAGAATGCCTTTAGTTTGTTTGTCTTCTCCAGTGGACTTTCCTAATTTTAACACAGTGAAAATAAACCAGACCTTATATTTCTGAAAATTAGATGTTATATATCAGAGGAAATGGAGGAAATAATAAAGAAGAAATCTCTAAAAATGAAGAACAACTGTTCTGAAAACTCTGACTTCAGCTGTGGGACCCTCAGTCTAGTGGACCCTGAAGAAGCATCGATGATTAGTGGGTCAGAAGTTGTGAATCTGGGGAAGACTAGTGGTTTGCACATTAGAATATGCTGACTCCCAAGATACTGTCCTAGAGATAGTATTTCGTGTGACTAGTCCTGGCTGAGACCCCTGGAGACAAGAAACGTTTGGTTCAGGGTTTGTTCCAAGAATCAGCATTTTGGAAAGCGATGGAACTATAGTGTGTATTTAGGTTTGGAATTGGAGTTCCCAGATAAAGAAGCCACAACTTTTCTGAAAAGGAATTAAAAAATAGGTAAGAAAAGGAGATTTAGAATTTAATGAGTTTGTACTACTTTTTTTTCCTTTTTACATATTTTACCATACTTATTCCTTAACATCAATCTTGCAAGATAAATCATTTTATTCTGATTTTATCTCAAGATTCAGAAAGATTTATAGAATTTTAAAGGTCACATCCTAGCTGCTGGGAGGCAGAACCTCTATTTGCATTCAGGTCATTTGGTCTGCTGTTAGAACCATGGGGGCTTTCAGGACAAGATGGTCTGATGGAATTCTAGTCCCACCTTCAGTGCAGTGATGTTACGTTGTCTCTCTGTGCAGTGTATCCACTGCCAAAGACTGGCTTTCTTACTGTTCTGAAAAGAGTGTACTTATACAGAGAGCTGAGTGGGGAGCTTCTCTCTCTCTCTCTCTCTCTCTCTCTCTCCCTCCTTCCATCTATCTATATATTATCTATCTATCTATCTATCTATCTATCTATCTATCTATCTATCTATCTACCTACTTACCTACCTATCTATCACATGTTGAAGTTAGATGTAGTTCATGCTGTAAGTATGGCAAGACTTGATGATGTGTCTCTCAAAGGTCTGTGCTAACAGATTTATTTTTCTAAAAGGAACTTTCCCATTCTGCATATAAAATAAGTAAAAAAGATGTTAAAAGTCCAGTAGTGCCACTGAGCCTGCAGTCTAGAGTGGACTTACACACGGCTTAAGTTCTAGGCTTTGGCTTCTCGATCTCCCTCTGTGACACATGACCTCGTGAATATTGCATGTTGCTTCTAAGCCTTACTTTTAGTTTTAAATTTGTATCATGAGAATAATCTGACTGCTTTAGGAATGAGTATATACTTATTGAGATAATGTGTGCAGTGCCCCCAGACCATAGCAAAGCATCCTGTTAATGTTAATTGGGAGCTGCAGGAGGGATCATGAAAGTCAGCTCTAAGTAGCTCTAAGTAAGGATACAACTGGGCCATATGTGCAGAGATGTAGAAGAAGGCAGGACCTTCTCCATTGCTGTGCTTCACATTGTCTGTGGACCGGGGCATTCTCAGCATGTGCGCTTCACACACTGTCTTAAGGTTTGCAGCCCTGTGCCAACCTGGTGCTCATCAAGGCTGAGGATTCCTGGGTTGCTTCCAGAGCGACTGCTTTCCAGGTGTTGCTAAGGCTCACTGAAGTTGAGAGAGACTGCTTCAATAGACACGGTTCCCCTGTGTTGATCACAGCTGGAGAAAACCGTTCACCAGAGAAGAGCATTTGAGTTTTTGCCCAGGTTTACTGGGGATCAGCAGTGCTCTTCATGCTGGTTTTGCAGCTGGAGTTCTTTCTGCAGAATATAGGGCATCATTAGTGCTAGCAGCAGCGGATGGGAGGCACTGTTAGTGGGGGGAGCAGGGAGGAAGAGAAAAGCAGGAGGAATAGATAGATGATGGATGGATGGGAGGGATAAATAGATGATGGATGGATGGATGGATGGATGGGATAGAGATACATACATGCATACATACATATGAATGTAAATACATAGGTATTGTAGACTAGACAGGTTACATATAGAATATTCCTTATGAGATACCAAGTAGTGATTACCCTTAGAAGAACAGCTGATGCCCTAGGAGAATCAGAATACTGGGATGAAGCTAAGGCAGTATGGACTGATCCCATGGGGAAAGCAGAAGACATCAATCCGATCTTCATATTGGGCTTGAGCTGCAGTAAGTTGGGGCAGGTATCCTTCCATAGGGGGATGGAAATGGCCTCCCTTCACGAATGACTCTTCAGGCATTCATCTGGAGCACTCAGGGGAAACCCAGTCTGTCAGATTTTACTTGTCCACTGGCAGAACAAGAGCATTAGTTCAAATAAGAGGTGTGCCAAACCTTTCCTATCTCTAATCTCCCTAAACCTTGATGGAAGCTCAGGGTTGGACATCATTATACCTATTTTGAAAATGAGTTTACATGAGACACTCTGCTAAGTGAGTAAGGGTGAACCTGAGTTTCAGAACAAAGGCTTCTTTGAAACTATCCCTCTGTAGTAAATGAAGTTTCCCTCTAGGTTTCTTAGAAAAAATAGACACACAATGTAGTGTGCATATAATAAAGCTAATATTATTTAAATCTTGCTCCCCCCCCCCAGATGATTATCCATGACTCATGGCTCCTTTTTCTGGTGTGATTAAATGCTGTTCTGTGGGTTATGGATAAACCGGAAGAACTTATCTGATTTCTGTTTCTGAGGTAGGACCTCACAATGTAGACATAGTTGGTCTATAACTCACTTTGTGGACTAGGCTGGCCTCGAACTCACAGTAATCTATCTGCTTCTGCCTCCTAAGTGCTGTGTTCAAGGGTATATGCCAGCATACCCTGGCAAGAATTTCTTTTTAAAAATAATATTTATTCTTTGAAACTTCTGTGTATTTTGATTGCATTCGTCCATTATTACCTTCCCTTAGAGCCACCCTCTTTTTCCTAAGTGCATGTACTCCACTTTTATTTATAGTTGATGACCACCAGAGGCCTCATTCTGAGCAGAGAAGCTATTGGTCGGGGATGATTACTGAAGGAGAGAGAGTATCTTTTTGTGGGGGACATGGTGCAGAGCCTCGACCATGCCAAGGAGAAAGAACATAGATTTGACCAGACTGTCCCACAGGTGTTTGGCTAAGGGGCTCAGAGCACGTGCTGGGGAACCACAGGAGAGTCTCACGCTGAGCGCTGGATTGAGCTGATGGTTTGGGCAGGAGTATATCTTTTCTTTTCTTTCTTTTTATTTCTTTTTTAAAAAATATTTGCCGAGTATAGTTAGTACTATTTGCAGAACCGCATTGCATATATTTGTTGTGAGATGATAAAACAATGAGAACAGAGTCCCACAGCTTGCAAACATTAGCCTCCTCTTTGGATAGGTTCTGCACTAACATAAGCTCCACTGGAGATAATAAAACCCTTACCAGTTGGAAGAAAGTTTATTTATTTTTTTATTTCTTTTTTGATGAAAAAAACTTATTTCAACCATTTTTTGAGAGAAACGTAATTTATGTTTTAGTAGAAGAAAATTAAATAACACTCTGACTTAAATTCTATTATGAGAATCGTGTCCTTGTTCTATATTGAGGTGAGTTTTTTTCTTTTTTTTCATCTGTTGTTGAGAGTCTGGATATAGAGTCATATTCTATGGTATTCTTTGGCCACCATTTATATTTTTAAATTAATGCCTGACATCTTACCAGCAATTGTGTTCACACTTCTTATTACTAACATTTAATAGGGACCAGCAATTAAAACAATTGCCATCCCTAAGAATATTGTAAATTTATCAGACATACTTTTGCTCCTGAATTATATCTTGGAAAATAATTAAAATTCTTGTTCCTATTGTAATGTGATTATTATGATGATTTAGGATTTCCCCAAACAGTTTATTTAATTTGGTCTTTTGTTTCATATGTATTTTACTTTATTTTCAGGGTAGGATGTTTTAGTAGTTAGGCTTAAAAGGCATACAGTCTCACAGTTGTTGATTTGAGAAATCCCTTTACAATGCCAAGTTAGTCTGTTTGACTCTCAGGTATTCCTTAGCTGATCAAAAGAATCTCTTGGCCATCCTAGGATGTCTGACTGACTTCTATTTGTCCTAAGGAAGGTAATTAGCTCCTCAGCTCACTGGGGTCTGCTCTTGGCCTTGAATGCATTAGTCCCTGTGCTTCTTAATTTTGGTCATGTTGACACAAATTAGAGTCACTGAACAGGAGGGACCCAACCCCCAAATTGAGACATTGCTTCCACCTCTATCAGATTGTGCTGTGGGAATGTCTGTAGGGATTTTCTTGATTAATGGTTGATGTGGGCAGGTCCAGCCTATTATGTCAGCGCCATCTCTGAGCAGGTCGGTCTGGGCTGTATAAGGAAGGCCCCTGAGCAAGGCTGGGAGAGAATGGCAGTAGAGTGTCGCTCCATGCTCTTCCCTTTCAGTTCTTGCCTCCAGGCTTCTGCCTGGAGTTCCTGCCACAGCTTCTCTTGATAATGGATTATAACCTGAAAGTTCTAATAAAACCCCTTCCACCCCCAACTTGCTGTGGTTTTGTCAACTCAACAGAAACCTAACTAGGGTAGTTCCCAATAGAACCTTCGGAGAAGAGGGCTAGCAGCTTGAATCCATTTCAAAATCTTTGTCCTTATGTTTTAGAAAGTGCTGATTTAAGTAGTTCTTACAGAGTTTGTTCTCCATACTGTATAGTGCTTAGTACTTTACAGAAATGTAAGTCCTTCCTTGCCAAATTCTGATTATTATTCTGAGTCTAGTGTCATTCATTTCTGTTGGATCTATGATACTTTGTAGCCATATATAAACAAAGCAAACGGACCATTAGCTAATAAACCGAACAGCCTGCCTACTTTGGCCATGCCATTGATTTCCATAGATACTTTTATAGCAGAAGACATTATAGAAAGCCATTAATTAAATGATGTGCTCTGACCTTTTCGATCCAATGCTCTATGGATGTCTACAGTTTCATATCTGCAGCAAGATGTTAAAGTCATCGAAAAGTGAGATAGCGCTATTCTCAACCTCGATATTCACAGTCGTTAATTGAATAAATCAGTTTTGGGTACTGTCCCAAACACCATGCCGGCTGCTGCAGATACAATGCTTGCTTCTGTTATAGGAGCTCATATGCTACAGTCTGTCAGACCAAGTGTTCTCTTGAGGGCCAGCTTCCCTCCTGAAATAATTCCTTAGATTAAAAGGCATAGTATCATTCTGAGGTTCGATCTGAGATCTAGGCCTTTCTCCTGACCATGACAGGGCTTGGGGAAAAGAAAGAACAGCCAAAGCTGACTTTACTAAGGAGAAGTAATTTATATTTTGAGCCATGGATTGGAACTTTGAAAATAGATGAGGTTATTCAGTCAGCCTGGGCCTTGGTGGGAAGAAGCAGGTAGCTTGTGAGCACGTGGAAGATTCCTAAATTGTCACCCACTGCCTAAGAGTTCTCAATATCGTGTAAACATTGTTCATAAATTTGACACTGAAAACAACAGCATGCAAGCTGAAAATAAGCAGCGAACTGAAAACGAGCTGCCTTTAATACAGGGAGCGTTTATATTCAGTTGCAGTGCCTCCGATACACGTTAGCTCCTGGGTTTCTCTGGTCATTGTCCAGATCCTATTTGGACTCCATATGTCTGACTGCTTCCCATGTCCTGTGCACCAAGAGGAGTGCAGTGATGAGCTTAGACTCACCCATTCCCGCTGTATTTTCTTTTTCTGGTGTGGCAGGCTTTGAACTCATGACCATCCTGCATCAGCCTCTCCAGTGCTGGAACTGCAGGCATGCAACACCAGCCTGACCCTCGGCAAATGCTGTGAAAGTACCGATGGAAGTTTCCATATGTCTAATGATATAGGATATGTGTTCCTAGGCTTTCTTTCCAGGACTGGGATGGAATGGGTGTGTGAATGTTAGATAGGAAACCCCCAGGAACTTGTTATTAGGATATGGGTGGGCGACACAGGGAACTCTTTGCATCTGTCTTCCTCCCATCCTCTTTCGCTTTACTCCTCGTGGTAGAGTTGGTCTCATTGTTGATGCATCTGTCTTACTTTGTACCTTCTTTCTTGATCTGCAGTCAATCAAGGGAGGGCTCATGTTCCCAGTGATGGTTTGGCCCACAGGTGCACATTAGGCAGTTTTGTCTTCTTCACCTACTGTGTGCTGTCCAAGCATACTACCACCCATGGCAATGCTGTCAGGGTGGTTTGTAAAGGGACCATTTGTCTGCTCCATAAATGTGGTACAAACTGCGTAGGAAAAGTAACTGTTCAACACTGTATATGGCTAACATGTAGCTATCTGTATGTTACCAATTATATTCTAGATGTAAACATTTCTAAATATTCAAAATTTGGTCAACAACATTTGGAAATTTTAATCCTTCTATATTTAGTTCACATGAGCAGGGAAGCCAAGCTGGGAAGGAAGGCACAGGAAAGAATGCAGAAATAACCTTTGCCCCATCCTCCAAAACACCAGAACAGCCCAAAGGAGGTCTCACATCATTTACCTTTACTGTTTGTAGGGTACCTGAGATGTATTCGGCTGTGGAGAGTGTGTAGGTGCCTTATTTTCCTGCTAAGATTATAATTCTGAATCTGATACTGTGCCTAATTAATATTTTACATGAAACATGACTTAGGGCACATTTTTTAAATCTATAAGATATTTCTATAATTGTAAAGAATTGAGAGTGAGGTTTCAGAAGGGCAGAAGGTAGGTATATTCCCTGTAGGGTGGTAGGAGAGTGGAATTATGATTTGAGTAGACATTAAACCCTTCAAAGCACCAGTTTGTCTCTTCTGGGGTTTTATTTTTCTCCTTTCTGTTGTCCAGGTTTTGCAATTGGAAACTGAGGGATGCTACTGTTTGAGGTGTTGGGGGAAAGGGTGGAAGAAAAGTGAAAACATTCGGTAGATGGACTCAGCCTGGCTTATCTCACCTGTGTCTCTAACTATGACCAGGAGAATGTGGTTTTCCTTATATATGATTAGTGGATTCTCTGGGTGATTGATTGACTAGGAATAAGGCAGGGAGAAATGCTTTGTGCATTTGCTAGCTTGTGGACATTTATTGTTTTGTCTGTCTAACACTGAGTCATCTTCCCCCTCCCTCAGCAAGGAAAGACAGGCATTGGGGAACTTCTGACAGTCAAGACACCACACACCTGGGAACTCACACAGAAGCATAGGTCACTGATGGGCAATTATACTTGTCCACTCCAAAATTTGTTGGGCCTCTTTTGAAGGTGGGGTGATTTAAATGAATAGTAATGTAATTATATGGGGTACAGGGCAACAGAGATACCTACATATAGAGTGGTTCAAAATTTGAATAGATCAGAAGATATAATTTGGTGGCAAAAGTTGCTGAGGAATTGGCTGGGACGGTTTTTTTGCTTTTTTTGTTTTTGTTTTTGTTTTGTTTTGTTTGTTTTTATTGTGAGGTAGAGGCTTGCTCTACTAGTTTGCTCAGGATTCTGCTCCAATATTTACTATTTTTTACCTCCCTAAAAGGATTATACTCTATAGTACACTTGGCACTTAAACTTGAATTCCACTTAACATTATAATGAGGAAAAAAGCCTTATAAGTTTTTACTAGATTCCTTGTGCCAAGTTAAAGAAATCTCAATGGATGATGAAGTGGAGTGAGCAGGCAATAGCTATCTATCTATCTTCAAAGTCAGAGTGGCAATCCCTAACTCCTGTTACTGAGGAAAAGAAGAACACCATAGACAGCTGGAAAAACACAATTCAGTTATTAATTAGTCAAGGTCACAAAATCAGTGTTTGATACTGTGATGGGTAAATGAACAGAAAGCATGGTCAAGAGTCTCTAGGTTTGTAGTCCAATTGTGGGGCAGGGGTCTCTATACATAACTATGCCCTAAGATTATTTTTGGAAAATGGGAAATAAGGCCTAGGATACAGACAAACAATCATGTTCTCAGGGACATCGAACTCACTCACACCTGGAGGGATCAAAAGTGGCTTTTGAGGGAGGTGACACTGGGTTTTAAAGTATAGATGGTAAAAGGGATGTGAGTTGGTCTTGGGGCTGTTTATTTTATGTACCAGTGATGGAGCTGCCTACAGCTCTGGAGAAGCATTCGAGCATGTACTTATAACATGGCTCAGAAATTATAAGTAAGAGATCCAAGTATCCTTAGCCACTAACAATGTCAGTTCTTGGCTGGATCTTAAGCCTGGGCCCTCTGGCTCCTAACTCCTCCTTTGCCCACACCATTTGCCCCATGGCATCCTGAGCAAAGGAATAGGCTTCAGGAACAAAGCAAGCAAGTTGTGTCAGGAGGGAAAGCAGATCAGCTGGGTGAAAGTCAAGTGATTTGGAGCAAGAGAAGGCTGGAGTGTTAGGAAAGGTGAACGGGGTAAGAAAGGAGATTGAAGTTACGTACCACTGCCAATTCCAGGCAGAGTGGGGTCAGCCACCCTAAAGTTGACATCTCTTAGAGGGATGTTCTGTGGAAGAAATATTCTAAAAGACATGGTGGGAGTGTTTCAAGTTAGGATCTGCATCTGAAAATGAATGATCAATACAATCAGTGTTATTCATTGTCTCTTTTATTGGTCAGCGTGGAAAGGCTCAGGCTTCTTTTATTTAACTTTTCAATTCCTGTGCCTTTGTTTCGTTACATCGCATTCATCCTGGATGCATTAATGAGGTAGTGAGATATGACCCATGGCTCCCATCTGTTTAATTTTGCTAATTTGCTCCATTTTCAAACGAGCTTCCGCCCTTGCAGGAGCAGCAGCCGGGCGTGAACGCAGCTGAAAGGAATTTCCGTTTCACCTCTCATGTCACCTCTGGGGCCTTGGATAATTTTCTTATCTTCCTTTTGCCATTTAGGATGCAGCCACATTGTTCTCAATTGAAATACAGTTTTTTAAAGGTACCCTCCTACTGTGTTTCTATGGGAGAACCACCTCATCTGGAAAATAAACCTCCACGGATTGAAACAAGAGCCTTTCCAAAGGGCTTTAATGATGGCATTAATTGTGAACTGGCTCTAGAGCAGCAAAGGAAGACCAGTTGACTGAGCTACTGCAAAGGGAATGGCGGAGCCTTTTAGATATAGGTGGCTGAGAGTGAGAGTGGGTGGGCTCATGGGACGAATTAATTGTGAGGCATCAGTTCATCAACATAGATGTGAAAATGGTAAAATGATGGATTTAAAAGTTATATATCATATTAATTTCTGATTTATCAATTGAGAAAATGATCCCATTTCAAGGTCATAATATGGACCACTGAGACTTATGAGGAATTTCTATGGGGATATTTGACATTTTTCTACGTACAGGTCATGGGAGATGACCAAATGAATTACTTATATTCTTTTTGGAATTAAGGGAATGTAGTGGACTAGGATATTGGCTGTGGAGGCTATTGTTCTTGAATCATTAGTTCAGATAGATCCCAGATTAGTAATACCCAAAATTTATTTCAATTTCATATTTTCTCAGTGGTCAAAGGGGCTATAGGTTTGCTTTCTGTAGTCACAGAAATGCCTAATGCTAACTGACCTTCCTTATATATCCCCAGGTATTTTAGGAGAGGGAGAGGGAGGAGGGAGGAGGGAGGAGGGAGGAGGGAGGAGGGAGGAGGGAGGAGGGAGGAGGGAGGAGGGAGGAGGGAGGAGGGAGGAGGGAGGGGGAGGGGGGAGGGGGGAGGGGGGAGGGGGGAGGGAAGGAGGGGGCAGGGAAGGAGGGGGCAGGGAAGGAGGGGGCAGGGAGGGAGAGAGAAGAGTTTATTGTAGATACTCTTGTTGGGTAGAATAGTGTTTACGAGAAACAATATTTAGAAGACTGAGTCAAAATTTAATTTACTGCAAAGCTTAATGAATAAGAGAAAGTACTGAGATGTCAAATCTTTTAAGTTCAGACCCCATTTTAGACAACCTGACCTAAGTTTAAACTTAGGTAAACTAACAGGCTGGTACCTAGCATTAGTTTCCAAGTTGCCCCTCCAACAAAACCTAGTCTCTAGGCTAATCCCTAACAAGGCCAGCATCTCCAGGTTACACCCTCAACAAGACTAGTGTCTCCAGGTTATTACCCTAACAGACCTGTACCCCCAGGTTACAAGCCCTCCCCTGGCCAAATGACCATCAATGCAGAGGTGAGCAGAAGTTAAGTTTATATTACTCCCAGCACCAGGCAATTATCTTACAGTCCACGGTAGCTTTCCAATTAGATGCTTGCACACATACTAAAGCCTTGCTCTGATAGACATCTGGGGCTTCCCCACTACCAAGACCATCCTTCGTGATGGTGGTGCATTGGGGGCCTGAGCTAGCTCAAATAGAATAAACACCCTGATTGATGTAAGTTACATCAGATTGGCTTTTGTCTGTTTTTTTGGGGGGTTACAACTAACATTTCCCTGGCATTACAGTACTATGTCATTAAACAGAAGTATGTAGTTAGAAAATTATCAACAGGGCATTTGATATTGGAATGCTTAAGTGCTAGAGGAAGACAAAGGTAGAGGTGGAGGCCTGTAAGCTATTATGACAAGGATACAACATTGTGTACGTGGTTCCTGGTGTAAAGTGGGGTGTAGAAGGAGTCAGTGATTGTTGGAAGTATGAATAAGTATCATCAGCGTTTGTAGAACAAAGCTCATACGTGGATAAGAAGCCTTTGCATCACCTGTGTACAAATGATGAATCTGATATCAGATACACACAGACATTCAAGAATAAGATTTTGTCCTGCTTTCTTCTTTAGATGAAGTTCCAGCTTTCCTTTGATCCTGCCACTCTCTTCTAAGCCAGAGACTTCATCTCTTAAAGTTCTACAAGCCATGGGACCTCTTTGCATGCCATTTCTCTCCAGAGACCACTTTGAAGCCATGCAGTCAGAACTGAGTTCTCACTGAGTCATGCTCCTCCCGAGGTTCAGTTTCGTTCACTTGGCTCTGTTCACAGGGAAGTCTGGTCCAGTCCCTATCCACTCGCAGGGCTCCTAGGCTGCAGGCTTTCCTTTGTCTTTTTTCTTTTCCTTCACCAGTCAGTCAGTCTCTCTACTATCAAAAGTTATTAATGAATCATACATTGCCACTGGTGCATTTTAAAATAGTCATTCTTTTCCATTTTCTTACCTGTAAGTCTGATATCAGGTAAAAGCTAGGCCAGGTTACAAAGGCTTAGTTTTAACCCCCGAGGACGCTGAGGCAGGAAGATTATAAATTCAAGGCTTCCTGAGTTACAAAATGAATTCAACGCTAGCCTGCGTGCTTTAGTGTGACCTTGTCTCAAAGGTATGAAAAGGTATGAGGGATGGAAATGTAAGCTGGAGGTAGAATGCTTGGCTAGTACATAAGAGGCTCTGGGTTCAATCTCCAGTAAAACACTCACCCCACACATGCACACGCATGCACAGACATGTACACATAATCTCCAGCTCCCATGATACTCCCTCACATACCTCTCACATACATGCACACATACACATACACCCACAGGCACACATGCATGAGTATACACTTATACACCTTACACATAGCACACATACAATAACCCCACATGTACACACACACACACACACATACCTCCTCAGGCACATGCTTACATGTGCATATACACTCATGCATGCACACACAATCACCCCATATACACACAATACCCTATACATATACATACATAAATATACCACATACACACAACACCCCCTATATACACATACATACACAAACACACCACATACACATGGCACATGCCACTCCCACAAACACACACACATACATGCACAAACAATAAGTAGACTATGAAATTATCACCATGATTGTCATTCCTTACTTATTTTATAAAATCAAAGGAGATCCTAATTGTGACTTTCACATAAATGTGTATCAAGTTTGTCAGATGATACATTTCTTTAGTGTCACCTGATACTGACAAGTAGGACAATGTAGACAAGGGTCACAAAACACCAGGTAGACAAGGGTTTTATGTTTTTACCATCTTTTCCTTTGTTAGACAGACATTGCATACCTGGTAGTTTGGTAATAACATTCATTGATTTTTGCATGTGAATTTTGTGGGTGAAGCCTTTAGAGAATCTCAGCACCCTCGCGAACAGTGAAGTGAATAGAATGACAGGACATCAGGGGGAAATTAAAGTGAACACATTTTGTATTTACTTATTTTATTTGTTTAAAATACCACTGTAGCAGCTACCCTGGTATTGTCCAGAAACTTAGGGTGTAAATTGGATTTCATTCACTATGTGGGAGCGCTGGCACAGTTAGGCGGATGCTCATAAGCATGTTTATTGTAGTAACAAGTTTTTGTTTTTTGACAGATTCATTTCTAAAGGAGTCCTCTGTACTTCGGCTAACTCTTGGTTCCATTCTTACTTCCCTCTAAAATAGACATGAGAAATAACATAAGTCTAGGTTTTGCCTTGGTAGTGATTTAGAATTAATTATGTTTTGGTGCCCTTGACCAAGAAATTATTTTTAAAGATATTTATTTTTATCTATGTATCTACCTATGTGTGGTCATAGGTATGTACATACCTACATACATACCTACCCTCTATCTGTCTGTCTATCTATCTATTTATCTATCATCTATCTGTCATCTAATGTGTGTGTGTGTATGTGAGAGAGAGAGAGAGAGAGAGAGAGAGAGAGAGAGAGAGAGAGAGAGAAGAGGGTGGCACACCCCTTGGACCTATAGTTAGAGATGGTTGTGTGCTACCAGACATGTATGCTGGGAACCCCCTTCCCCTCTAAGAGCAGTCCATGATCTTAACCACCAAGCCATCTTTCTATTCCCTTAACTACTAAACCTCCTCTCCAACTTCAAGAAATAGTTTTGAATGGCATCAAGAACAAAGCAGAGGGGGTGCTATATGAAAAGCAGTGGGAACTGCAGGGGATGAGGGGTGCATAGTCTGTTTTTCATTGTATAGAAGGAGACTGGAAATCAGCGTCATATACGGATGGAGGTGGCTTCCCGATTCTCTCAGCAGCAGAAAATAGAATTGTTCTCAGGACACATGTTTGGTCTCTCACGATCCATCAAAAATAACAAAGAGCTAGCAGAATGACGAAAAAGCAGAGGATGAGAGCCAACAGGTTGAGTTTGATAGGATGTTGGATATGAGGCTGCGTTAAACGTCACCATTGGAGCGGTCTCGCTGTCATTGTGCTTCCTGTCTATTTGGATCTGCTCATCTTAAACCCTTTCAGTTGTCAGTTTGAGAAATGTCTCCCCTCAGATTCTTTCCCTTCCCTAGCACAAGTCAGGAACGTTAGGTAGGATAGTACTGGGAATATCTCTCACCTCTGTAAGCCAAAATACCACTGTTTGGGAGGAGAGCTACTTAGCATTCTTCCTTCAACCACAGCCTGTCAGATACCAGCCTGATAGCAGGTGAACTGGGAGGTGACACTGGTCTAGGAAGCAGGAAGTTTGGCATCAGCATGCATTGTTTATCTCATTTAAAAAACTGTCAGGCTCATTTGAAAAGGCAGAATGCAGACAACTTCCCTGAAGCTGTGCACAAAAGGTTCCCACGAAGCAGCAATCTGGAGCAGTTTTTAAGCATAGGTTTTCTGAGGTTCTGGACAAGAGCTTTGTCTACTGACTTATTGTAGGACCCATGTATGAAGACCGGATACCCAGGAGAGTGTGACTTGTAACATGGAAGTTCCATGTTTTCAGTGATAGCAATGTAATACTCAGTGACTCGGAAGAATGCTGCTGTTGCTTCTGTAGAAGCCACCACAGCGTAGCTGCCACCATCTTCTCCTCCCCCTCCTCCTCCCCCTCCTACCCCCTCCTCCTCCCCCTCCTACCCCCTCCTCCTCCCCCTCCTCTTCCCCTTTCTTCCTTCCCTCTCTTCCTCCCCCTTTCTCTTTCTCCTCCTTTTTCTTATCTTCTTCTTTCTCCTCCTCCCCCTCCTCCTCTTCTTCCTCCCTGCTCCTCCCTCTCCTCCTCCCCCACCTCCTCCCTCTCCTCCCTCTGCTCCTCCTCCTTTTCCTCCTCCTTTTCTTCTTTCCTTCTTTCATCCTTCTCTTCTACCTCCTTCTTGATTTTGGTACCTTCTGGAAGAAGGTAGGTTTGTGAGGGAAAGTGTAGGAATTAAAAAGAACATACCAGCAATAAAAGGTAGTTTAACGGTAATGATGACTCATCTCGCTGGCCTCTCAGTAGCGATGCACTCTGGGTTGATTTCTTTCTGAGAGCAGGCATACTTCTTTAAGTGATTAAGCAGCTCATCTCCATCAGTTCTGGAAGAAAGTTTCTCCAGGGTACGTCCCCACTCTGACTCTCCTGTGTCAGTAAATAGGCTGGACTTATAGGACTTCAGCTTGTAGGCTCCTTTGGTTTAAAGAAATACAGAGCATGGAAAGCAGAATCGCCCATGAAACGATGCCGTATGGATTATCGTTTTAGCAAACACTTGTATTCTTGTGACTTTTGGTAGCTAATGTAGGCACGATTTGTAGGGACAGATTTTGATTTCACTTTTGGGGTTAGCCAGGACCAGAATTATTCCATCACAGGTGACTCACTGTTTCCAAGTGACAGCTTCAAATGTCACAGTTCCCTGTGATGTGTAAAGCTTGTAAGGTTTTCTTCATCCCTGCCAATACCTGTTGTAGGATACCGTCACTTATGGGTCTGTGACTTTTAGTTATTTTTCTCTCATCACCTACCCAACAAGGGGGAAAAAAACTATGCCTGGTGGTAGAAGCCTAGCTAACTACTCAGTCTTGGGAAGTCATGGTTACTGGGGGATAATCTACAACCACTAGTTTATTAAACCAGCATGATCCTTAGCAACAATCTGTAAACATTTGTCCCTACTCCCACAGATCAGTGTAGTCCTCACCCCTCCTCGTGGGAACTTCTTTATGCAACAGATGGGGACTGATACAGAAAATCATAACCAACCAAAATGCAGAATCATAGCTTATGGTTTTTTTTTTTAATTTTTGCTCCCCCTCTTTTTCTTTTCTTCTCCTCATCCTTTAGTCCCCTACTCCTTCTTTCTCCACATTCCCCTTTTCCTTTCTTTTATGATACAAGATCTCATTAGACAGAAGTGGGCCTTGAACTGTGGGTTCTCTTCTCTCAGTCTTGCAGGCTCTGTAGTTTCAGGTGTATAGCACCATGCTCCACTCTTTTCACTTTCCTAATGATTTCCTTTGGAACATAACGTTATTCATTTTAATGAAACCTGGCTTAGGTTTGTTTACTGATGATTTCTTAATGTTCTACTCCAGGATGGATCCCTATCTTGATATCTGTTGCTTTTTGAAATATATCTAAGATTGTCTGGGCTTTGTTTATAGTGGGTAGCCAGTGACAATATATGGTGCCTTGTTTAAATAGATTACTGTTTTAATTCAGAGTCTGTAAACTAAAGATACTCTAATTAAAACCTGGGCGCAATTATCTGCAGGTCCTGAAGACTGTAAAACCACCATCCACTGTCCTGCAATGGACTTTGTTTCTTCTGCATCCTTCTTAGCATCTGCTTTTCAGAAGATAAAGGAGAGTGTCGGTGGGTGTTTCTTTTGCAGGATGTCTTTCTGGTTTCAGAGCCTATACCCAAGACTCCACAGACACAGCACACAAGTTTATTTTAAATTATATTTTAATATATTTATTTTGTGTGCGTGCCTATGTTCATACATGTGTACATGCACATGTTTTCATGTACCTATGGATGTCCTAAGACAACTTTCAGGAGTCACTTCTGTCCTTCTACCATGTAAGACTCAGGTCATTGGACTTAGAACCAGGCCATTTCACCTGCTGAACCATCTCACTGGCTCTAGCTTTGCCTGCCCCTGTTTTAGAGCTGGATTTCAGACCAGTGGTGCACAATCAGGAATGACTCCATTAAAAGAAAGAAACATTTCTGCCTTCGAGATTTCACTTGTGAACATACTGGTCAGAGTATGCGTAGGCAGGCATCAGGCTTTGCTAAAGGCTGGTGGACTTGCTGCATTCATCCAATCTTGATGAGTCATCCCAGTCTTTGCTTAAATCCTAAATGGCTTTCTTTCCCTTTCAGCTCTGTACTGGCTCAGTTGAGCTGAGTTGCAGAGCAGTGTCAAGACCCAGTTTCACTAATGCCTCAAGGATTTACGTCCTTCTGCCTGGATGGGAACTCTTGTTTATAAGCAAAATGGCATGCATTATTGTATGTGGTAACCCAAATATGCTTTCATGACTAGTACCACTTCATACCAGCTGTATCATTAAAAGCAGTAGTCACACTGCATAATCCCTAAATGAGCATGCTCTTTTTACAAGTTTGCTTGATTCTTATGTCTCCAAGAAGAACTACTTTTCTTTCATGGAGGCCCCAAATGACTTGTCAAAAGTAATTTATTTCCAAATACAGAACTTTTGACACTAAATTTTGTACCTTTTCTATAGCACCATATGTCTTCTCCAAAGTATTAAAGATGTTTTTGAACTTTAAGGAAACAAGTTTTGATGTATTCTTTTAGACTTAGGACTCATATATAAGCATATGAAATGGAAAAGACCATGATGCAGTCTCATGTTTTAGAAGAACTTTTCTTCTCAGGCTCCCATCTCTGATCAGAATGTGCAGTGTGAGGGTCACGTGACTAGTAGGTAAAACTGCTAGGAGAGCTGAGCATGAGGGTCATCCCTCTGTTTCTAACTATACTGTGTTCCAACTTTTGTGTACCGTTTTAAGCTACTTGACTGACAAGAGATGCTTGCTTCTTCATGGTAGAAAATACTCATAAGAAAACGTTTGTGAGATCTGTTGCATCTCCAGTGTCTTGTTTATGATTGCTGTGATGAAGCACCATGGCCAAAAGCAAGTTGGGGAGAAAAGGGTTTATTCAACTTAGACTTCCAGGTTCACCAGGAAAGGAAGTCTGGAAGGAACTCAAACAGCACCAGGAGGCAGAGGTGGATGCAAAGACCATGGAGGAATGCTGCTTACTGGTTTGCTATCCATGGCTTGCTCAGTCTGCTTTCTTTCTTTTTTTTTTTTTTATATTTTTTATTAGGTATTTTCCTCATTTACATTTCCAATGCTATCCCAAAAGTCCCCCATACCATCCCCCCCACTCCCCTACCCACCTACTCCCACTTTTTGGCCCTGGCGTTCCCCTGTACTGGGGCATATAAAGTTTGCAAGTCCAATGGGCCTCTCTTTCCAGTGATGGCCGACTAGGCCATCTTTTAATACATATGCAGCTAGAGTCAAGAGCTCCGGGGTACTGGTTAGTTCATCATGTTGTTCCACCTATAGGGTTGCAGTTCCCTTTAGCTCCTTGGATACTTTCTCTAGCTCCTCCATTGGGGGCCCTGTGATCCATCCAATAGCTGACTGTGAGCATCCACTTCTGTGTTTGCTAGGCACCAGCATAGTCTCACAAGAGACAGCTATATCTGGATCCTTTCAGCAAAATCTTGCTAGTGTATGCAATGGTGTCAGCGTTTGGAAGCTGATTATGGGATGGATCCCCGGATATGGCAGTCTCTAAATGGTCCATCCTTTCATCACAGCTCCAAACTTTGTCTCTGTTAACTCCTTCCATGGGTGTTTTGTTATAGAACCCAGGATCCCTGGCCCAGGAATGACCCATTCACAATGGGCTGGGCCCTTATCCCGTTGATCACTGAGAAAATGCCCTACAAGTGGATGTCATAGAGTCATTTCTTCAACTGAGGGTCCTTCCTTGATGACTCTAGTTTGTGTCAAGTTGACACAGATCCAGCCAGTAATCCTTCATTCCTCTTTTTCTTTCGTTCATGCTGACTCAGCCACCAAGATGCACTCCTGTCCGGAGCCTACAGGATACCCTTACTGGGATCTCCTTGTTCCTCACCTGTAGCTTAGTCCATTTGGTATAGGATAATGGTCCTAGACCTTTGAACCAATTACAGCACCAGCAACTGGTTCAAAATGCAAATGAGAGCCCCAGCCAGATCCATTTAATCAGAAATGGTGGGGACTTGGATAAGATCTGCATCAATAGACTTTGATGCATGCTCACATTTAAGAGCTAGGGCTGCTCCTTACCACTGAGCCATCACTCCAGCTCATAAGGTGTATTTGTTTATTTTTATGTGAGTACACTATAGTTTGAATACACATGGAGGGACCCATGGCTCCAGCTGCATATGTAGCAGAGGATGATCTTAGCTGGCATCAATGAGAGGGGAGGCCCTTGGTCCTGAGAAGGCTTGATGCCCCTGCATAGGGGAATGCTACAGCAGTGAGGCAGGAGTGGGTAGGTGGGTCAGAGGGCAGGGGGGGGGGTTGTGGGATAGGGGGTTTGCGGAGGGGAAATAGGAAGGGAGATAACATTTGAAATTTAAATAAATAAAATAACCAATAGAGCTTTAAAAAAGAAGAAGAACTAGGGCTGCAGTGGTTAAAGCTTTTTGGCTGAGCAGGCAGGTTTCAAATGGTAACTGTTGCTTAGTAGCTGTTACTTGTTGCTCCTTATGTACCCATGTTAATGTCGGCAAAGATACTTTAGGGAATTTAAAATTACACTTTATTTATGTGTGTGTAGGTGTGTGTGTGTGTGTGTGTGTATGTGTGTGTGTGTGTGCATATATGCACTATGACTCCTGTGGAGGTCAGAGGACAACTTGTAGGAGACAGTTCTCTCCTTCCACCACAGGGATTCTGGAGATCACACTTAGTCAGTCAATCTTGGCAAGAAGCCCTGCTACCCACTGAACCATCTTTGCTACCCATGTTTCTCTTTAAAGATTTTTTTTTCAAATCTGATACTTTGCAGACTGGAATAGCAGTTAGTTCTGTAGAAAGCTGAGAGGAAGAAAGGAGATGCTGCAGATTGCATGGTTTAATAGATGTCTAACGTGGGTTGGCATCCATGAGAGGAGGCTTTCTAGGCTAAAGAGATGTATGAACCTTTGCCATTACCTGTTAAGTGCTTGGTAACCTTTCATTGCTTATGCCTGGCGTGCTGGCATTTCACTAGTCAGTTCTAAACCTACATGTCTGCTGTGCTCCATTTGCCATGGTCAAGGCCTGCTCCTTTCCGAAGAGAAAGGGGAGGACGGTGGATTTGGAGGAGAGGGAAGGTGGAGAGCTTGAAGGTGTAGAGGCAGGGAAAAGTGTGGTTGGGATGTATTGTATGAGAGAAGAGTCTATTTTGAATAAAAAGACAAAATAAGAAAGAAAATGAGACTAATTTCCACACTGAAATCCCTAGATAAACAATGTTTGAAATTTTGCTTAGGTATTTTGTTTTCTGCAAGCAAACCAGTTTTCTATCTGGGCCAGAAAATCTCTTTTGATAGGAATTTAATATTGAAAGCTTTTGTTTAATGATATCTGAATGCATGTTGAAATTCCAAACAATAATTCCAAGCATTATTTTCTGCCTGGTATGACATGAATGTATGCTCCACGAGTCCACGTACTAGAAAGTCAAGTTCTAAATTTAATTAAAGATGAAATTCAGAGGTGGAGCCTTTGGAAGAAAGTTAGAGGTAAATCGGGTTATGGAGACATGTACCCTGTGAGGGGACTTGTGGCTTCATAAGATGGTCAGCTCTCACCACATGGTATATGTTAAGGTGCTCTTCTGGCTAAAAGGCTCTTATTGTATCTTGTAGCCTCTAGAATTGAGAGAAATGAATTTCCTACTCTCTTCTTTCCCTTTCCTCATGCCTTTCTTATTCAACTTTAACTTCATTTAAGACGGGGTCTTACTACATAGCTCAGGATGGCCTTGAACTCAAGTTCTTAATGTCTCAGCCTCCCAAGTCATGGGCCTATAGGTATGAGTTCCTCATTCATAGCTAAATTTATTTTCTTAATAAATTACTCAATTATCATACTCTAGCAGCACAGAATACAGTACATCACTGTTTCTATTTATTTACCAAGCCAAAATATTTCTATGTTTCATACTTACCTATGTCTATATTTAATGAGCATCTACCCATAAACATACAATTTGTGGACACCAATACGGAGTCTGCTGGGCTCTATAACTTTCTCGATCACATTTCTTTTCTGAGACTTAGCCTGCTCCAATGCCAGTCTACTGTTGATCAGAGATGATGTCCATGTGTGTGATACTTCCTAAGAAGCCGTGCTGAACTTTAGGTTATTGAGAAATGTTCAACATTCTTGTAGAAGCCAGTATCTGAGTCTTTGTGTGACTTTATAACTTTGCCTTCACATTCTTAATTCTTCTCAAGCACATCCTCAGCAGGTTGCGTACCACTCCAGTCTGACAGATTTTTTATCTTTCAGTTAGGCCTGATGCATTCTTTGCATTTATCTTTCTCAGACTGAAGGTGCTTGGATTTCCTATTGCAAAGAAGAATTTGTGTCTAACTACCATGTTTATATAATGTAGCATTCTGACTTTCTACATTTTTACCTTGGATTTGTCTATGTGGTCCTTTTTGCTAGTTCATCTAAATTTTTGGTTAGTTTTCTGCCAAAGATAATATATATATATATATATATATATATATATATATACATATATATATATATATAAACATTTAAAATCAACTAGAAAAGCCTTTTAACTGGTTACATGTATATTTATATATTTAACAACTTTTGAACTCTTCAAAGTCTTTTATGAATGTCACCTGACCCCACTAGCTCACAGGGCAACATTTTTCCATCTGGGTTATGTTTTTGCCTGGAATAAGGGTTCCATGGTCAGTTGGCACAGGAAAGGCTACATACTTATGCATACTTACAATGTGCCCCTTTTCACCCTAACCCCTGATTCATAAGTCACAGCAGCATTTGAAAAGTCTCTGAGATGTCCTGCATAAAGAAACCTATTAACGTGCCTTGACCTATTTTTTCCCCCTGCCTGAACACTTATTAGCATCCCATGAACCAATGCTTCATAAACACCTTTGTGACCCCTGAATTTAAGTGCTTCATTTCTCCTGTTTGCTTTGGCTTATATTTTAGATATATGCTTTACTCTTTACATCCTTACTTTTTTAGTCTAAACCCATTATTTGTATTTTATATCCCCAAATTTATTTTGACAGGTCTGTTGTGACCTATGTTAAGCATTTTTAGTGTCAGTCACTTTGAGCAAAGACAACTTGCTAATTACTAATTTTTCCTATTCTACATATATAGACCTTGTTATTTTATGTGTGCATTTGTGTGTGTGTGTGTGATGCACATACATATCCACACAAACATAAATTACACCAACACATACACACAAACACATACATTCAGGGTCAAAGCATGGATGGTGGGTGGCAGAAGTAGGCTTTGAGTGTTTTCCTCAGGTGTTATTTCCTTTGAATTTTTTTTGTATTTTGTATTTTGTATTAGATATTTCTTTATTTCTTTAACATTTCAAATGTTATCCCCTTTCCTGATTTCCCCTCTGAAAACCACCTATCTCCTCGCCCTCTCCCTGCTCACCAACCCACTCACTCCTACTTCTTGGCCCTGGCATTCCCCTACACTGAGGCATAGAGCCTTCACAGGACCAAGAGCCTTTCCCTCCTATTGATGACCAACTAGACCATCCTCTATGATGAAGAGCTTGCCAAGGAAGGTGGGGCTGGCTGGCCAGAAAGCCCCTGAGATCTCTGTCTGTGGCAACTTCTCCAAAGTTGGAATTATAAGCAGATGCTACCTACCCCACCCCCACCTTTTTTTTTTTCTTCTTTCAAACATAGGTTCTGGAGATGTAACTCATGTCTTCTTGCTTGCAAGGAAATCACTTTGCTGACAGAGCTATGTGCCTATTCCTAGGAATAGTTATTTTAGTGTTTTGTTAAGAATATTACATTCGTAGTACTCATGGTTATAACTCTTTCCAGTTTATATTATTCCTGCAGTAACTCATAAGATATGTTAAGCAAATATGGAGATAAAGTGTAGAGCAGAAACTGAAGGAAAAGCCATCTAGAGAGTGTCCCATGTAGGGATTCATCCCTTATACAATTGCCAAACCCAGACATTATTGTGGATGCCAACAAGTGCATGTAAAAGGAGCCTAGTATGGCTGTCTCCTGAGAGGCCCTGCCAGAGCCTTACAAATACAGAGACAGATGTTCACAGTCAACCATTGGACTGAGTGTGGGGTCCCCAAAAGAGGAGTTATCAAAAGGACCAAAGGAGTTGAAGGGGATTGCAACCCCACAGGAAGAACAACAATATCAACCAATCAGTCTCCCAAGTGACTAAGTCATCAACAAAGGAGCACACATAGCTCCAGCTGCATACATTGCAGAGGATGTCCTTGTCATGCATCAATGGGGAGGAGAGGTCCTTGGTCCTGTAAAGGCTAAATAGATGCCCCAGTGTATGGGAACTGAGGGTGTGGAGGTGGGACTGGGTGTGTAGGAGGGTGGAGGAACACCCTCATAGAAGCAGAGGGAAGGAGGATGAGATAGGGGGTTTTCGGGGGGAACTGGGAAAGGGGGTAACATTTGAAATGTAAAGAAATATCGAATTAAAAAATCTTTTGATAGGTCTGAATACTGAGTATAGGACTTCACTCATGCTAGCCATGAATTCTGTTACTGAGCTGTATCTCTAGTCTTCAAAAATTTTAATACTTATTTATTTACTCAAAACATGTACACAATATTTAGGTAACTGGTTAAATTAGGAAAAAAAGTTTCATTCTTAAGAAAATATATATTTAAGCTTTATTGTTTTTGATAGGAAACAAATAACTGAAATTACATATTCACATGGGTATTCCCTACTTTATCTTCTAAGACCATACTTCTTAGTCTGTGGATTGTGACCACCACACCATGACAACCCTCTAGTTCCAAGAATTTCACAACAGTTGCAAAAATTATAGTTACAAAGTAGCAACAAAATAATTTCAGGGTTATCACAACCTGAGGAACTGTGTTAGGGTTACAGCGTTAGGAAGGCTCAGACCTCCCTAATGACGCTGCTCTAAATCACTTGCGGTTTCTACTGCTTCACACTTTCTACCATTGCACTTTTTTTTTTCTTTTTTCTCTTTTTGCTCCAGGGCTCTCATCCTGAATGCCTATCTGCAAGTCTATTTTCCTCACCTCCCTCAGATCTCTCAGCTGTCATCTTAGTGAGCCTGGCTTGAATTGTTTATAGATTTATTTCTAAGTGTCGCAGCATCCCACTGCCTTACTCTGCTGCAATACTACCTCCTTGGTCTTTAGTTCATTTGTGTATTTTATGCATTGCTTTTGCTTCTTCTTCCTTCACAGAAAGTGATGCCCTTGTGGCCTGGACTTTTATCTGATGTGTCCCTACACTGTGGTCTAGATTAGTATGACATAGTTTAAATGCTCAAAAAATCTTGGTTGAGTTAATAAATATAGTAGCCTCAATGTACAGAATGCATTCTATAAAATTTACACTTCACTTATAATACAGAATCAGTTAGCTGTGAGTAAAAAAAATAGAAACATGAATATTTAATACCAAAACATTAAAAGTATTTTCTTTGCTTTTTTTGTAAGACAGGGTCTTGCTACAGAATCCAGGCTGGTTTGAACTTGGAACCTTCTTGCCTTAGCTTCTTAATTACTGGGGTTATGTGCATACTTGGCTATTTCCAAATCAAAAAGAGTTCCCTTTTAAGATAAGTTGGAAGCAAACATATTCTTTATCTGTAATAAGACAGAAATTGTATATATAATTTATAAAAAGGCTTTGCTAAGAAAATAACAGAAAAGAGAAATGTATAGTTCTTAGCTTTCTTGGGTAGGAAACAAGAAGTCATCATTGCAGAAATTTTCTCTTTTGTACTAATGGAAAAACTACAGATAGAATATTATAAGGAATAGAGGAGTTATTATATCTGCCACTAACAAAATCAGTATGTAAAGCCATTGTCATGTTAGCACATTGGTATAAATATTGGAAATTAATAAAATTCTGTTTATAAAATTGTGTGAAGAACATAAAGTACCTGGAGGCAACTTTAAATATAATTTTCTCTGTGGACATAAAGAAAAATGAGATACTTAGAGAAATATAGATGAACGGAAAATAAATCATGTATGTAGAGAAAATCTCAATCTCTACAAGATCTGATTTTCACAAATTATTTTTTCACATTTATTTATGTGTCTACGTGTAGGTATGAACATACTGCTGCAGGTACTCATTGAGTGCAGAGAGGGTGTCAGATCCCCTGGAGCTGGAGTTAAAGGTGGTTGGGAGCCGACTGATCAGGGTGCTATGAACCAAAGTCTAGCCTTTTGCAGGAGCAACAAACTCTCTTATGGTGGAAACATCTCTCTAGTTCCTCTTACTACTTCTAGAAATCTAAGCAAACTCAAGTGAAGATCTTTTTAGCCCTCTCCACTGCTCCTATGAACCAGGCACGTATATTAACAACAAATATAAAAATGAATAAGGAGTCTCCTAATAGATACTGAGACAGTATTGCATATTATATTAATTATATTGTTAATTAAGACAGTATGTTATTACATACTTAAGATAATAGAGGAACAACAATATGAACTAACCAGCAAACCCAGAGCTCCCTGGGACTAAACCACCAATCAAAGAAATCACACGGAGGGACTCTAGCTGCATATGTAGCAGAGGATGGTGTAGTTGGTCATCAATGGGAGGATAGGTCCTTGGTCCTGTGAAGGTTTTATGCCCTAGTATAGGGGAATGCCATGGCCAGGATTCGGGAGTGGGTGGGTTGGGGAGCAGGGAGAGGAGGAAGAGGATAGGGGATTTTCAGAGAGGAAACTAGGAAAGGGGACAAGATTTGAAATGTAAATAAAGTCAATATCTAATAATAAAAAAGATAATAGAATTTGAAGGAGAAAATATAGAGCTCAAGAGTATGTCCTTATGGAAATTATGTTTATGGAGAATCTGACTATAGGTAAAGAGACTTTTCAATAAGTGCTATATGGTAGTCACTGGATATCTATGTGGAAAATGATTGTATCTCACATTGTGTGTTAAAGAATAAAGCCAGATCAAGTTACAAGGAAATCCATAGGCTTGTTAGAGGAAAATCCAAACACAAAAGTTTTTACCTTGGGTAAGGAGGAATTTTTTATGAGAAAACCATGAGCTGCATATAAAGAGCTTATTTCATTATACACTACTACTGTTTTTTAGCAAGATCTATATGAAGAATTAATCCAGCGGGAGAAGATGGACATATACTACAATGAAAATGACAGTAGACAATGAGATCCATGTTAGAAAGATAATTAGCTCAAACATAGTGTTCAAAGACTTGATGCCATATCTTACAAAGGAGAAGACAGAAATAGCAGCCATGGTGAGAAGACGCACAATCTCATTAGTAATTAAAGGATCACAAATATAACCCATTCTGGTAGCATCTCTCAGTCAGCATCTTTGAAAAGCTTACAGTGGACATACTCCAGTTGTAGAGGTGTTGGGAGAAGGCATACTCATGCAGTGCCGGAGAGAAGGTAATGTGTATGAAAACATACAAGCTGGAAAACACTTTGGCTTTGTCCCCCCAAGTTGAGGACATCCCCTGATCTCACACCCAGGTGCATTCACTGATATCCTACAAGCATACTATGTGCAGCATCATTTTAGAATTATATAGAACACTTCACCACCCAAAGATCAGTGTGGACTGCTCAGTTATCCTCTGTTCTTTGCCTGTCAGTGTTGCCTCCTGCACAATGTTATATAATTGACATACAACATGCAGTAGCCTTTTGTCAGGCAGAGTTCTCTTAGTAGTAGGCCATTTTGTGCCTACAGTGGATGAAGATTTAGTTGTTTTACTTCTTGATGGGTATTTGGTAATATAGGTGTTGTGATTCTAGCCATTCTAATAGGTAGAATAAGTATAAATTAGGGAGAGACGAAGGAAATGTTGGAAATGACCACTAGTATAATGTTTTAAAGATTGAAACATACTCACATAGAAAAGTGGCAAAAATGTTTAGATACATATTTTGGTTAATATGTTGGCCAAGATTTTGCATTATAATTAGCTAAGATGCCAGAGTTGGTCACATAAGCCTGTAATTATCAACTACTTTGGAGGGAGATTGTAAGATAAAAGGCTGTGTGGCCTATAGAAATTCAAGGTCAGCCCAAGTAGATTAGTGATACCTTGGGTCAAAATGAAGAGTAAAAAGGCTGGGACATAGTCAGTATAGAATACTTGTCAATAAGGTACAACCAGAGAAGAAACTTTGCTGAAGGTACACCGAACCTCTATCTCACCAATTTCCTGAATGCTTAATTTTGATTTTCAAAATGAGAATGAAAATAAAAATCTATTAGTGTTGTTTTCTCATAGATGAAACACTATCCTGCTATGAAATCAATGAACCATTGATAAAAAAAAAAAAACCACGGGGGCTACAAAACATCATCTTAAAACATCTTAAAAACACCACAGGCAGTGAGGAAAAGACACTGCATTAAAAGTAAAACAAACAAACAAACCGAAAAGATAACAGTTGGCTGCAGATATGGCCCAATGGTTAAGAGCACTTGCTACTCTTGCAAATGAGTGGGTTCAATTCCCAACACTCACATGACAGTTTACACCATCCCAAACTCCAGTTGCAGAGGATCTGGCACCCTCTTTTGGCATCAGAAGGCCAAACACGCATCTGGTGCATATACATACATGCAGACAAAACACTCATCATGGATACACTATCTCTCACAGAGGTGTTCATAGACCAGCCAGTCTTGACGATCCCTCACCAAGACACTACACCAGAGTGATTCTAGATTGTGCCAAGATTGGAATGAAAACTAACCACTCTTTCCTTTTATTTCTCCTCTGTGTGAAAACTCAACAATAAGGTATTGTCTTTGAGGCAGAAGGGCAACCCTCATCGCACACCCAGTTCTGTTGCTGGCCAGATTTTAGATTTCTGTCTCCAAGAAACAGCCGGTCTCGAGCTTTGAACACAGATGCTTCAGAGGATTCTGATGTACATAGACCATGGAGAAGCACTGCTAGGACTGACCTTATCACCTTTGACTTCAGTACACTGGGAATGAGTCCGTTCTTCCTGTGTTGGTGTATGACTGCTAATATGTAAGATCTCTCTATGTGACATAAACAAAAATATATTTTTAAGAAGTATTGCCCTTGCAGAGGGCCCATGATTGGTTCTCAGCACTCATGTGGAAGCCCACAGCTATCCATAACTCCAGTTTCAGGGCATCTGACGCCCTTTTCTGATCTCCATAGTCATGAGGCTTGCATGTGATACAGATACTGATTTGGCTAAACACCCATATGCATATAAAATAAATACATCCCCAAATAATGTTTCACTACCTATATCTATTTTAAATTTATTAGAAAAATTTATTAAACCAATACTGTTTCATATATGGCTAAGTTTAAGACAAAGAGAAATAAGGAATAATTTTGACCTTAAAATTGTAAGTCAAGTTCTCAGGGTGATAGAGGAATATCTAAGATTAAGGAAGTCATTTCTTCAAACCAAAACCTTGGTAACTGTGAACTGGATACTCTTCTAAAATGATAAGACTAATTATTTTGTTTTTAGTATTAATTTGTCTCCTTAGTTTTACTTTTAAAAATTTGAGCTAACATTAATAAATTCATAATGTTTGTGTCAGGAAGGGAAATGATCTATTGATATGCTTTTGGATCAGGGAGACTATCTATTGAAGACTCAAATATAACCATGGCTAATAGATAGTCTGGATCATTCTTACACAATCCATTGAAATTAAATGTGTTAAGCAAGAATCGGTTTTGAAACTGCATTTGATTTTAGAAGCTTCTTCTGCCTTTTACTATGTGTATTTATAGTGTGATAGGCAGATGTTGAACATGAAAATACCATGATAATTGGGCAGAGCAACAAACATTTTGGTAAGCAAGAATTTATAAAACTTTACAAAATGTTGCATAATATAAGTAGTCAGAAATAGTTGGCATGCTTAAGTGGCATTTTAATAGATTTATTGAGATATGATTCACTTATTCTACAGCCCACTGACTTGCAGTGTGGAATTTGGTGGTTCTCTGTAATTTAGAGTTGGGTAGTTAGCACCATGAATAATTTTTCTCTCAAAAAGAAACCTGATATTCATTGTCAGTTTCTCCCATCTTTCCCTCTATCGTCCTCAAATCCTAGGTTATCAGTTATTTATTGTTTAGCTTAATGGATTTTCATGCTGTAAATATTGTATATGCTTAGAATAGTGCAACACACAGTCTTTGCTGTTGCCTCCTTGCCTCCACATGTCTCCAAGGTTCAATCATCTCACAGCTTGTATTGTGTTACTTCTCTTGATTCTGTTTTTCTACCATAGAAATACGTTTGTTTACTAAGTTTTCAGTTGATAAACATTTAAACTGTTTCCAGATTTTAATTGTAATTTCATATAAATAATGGGGCTGTGAGTATTTATGCATAAATTTCTCCTTATCTGAGAACCTTTTCTTTTGCTGTGATGAACCACCATGACCAAGGCAATTTAAAAAGAAGGCATTTAATTTAAGGCTTATAGTTTTAGAGTGTGAGTCTATGACCATCATGGTAGGGAGCATGGCAAATGATGTAGATTTTTGAAATCTCAAAGCTCACCATACCTCCTAGTTCTTCCCAAACATTCCACCAACTGGTGACAAAGCATTTAAGTATGAACCTTTGGGGCCATTCAAATCACCAAACTTAAACTAACTAACTTTCTCTCTCCCTCCCTCTTTCTTTCTTTTTCTTTCTTTCTTTCTTTCTTTCTTTCTTTCTTTCTTTCTTTCTTTCTTTCTTTCTTTCTTCCCAATTTTTATTTCTGGGAGTAGAATTGTTGATAACTGACTGTCTAAAAAATGTACTCTGTAAAATTATAATTTTTAATATTAATTAGATTTCTGTATTAATTATTAGTAACAGATCAATTTTGTTTATCAATAGTTTTATATAAAATATTTTCCCAAAGTTATTCTTGGCCAAAAAATCATTAAAATACATTTTGAACACAACTGCTTACAAATGCTATTCTACCTCACAATTTATCATCATTTATCAAAATTGTCACAGCCTTCTATGACATATTTCGTTCTTGGAACATTTTATGATCGCCTGTGCCATTTAAAATTTAGAGAAAAGATGGTATGGTATCTACTTCCTGACCTTATGCAATTCATATTTTTTGTGGATCTGTGTGTTGCCTTTTATAAATAAATGATATGTTGTTAAGAAAGTGATGGCACTTTTCTTATTCTTTCAAGATTGCCATTTCAACAATAATAGAAGTATATTTCTGGAATATAAACAATATTTGTGTATCTATGTCTGTATCTGATAGTGTACATTTTCTTTGCTTTTCTATTTATTACTAATGTTTTTTTAAATCTTGAGGAAGAGATTCTCTAATGGACTTTTATGTTCAGTAAATTATAACTGGACTCTGACTTACTGCTTCTTAGAGACGTCTGTGCTAAATTGATTGTCTTCAGGTTTTTTTTTTTTTCAGGACAGGGCTTTAGGATGTTTCCTTTTGCATTTATGTCTGCAATTATATTTTAGTGCTCTGTCGTCAGAACAGAATGTTTCTGAATAAAGAGAGCCAACCGAATATGGCAAAGAACTTCTGAGATAGTGTGGTGATTCTAATATGCTTGTCCCAGGGAGTGGCACCATTAGGAGCTGTGACCTTGTTGGAGTATGTATGGCCTTGGGGGAAGTATGTCACTGTGAGGGTAGGCTTTGAGACCCTCCTCCTAGTTTTCTATAAGACAGTAGCCTTCTCCTGTTTGTCTTCAGAATAAGATGTAGAACTCTCAGCTCCTCTAGTGTCATTCCTGCTCCCACCTTGGTGATAATGGACTAAACCCCTGAACCTGTAAGCCAGCCCCAATTAAATGCTGTCCTTTATAACAGTTGCTTTGGTCATGGTGTTTCTTCACAGCTATGAAACCCTAAGACAGATGGAGAGACATGAAACTGAAGAGAAGCATGCTTCTCAGGGAAGAGAAAGCAAAAAGAATACATTTGACTTGAACGGATTAGATTTGTTTATTGACCAGGAAGGTAACCCTTTCATTGCCACATCATAGAAACACAGAAGCATACTTAGACAACAAGAGACAGACACTAGGTACACTTTTTTAACTAAATGAGATACATCTTTAATCTCTGGGTACTCTGGGTAGAGAAACCTGTATGATTGCAAAGAATCAAGTGACCCTACCCCAATTTTGGTAAAGAAGATGTGTCTACACAGCAGAGTAATGGTATCACCTGGGAAGTGAACTCCAGGGAAGAGCTTATTAGGTAGAATATGAAGAAGTGTGCTTAAAAACAAAATGGAAGAGAAGCTAGAGGTTCAGGGTTGGATGGAGGGGCCAGGCAAAGTATTCCTTTGGATAACCATAGTGGGATCTTGAGAGCTCAAGTGGTTGGTTAGGAAGGAAGTTTTATGTGTCACCATCTCCTTGTGTCAATGGTGAAGTGCCCTGTTGGATGCCCCAGCATTTTGTGCACCTCAGACCTTTCATCTCCTATAGGCTTCCTTCCTAGGACTGTTCTTTGACAACCTTCCCAATGGCTGGACCAAGCAGTTGTCCCTTAAGTCTCTGTCTGAATGGCATTGCTCCTTATGCCAACCACATTTGTCACTATCCCTTCAACCACAACAAAAGCTTTCTAAAATATCTTTTGCTTATAAAAGTAGTATAATTAGATGTAAATGGAAATTTGGTGTAGCAGCTTTGCAAACAGAGAGTGAGTGTTATGATTTGAAGGTATCACCCCTCTTCACATCATTAGGTGAAACCTTGGCTCCCAGGTGATGGTATAAAGAAATGGGGATCTTGGGAGGCACTTGGAGCATGAACACAAAGCTTCCACATATGGGATTAATATTAATGCCTTTATAGAAGAGGCTTGGGGGGAGTTTGCATCTTCCATCATACAAAAACTTTTTTGAAATAAGTGTCTATGAGGAGGTTATTCCTGATAGACTCTTTTGACAGCCTGACTTTGGACATCTTAGCCTGAAGAACTGTGGGAATGAAGTTTGCCTGTTCATAAGCCATCTGGTTGATGGCATTTTGGTCTAGCATCCCTAATAGACTAAGTCAAAGTGACCTTACAATAATGCAGTAATGTATATACTGAAAATGAGCTATGTGTGAAATATCTGAGGCTAGACATGCTAGGTTGCAGGACATTATGCTTTGGTTATACTTTTATTTGTTCAAAACTGTATAAGGCTCCACCAACCACTTACAGAGTTTTAACATTCTAGATTGGATGGGGGTAAGCAAAAAGGTAAGATCTTGGTGATTTATTTTTGCCCTTTATTTTTTAGTTTTATTTGAAATACTGTTGAGTTGGAATCGTTACGTGGTCATTTAGTATGCTAACCCTATTATGTTTTGGTGTAAAAATGTCACCATTAAAACAACAGGAATTTGTTACCTGAGATTTTGTTAATTTGTTAACTGGAATTAATAGTTCTGGGGTCAGAAGTCTGGAAATGATTCTTGGTACGCTAAAATCAAGGTGCCAGCTCCTTTTAGGATTTTTAAAGGAAGAATCTATTTCGTGTTTTCTGTAGCTTTTAGAGGATAAACAGGCCAATTTATTGCCTAATTATTGTTATTTATTTTCAATAGCATTTTTAACGTAAGAACTTACTATATATTATGTGTGTGAGGGTTGTACCTGCATACACACACACACACACACACACACACACACACACATAGTCTAGTGCCAGTCTCCACGGGCCAAAAGACAACATCCAATTACTTGGAACTGGATTGTGTTCCAGATGGTTATGAGGAGCTGAGAACCAAACCCTAGTTCTCCGTAAGAGCTACAAGTGCTCTTAAGGACCAGCCATCTCTTTATCCCCATTAGCAGTATTTTAAATTTACTTCAAAAAGAATTCAGAAAAGCAGAAGTACCCAGCTAGAGAAAAAAGAAAAACTGTTAAGAGTCTGTATGGTGCATCTTCTGCCTGGCTTTTCTTCTTTTTTTTTTTTAATGTACTGTCTAGTGGAAAAATGATCACTATATTTCTAGTTTATCTCTAACTTCTCTGGGATATTCTTAGAGTATTTTTAAACTTCATTTTTTTCAGTATATTCACCAATATTTATTGAGTACTGGTCATGTACCTGGTTTTCTGGAACAGAACATTTACAATAGGTTAAAGACAACTAACAACAAATGTATGTTTCAGTTTTTTAGTTGGGAAAGAGAGGGCATATATATGGAATCTTGTGACTAGAAAAATATGGATCAAATAAAGAAGGTTTGAGTGGCAGGGATAAGCAATGTCTGTGATATTAAAAGCTTTGCCAGCAAGGGCTCATTAGGAGAGTGATAGTTGAGTACAGACTTGAAGGAATTAAAGAGTTAGTCATGGATGTCAGGGTAGGCTTTTGTAGGAGGGTATGTCTTAGTAAAGACTTGAAGAACCTTTAAGAGTCACTTGAGTAACTGGGAAAATTGTGTGGAGGTGGAAGGAACATCAGTCACAAAGTTTCTAAGGCAAGACAATTCTAATGCTTCCAAGGAAGAACAGGGGAGTGTGTAGCCATGCCTTTGGCTACAATGATGACTTCAGAGTCAAGAGACGACTGTTGGAGATACAGTAGGAAGACCATGCCATGGAAGTAATGTAAGAGACATAATGTGGCTCAGAGATAGGAGATAGCCATGGGAGTTATATTAACTCTTCCAGTATCATGGGAGCTGTCCTTCGAAGTCAGAGCTAGGGAGGTTTTCTGATAGCCCAGCTGTTGGGTATGATAGAACTATCAACTGTGTTCAAGTGTATGGTAAACATAAAGGTGAAGCTAACAGAGACAGAGATGGCTGTGGGGAAAGCAGCACTGGCAGAGAGGATCTGGAGTTAGTGTTGAATGTAGTACATCATCTAGTGACAGTGATGGGCAGGCAATTGCTCCTATGAACCCAGAGTTAGGAATGATCTGCGATATACATAACTATGGGATCTACCAACTTATAGTGGATGCTAACCAAGCCAAGAGATGAGATGAAGCCACCACATGAGGATGTGAGGGAAAGGGTGGGTTCTGGAGTTTGTCCTGTGCTTGAAGTAAGAGCAAGATGTGAGATCAGCAAAGATACTGAGGAAGAATCCTAGAGCTTTGTACACTACTTACCCAGGTAGGTGAGAGACGCTTATTTAGAGGACGAATGCACAAAAAAATGGTGGAAATTAGCATAAGAAAATGGTGAATTGCATTTTTTAAATAACAAATTAAAAAGCTAAAAGGATCAATTTTATCTATCTCATCAGCTAATGGATTGGAGCAAGTCACAGAATTAAAGTAAAAACCGGTCCATTTTTTTCTGTTCTATAAATATGTATAAGAAAATTAATGTGAAGCATTCATTTCAGTATGTTAAAGTGGGTTTTCTCAAAACAATTATTTTTAATCTTCATAACACTTACTAGGCTGCTGTGGTTAGTTCTTCAGGAACACAGGCTTGATTATTTCTATTGTTTGCAAATTGGAATACAATTTAGAGTAGACAAACAAAGTAGCTGAAACTCCATGATTGTGATCTACATTCGTCATCAGGAATGAGAGAACATTGTCTAGAATCAACCTGGGAGAACTAACAGAAGGTTCTCCTTCAAGGGAATTTGCTTCATATGGTTTATCATTTCTAGAAAAAAAAAACAGAAAACAACAAAAATACCATAATACCCACCAGCATAATGCCATGTATTAAAAATCTCTTAGAAAATTTACTTAATATGTAAAAGTTGGACATCTCAAGGGTTTTATGTTCTAGGCTAAAAAGTGAAAACATTTATGTAGATGAATGAATATATATTAGTTGAGCAAACAGCGATAGAATTCTGGTCCTGTTTGAACCGGGTCTTCCTTTCTCTTTTGAGAACAAGATTTATTAAGTAGACTGAGAAAGTAGCAATGTCAGTTAGCTCACATTCTGACAGATTGGAAGACAAATGGAAAAGGCAAATCACGGACTCAGCTGCCCTGCTTTGGATGGAGACTCTAGAAGGACAGCCACTGTACTTGAATAGCCAGCCGCAAGTACTCTTTCGAAAACAAATGTCTGTGGTATTGAGCCTGACCTGTTTATGTCTCAGTGTGAGAAGGGAGGTGAATCTTCTCAGGACTGAAGAGCCTTAGGCTGAAGGCAGAGGGAAATGTTTCAGAAGGGTAGAAACTAAATTGGCAAGAACACTTTAACAAGCTGGCCTTAAACCAGAAGGCCCAGGTTTCACGAGAATTTTAACAATGTTTGAGGATATAATCTAGATTGGACTACTACCCGAGACCTATTAAATATTTAACCTGGGGAAAGTTGTCTGAAGCCTGGTGCTTCTGCTTGGTGGTGTGTGATATGAGAGGCACCAGAAAGGCCTCAGCTGATCTCTAGGTCCATCTGAAGTGTCTGCCATGACCACACCATTCTACAGCTCCCCCTCTGTGCTGAGCTGCTCTTACTTCAGCTTCTGTTGTCACACTGCCCCTGTTTCTGCAGGATAATTTCAAATTCCTTGTAAAATATCGAAAAGCAAGCCTTCTGTCTTCCTTTGTGAGTTGTTGGGGTGGGGGAGACCCTTTACATATAACATAGAAATACTGTCCTCTTTGGACCTGTCTGGAAATGGTTAAGTAGAGAATCTCTTTAGAGTAGAATCTGCCCTAACATTAATTTGAGAAATCCCCACGCAGGGAATTAAAATTTACATTTCAAATTAAAGCCGAGAAGAACTGTTTACCACAGAGATCCAGAAGTTGATGCTGTTCTTTATTATGCTATGAGATAGTTATGGACCCTCATTTTACAGTTATCTCTCTGAAATGCAGTTAAAAAAAATACCTCATACCAGAGCGTCCCCCACGAAATGAAGCATATGTTGTTTCTGAGACTCACAATATGTTTTTCTGACACCATGTTTTCTCATAAACATGTTTATTGTAGGTGCTGTCTGAGGCAAGGCTGCTTTGTTAGGGAAATCTTCATTTGAATGTATTAGCCCCTGGCTTTTCTTGTGGGAGCCTTTTGTGCTTTAGCTATCGATTCCATGGTTGGGGGCAGATGTGTCCCTTGATGACCCAGGAGCTGGGTGGGGTAGAAGATAAGGGAATAGAAATTCTGTGTCCACATGGGCACCTTATTTGTAAATCTTCTGCGTATCTCTTAAGGTTGTTGTACATATCAGAGTGGCAAACTCAGTTCCGTGTAACCTGATCCCACCTTGTGGCTTTGCCACCGAAAGTTGATGACTTTGGTGTCCACACCTCTCTGACTCTAGAGAAGTCTATGCTGTTCTTTTGATGTCTCAGGATACCACTCTCACAGCTACTGAGTCCCAATGATACATTCTTTCTTTGAGTAGCAGGAGCTCATAAAGGGAAAAGGGAAAGGCAGGAGATAGCGAGGGCCAAGTCGAAGAGCTGCTAAAGTCTGCAAGGAAGGCCTGTGAAGAAGCAGGCATTCTGTCGGCATGACTGCTATCTCACACAGCTGGCGTTTTGTTACAGAAAAATCCATGTGAGTGCCTGGAAATAATGTCCTAAAGCCAGCAGAGACTGCAACATTTGTTTGTGATCTAACTTGGGTCCCTTTCCCTAACTGCTAGGCTAGGGGAGAAGCTGGCCACCACTCTCTTGATTTTCTTAAATTGGAACAGTCTAAATGTGTGGGGTTTCTTTGGGGGAGGGGGGCGAGGAATGATTGCTTCCATGTTTCTAATAGAACTCTTGATTGTTTCTTTGGTTTCTTAATTGGAAAAACATTATGGAAATTAAACTTGAAGAAATTACTTGAGAGAATTTCTTAAAAATAACTAAGAAATGCTGAGAGTCAGAGAAAGTCTTCCCCAGGGACGAGCACTCCAATTGGTTATCCAATACCAAATGGTTGGCCCTTAAAACATACACAAGTAACTTTATAAAGACTAAATGGGTTGTATTTAGGAACATGTATTATGATTAAGAAAAATAGAGGGTATGAATTTGAAAGAGAATTTTGGGAAAAGATAGAGAAAAAAGGAAATGTAATTATATTATAATCTCTAAAATAAAAATAACCTAAATTATATGGTCTGTCTGTCTGTCTATATTAGAACATGAAGTTTTCTTATGAATGGAATGTTCTATTTAAAAATTTAAACATTTTGGTTTCTTTCAAGATATAATAATAGTATATTCGATAGTTTTAAGGTATTATTTATTTAAAACTAATAGCCAATAAGTGTAAATAGCAATCACTTAACAATAAAATGATCTGTCAGAAATTATTATACAAATCTTAACATTTTAGAATTGTATGGGGCTAGTTGCTTTATTTTACAGAGTGGCTAACTAGGTGTTCGATTTCCTTAATTTTCAATATTAAAAAGATTTCTTGTTTTACAGCTGTACTTTAGAGATGAAAAGAAAATGTATCCTTTCACCTATCTTCCTTTCTTACCTGCGGATTATGTGCTCAGCCATATGCTGATTCAGACGGTGAATCAGTGAATAGAAGAAAGAAAACTGGAGTCTTTGCATTTTGTGGACTGAATGGAGGAGAATTTGCCTGATGTTGGCAAATGTGAAGGAGATGTAAAAGCTCTGGCTGCAGCAGTACCAGGCCAGAGGAGGAAGAGAAAGAAAGAGAGCGCATCCATTGTCTGGTTGAATTATGAGAGTGGTCCTGTAAATCAGGCTTAGTTTGTACTGCTTACAATGGCAGAAACAAGTGTTCCTGTAGCTGTAAGTTCAAAGAAGGCTTAAATAAATCAGTGAGAAAACTTAAGTGAAGATTAGTCATACAGCTTTCCCAAGGGTCAGTCCGCAAGGCAGGGTCAGGGCTGGAGCATAAACTCTGCCTGCCTCTAGCCTAGGGTCCTCCCAAGTCTCCAGATGCATACATGTGTGGTAGATAAAGATGGTACACAGACCTACAGGTCCCGTGCCTGGTAATATGACAACCATTTTACACAATGCAGATAATAAGAGTAGATTTGGGGTTCTGGTGAAAGCAATTTTGATAACAGGATTTATGGGAATACTCTGTTTTTCAAATAGATTGACAGCAATGGGTGGATTTAGTTTATTGATTAATAGGATCCACTTCTTTGCTATGATGTTGTGTTTAGGAGGCTATTGTCTCTGAGGCAAACTCAAGCCAGAATCAAGGTCATTCATGCAAAATTCAGAGTGCTCTGAGATAGAAGGTGCATGTGTCTTCTTGTCTAATGAATGTGTCGTGTGGGAGAGTTTCCTCTGAAAATTGAATCATTGGAGACCTATGATCCTGTAACTGCATTTGAAATCCTTTTTTTCTGGCAAGTCTTTGGTGATTTTAATTTCTTCCTCAAAGAAAACATGTGTTGTATTTGTAGTCTATTTGTCTGTGGGTTCTACATAATTAGTATAGATATAAAAACTCACAGGATTTTGTGAAGACTGAAGACTCTGGTTCTAGTTATGGAGGAAAACATTTCTGATTCCTCCTAAGTACCCTATAATCAAATAGGAGTTTGTTTATATCCTAAACTCTCTAACCTAACTTCAACACATATACGCAAACACACTAATATACATATGTACACACATACAAACACACATATAGACACACATTCAACACACAAACACACACACACATACAGACACAAGACACAAGACACAGACACAGACACACAGACACACAGACACACAGACACACAGACACACAGACACACACAATGTGGTCTCTTTTGCTTTCAAGAAAAGCTGGCTCTGTAATCCAGAAGAGTTAGTTTCAGAGCAATGGAGTAGAGTTCTCAGACATGTGCTTGGGAAAGCAGTCATTTCATCAGAGAAAGGAGACACTGCCCAAAATGAGACATATAAGTTGTCATTGTTCTTCGGCTAAGACAAGCCCACCCTTATTTAAAAGCCTCAGTTACAGGAAGGTATACTGTGGTTGTGTTTCTCCTCCTAGCTTCTCCGAAGCAGTCTTTCTTTCCAAAACACTTAAAAGATGTGTTTGATTCCTGCCCTTGCAGCTGTGTTACAAGACCATGCTGACACACACAGTTTTCTCCCAGACAAGGACCGACTGTGATTTATGAGCATTTTCAGGGTGCTGGTGATGTGTGGAAAGGGTGCATTTTTATCCAGCAAGGCCACATCATTTGGCAATAAAACCATGTTACTAATCAGTATCAGAGTTAAGAAGAGAATCAGCCACTGCAATTTTATTTTGCATGCAGAACCCTTTGACTAACTTTCTGTTCAACTACTTGTCTATAAAAATACCATAATAAACATTTAACTCCTCCTTAGGTCTGAAGGGAGAGATTTTATGAAAAGCCCTATGAGAAGAGTTAGAAACCTCAAATATAGGATGCTACTATGGTTCTTGTTTGTTGTAGCTGAATAAAAATTGTAAGTGATGTTGCCATTTAAGACAATAACCTGGCAGTTCATCTAACTGCTAAACACAGTTACTATGTGGTCTCCAAAGTGTTATAAGGCAATCTATCTTGCTCTCCAGAAATCTGTTGCTTACCAAGCATCAAAACTGCTAAAGACAAAAGGAAGATCTGAAACACTTGCTCACCTTTAATATGCATGTGAACACCCATATTCTCCAGAAATCCCTTTATAGCTTGATTCTGTTACAGGCAGCTCTGGGTTTGCTTGGAATATAGACATAATAGCTTCTGGGAAGATGCAAATTCTTGCAGTGACTCCACAATCTTCGGGAAAATTGACTTGAGATGTGGAAGAAACAATGTTCTTATTGGTTAGGGCATCTTAGCTTCTGCCATTGTGATTACTGTGGTCTAACCTGTATTATATGAATGATGAATTATTCATTATTGTTGGTAATATTACCTTCTGCTGTTGCTGTATCTGGTAGTTCTTCATTTCCCATGGTGTCCTTTGTATTCATTTTTTACTTAAATAGGTGCTGACTGAAGACTGATTTTGGTGTCACCAAAATTCTCAGAACAAGTCAAGGTCAAATCTAACATTATTATGAGCCTGTACCTATTACAGAGCCAGTTCAGAATATGTGGTCTTAGTTAGAATAGTTGGTCTAAATATGTGGCTACCCCTCCATAAACAAAGACCAAGAAAATAAAGTTATTTTAGCCTTGACATCTGAATAGACAGCTAAGTTTTAATAATGAGAAGACCATTGCTCAATACCCAATTTGAATATTTTTAAGACAATTTTCTGACTCTGATTTCTCTCTATAATTAGAAGAAAACCCGGCTGTTTTTTTTTTTACCTCTTTAAGTGTGATGTTTATATTTCATGCCTATCTTTCTTCCTGAGAATATTCTTCATGTCCCTTGCAGCGTTCAACCACATTAGCTTTGTGGAAGCATCCTTGAAGCAAAATAAGAAAAGGATCTTTTGTGCCTTCTTTCCTTACTTTTGATTTAATTGTCAATTCTAATTATCTTTGCAAACAGATTCATGCAGAAACATGTGATTCTTAGGGGAAGAAGGACCCTGAGGCTAACAACTTGAATCTGGAGACAGAGGCAGGGGAAGTTTTCAGATGAAAATCTTGCCTAGTACCAGATAAGGGGGCACTGTTGCTGGAAGAAATAATGGCAGTCATTTGTGCAGGGCAGACTTTTGTTTTTAGAAACACACACACACACACACACACACACACACACACACACACACACACACAGAGACAGTTCTTTCTCTAGGTCTCTCAACCTTACCTTAAACACATTGTGAAAATGTGGTTGGCATAGCTGCTTTTTTTATCGTTGGTGATCTTTTAAGGAGGAAGTTACCTATAGCCATTCTGCTAAGCTATCCCTTTTTTTAAGAAGCAAAGAGAGTCACACAACATAACACACACACACACTCACCACCACTACACATTTACCCCCACACTCACCCCCACTACACACACACACACACACACATACATACACACACACACACACACACAGTCACCCCCCCACTACACACACACACAACAAGACACTACATACACACATATCATATACACACAGTAACATACACACCATACACATAAACACATACACACTCATATACACAGACATTAAGCATACTATGAACACCAAACAAAAACTATATATACATATATACATACACATATATACATACACTATACTCACAAAAATACACATTATATACACATACTACATGCATGCATTAAACACATACACTCTTATTCATGCTGTACACATACATACAACACACACTAAACACAGACTCCACACATATCACACACAGACTGTATGTGTGTATGGGGGGTGTATGTGTGTAGTGGGGGTGAGTGGGGGTAAATGTGTAGAAACACAGACTATACACATACTCTACACATACTACACATATACACACCACACATACTCCACAGAGACTACATATATCACACATACAAACTCAAACACAACACATACTACACACATATACATTATACACACAGTATATGCACTACACAGACACACAACACATTCACAATACACACACTATGCAGATTGCACAGACACATACATTATACAGATACACACTATACACACATTACACACACACTATGTACACACACAAACATACACAAAAACACATACTGCATACACATGAATTAAAGACACAACACAAAGACACACCCACACAGACACACACACTATATTACACACCACAATACTATGTACCATAGACGACACACATACACATAAACATTTGAGAGTTTCTTGTGAAAGACCTACCTCTATCAACTACCTTTTGATAGCACGTTTAAGCAGGAGGCTGACCTGACACCCCATAGGAAGGACAACAATATCAACCAACCAGACCCCCCTCCCCCACCCCAGAGCTCCTAGGGACTAAACCACCAACCAAGGAGTACACATATGTAGCAGAGGATGGCCTTGTCTGCACCAATGGGAGGAGAGGCCATTATTGGTCCTGTGAAGGCTCAATGCTCCAGTGTAGGGGAATGTTAGGGTATTGAGATGGGAGTGGAGGGTGGGTGCAGGAGGGAACACCCTCACAGAAGCATGGGGGAGAGGTGTAGGACAGGGTGTGTGTGGAGGGGAAACCAGGAAAGGGGATAACATTTGAAATTTAAGTAAATAAAATATCCAATTAAAAAAAGAATGTTTGTGATGAGGTGGAACTGCAGCTCCGTAGAGTTATCAAGATGCTTCTGTCATGGGCTACCCTACAGTTGTTTCTGTGGCTTTCAAATACACACACGTCCTGTTCATCCATAGCCTGGTGCATAGGGAGTATCTCCATTATAGCTTTGTCTTGTGAGTTGCTCAAAGGCTGTTCCGAGTAGAAGCATTGCATTAGAACTTTGGTTCTGTGTTCTAGGCCCAATATTCTGCTCTGCTGCACTAAATTTCTCAGGAAAAATGGGATTTGTGAGTTTAGTAGAACAGGGAACTCTCAGTTCCCACCTCACAAACCAAATAAGATGTCGGAGCACAGGCCCAGAAACTTAACAAGCTCATCAGATGACTCCAAGGAGTCACTGATATAGATAGAAACTGTCTCTGGTCTTTCCCTAAGGACTCTGACACTCTCTTTTGTGGCTTGTATTTGCATTTTAAGTTCATATTTAGCAACTGAAACAGGTGAGCCGAATTCTTCCTTAAGGCTTTGGACTGGATGTTACTGTCTTACGACTTAGCTGGCTCTATTGACATATTTGTCTTTTGTTCCCTCATTACCCTCGATTACAAAACCATTGTCCTCTGCTGCAAACACATAGTGTTTCATATAATTATGCATATTAGTAGAATAGTTTGGCACCATTGCATAACAGATGGTAATGATATAAAGAAAAGGGATGAAGGAAAAATTACCTAAAATGTACTACATTAAAAATATAGGGTTTTTTTTTGTCTGTTTTTAGATAGTATGGGTGTTATCTGGCTTTTACATCTTGATACTAGTTTAATTTAAAATCATAGATAATTATGATTTCATTCTTGTAAATGTCCAATGGCTGTTACCCAGCTATTATAATTGAATATTTTTGAAAGTCTGATGAATTCAAATATGCTTAGCAAGGTCTTCATGTATGTTGTGATTACTATGGAAAAATGAGAAGATATTATAGTTGAGATGAGATTTTTCTAGCTAGTTATCTGTAGACAGAAAAAAATTTTTTTTTAAAATTAATGTCTCAGCAACTGTAGCTTTTAACTTCAACAGGGTTTATTTACTTCCCCCAAAGGCTATGGGTTGAGAAATGAATGTCATATATCGCTATTTTTCAAATTGTTTACAAGACTTGCAAAGTAGATGTGCAGACTATTTATAGTTTTCTGCTGAGAAGTTTTGATCTTGTCTTACAATTTCTCTGTAAAGCAGTGAGAAGCACAGGATTTATAAGGCTACTCGGCAAGGTTCCACTGAGACATTTACATACATCTATGTGGTGTTATGCTTAGCATCTAACTTGAACACAAATACATATGTGAATATTCATTCAGATTTAAGAGTAATACACAGCCTTCTATAAGATTCTTCTACCTGAATTCATAAAATACGGGAAGTTTGTAAACTTCCAGAGGGTGGAATGAATATACATATATTCATATATCTATCTATATAGTGTGTCCACAGCCTTCATCATAATGTATAGAAATTCGTCCATTTTATGCTGGAAACTGGATAGGAGCAGATGTTTGCTCCTAAACTAGAACTTTGAAGGACCGTAATTAAAATAAACATATCTCTGCCAAACCTTGAACTAAATTAAAAAAATTTAGCATATAAATTAAAGCTTGGTTGAAACTAAATTTATCAAGGAAATACATTTGTTTTGCTTTGCTGGTTTCAATTATTCTGAAAGAACTTTTATTTTTATGGAACACTGAAGATTTTTAAAAAGTTTTAAACAATTTATTGGGCAATTGGACCATTTAAAATGATGTGTGAACATTTAGCTTAAATATAGGAACTATTAGCACATCATTGATAAGCTTACAGGGAGACATTCAAACAGGATTAATCTGTACTTTAGGTTCACGTTCCCAGAGGCCTAGAAAAATCTACTGTAGACCTAAACCAGATAAAGCTGTGGGCTGTGGGACTCCATAGTTTCTCTACTTTCTGGTTCATTTGTGCTTTCTGTAGGAAATCTACTTCTGAGAGGTCTGCAGTGAATTATTCGCAGTCAAATATTTCCAACTGTAGTTTACTGCCATGGGAGAAAAGAAGTTGTTTTCTTGCTCTTAGAATCTCTTGGTTCTCATTGGACTTGTTTAACGTTGCTTAATTAATCTTTCTTTAATTCTCTCTCCCTGACAATAATCCTTTTTCCTAAAACCTTCATCAAGCCCCATTGGGGATGCTAGCATGGCAGGCTCTCCTTCTCTACCCAGCTTCAACCAGTCTTCAAATGTACAAAACACTTCCTTGCTGTACATCCCCTTATTCTCTTTTCTACAAGGATCTAGTGAGATCATCAGGTATGACTGCCTCTGCAGAGAGAAGAAGATACTTTCAAAACTATTTTAGATTTATTGTTGCCATGAAGATTTAACTTAAACACTCTAAAATGTAGTCAGTTCATTGAATTTTTTTTCCTCTAGGCTTCTGAAATGCAAATGCTGAACAGAGGTTGGTCCTTTTCAGAGACTTTGGGATGATGTAGCTAATAGGAGTGAGCTGGAACACAGAGATTTCTATGAGATGGGGGAGACAGAAAGGACTCTTGTTCCAGGGTCAAATTGTCCAAGGCTGAGCTTTGCTTGTCTTTCTTGGGTGAATCTCTTTAATACCGTCTCTTTTTTTCTGCTTTCCTTGTGTATGTCCACTGTCCCTGACACTTAAGGAAAAGGGTACGTTGTATGTGAACCGCTTTTCCACTATGCCCCTTTACCTTTCCCCATTGCATGATTCTCTGTCTTATCAGTTGGCTATGTTCACACAGACAGTATTTCTTCTATTTGCTTGTCTGGCTGATATACATGATTTATGTAGCTAGGTAAAATCTAGGATCCACATATGACATGTATCTTTTGGAAACTAAAAAATTGGAGATAACCATGATCTTTGACTGTCAAAATTTGAGTAAATTGATTTATTTTTTTACAGTCTCATAAATACATATGTATAGGTTAGGTATTAGAATTATATTTATCCTCACTGGTTTTTCCCCTGACTTTTCCTCTGAAGGCTTTTTAAAGATTCCCACCTAGTTTCAAAATGGCTGACCCATCAGATAAATGAACCTCCTGCTTGGGCAACCATTCGAACCACAGGAAGGATGGGGCCTCTTATATCTAACTTTCTGTCTGTGTTCTCTGTGCCACCAGTGTCTGTTCTTCCATTATAACTATTCGAAGCAGAAGAATTTCCCTTTGCAATACATTTTTTTTTCAGAATTAAAACTTACACCCATTTTTTTAACCAAAGGGAGACTAAGAACACCCCGAATAAACACTGAGAAACCATGAACACCATGCATGGGCTGGGCAGTTCCTCTGTGTCTGCTTTTGGGTACCTTGATTATTTATTTTAGAATTCTTATCTATAATTATCCAAAAAGGAGCCCTTCTGTAATTTGAATGTAAGGATGCAGGAAGCACTATGTCATGAGCTATTTTTAAGAGATGCCTGCTCAAATTTTGATTGGCTTATAACTATTGTCCCTATCAAGTCTTCAAAGTTCATTTTTAACACATGACTCTCTTTGATTGGTTAGAAAACTTCATGTTAGGTCATGGCAGTACATGCCTTTAATCCCAACATTCAGTAGGCAGAGGCAGATGGATCTCTGTGAGTTTGAGACTAACCTGATCTACAGAGTGAGTTCTAGGACATATACCTAAACATAATAATAAAAACAATATACAGCAAACCAACAGCCAACATAAAATTAAATGGAGAGAAACTTAAAACAATCCCACTAAAATCATGGACAAGATAAGGCTGCCCACTCTCTTCCCAATGTAGTCAATATAGTACTTGAAGTTCTAGCTTGAGCAATTAGACAACAAAAGGAGGGATACAAATTGGAAAGGAAGAAATCAAAATATCACTATTTGCAGATGATATGATAATGCACATAAGAACCTCAAAAATTCTACCAGAGAACACCTACACTTGATAAACAGCTTCAGCAAAGTAACTAGATATAAAATTTTAACTCAAACATATCAGTAACCTTTTCTCTACATAAAGGATAAATGGGCTGAGAAAGAAATTAGCGAAATGACACCCTTCACAATAGTCACAATAGAATAAAATATCTTGTTGTAACTCTAACCAAGCAAGTGAAAGATCTCTATGACTAGAACTTCAAGTCTCTGAAGAAAGAAATCAAAGAAGACCTCAGAAGATGGAAAGATGCCCATGGATTGGTAGATTTAACCTAGTAAAAATGGTCATCATACTAAAAGCAATCAACAGATTCAATGCAATCCCCATCAAAATTCCAACTCCATTCTTCACAGAGATAGAAAGAGCAATTTTCAAATTCATCTGGAATAACAAAAAACCCAGAATAGTGAAAATAATTCTCAATAATAAAAGAACTTCAGGGATAATCCCTATTCAAGACCTCAAGCTATACTACAGAGCAATAGTGATAAAAACCACATGGTATCAGTACAGAGACAGACAGGTAAATCAATGGAATAGAATCAAAGACCTAGAAATATACTCACACACCTATGGACACTTGATCTTTGACAAGGAAGGCAAAACCATACAGTGGGAAAAAGACAGCATCTTCAACAAATGGTGCTTGTCTAACTGGCAGTCTGCATGTAGAAGGATGCAAATTGATCCATTTTTATCTCCTTGTACAAAGCTGAAGTCAAAGTAGATCAAGGAACTCCACATAAAACCAGATACTCTGAATCTAACAGAAAAGAAAGTGGGAAAGAGCCTTGAACACATCATCACAGGGAAAATTTTCCTAAACAACACCAATGGCCCAGGCCTTAAGATCAACAATGGGACTTCATGAAACTGAAAAGTTTCTGTAAGGCAAAGGACACTGTCAATTGGACAAACGCCAACCTACAGATTGGGTAATAATCTTCACTAACCCTATATCTGATAGAGAGCTGATATCCAAAATATACCAAGAACTCAAGAAGTGTCAGAAGAAGACTCCAGAAAACCAAAAAATGACAAATAAAAAATGTGGTACAGAGCTAAAGAAAAAATTCTCAACTGAGGAATCTCAAATGACCAAGAAACATCTAAAGAAATGTTCAACATCCTTAGTCACCAGGGAAATGTAAATCAAGATGACCCTGAGATTCCACTTCACACCAACCAGCGTGGCTAAGATCAAAAACTCAAGTGACAGCAGATGCGGGTGAGGATGTGGAGAAAGAGGAACACTACTCCATTGCTGGTGGGATTGCAAACTCATACAAATACTCTGGAAATCAATCTGGACGTTCCTCAGATCATTGAAAATAGTTCTACCTGAATACCCAGCTATACCACTCCCGGGCATAAACCCAGAAGATGCTCCAACATATAAGAATGACACATGCTCCACTATGTTCATAGCAGCCTTATTTATAATAGCTAGAAGCTGGAAAGAACCCAGATGTCCCTCAATAGAGAAATGGATACTGAAATTGTGGTACATTTACACAATGGAGTACTACTCAGCTATTAAAAACAATGACTTCATGAACGTCATAGGCAAATGGATGGAACTTGAAGATATCATCCTGAGTGAGGTAACCTAGACCCAAAGGGACATACATAGTATGTACTCACTGATAAGTGGATATTATCCCAAAATCTCAGAATTCCACTTCACACCAATCAGAGTGGCTAAGATCAAAAACTCACGATATAGCTCACAGACCATATGAAGCTTAACAAGAAGGAAGGTCAAGGTGTGGATATTTCAAAACCAAATAAAAGGGCAAACAAAATAATCATGGGAAGCAGAGGGAGGGAGGGTCTTGGGTAGAAGGGAGGAGGGGAGGAAAAAAGTGGGGACAGAACCAGGAATGGAAAGAGCCAGGAGAGAAGTCCAGAGGGTCAAGAGAATGAATAAAAGTATGTAGTGGGGGGGGGGGATGAACTTGGGGAACCACTAGGAAGTCCCAGATTCCAGGGATGGGAGAGGTTCCCAGAACCCAATGGGGATGATATTAACCAAAATACCCAACAATGGGAAGAACCTAAAGAGACTACCTCCAGTATACATGGCTCCCAGTAGAGGAATGGGGCCACTGACCCATGTAAAAAGTTTTAACCCAGAATTGTTCCCATCTAAAGGACAAAAATGGAGCAGAGGCTGAAGGAAAAGCCATCTGAGATTGCCCCACTGTGCTATCCATTCCATCAGCAGACACAAAAGCCTGACACTATTGCTGATGCCAAGATGTGCTTGCAGACAGGAGCCTGGTATGGCTGTCCTCTGAGAGGCTCTGTCAGCACCTAAGACAGATGCAGATGCTCACAGCCAACCATCAAATTGAGTAAGGAACCTCTATCTATGGAAGAGTTAGGGGAAGGACTGAAGGATATGAAGGGGATTGTAACCCAGTAGGAAGAACAACAATATCAACCAACCAGACCCCTCAGAGCTTACAGGGACTAAACCACCAACCAAAGAGCATACAACGGCTGGTCTATGGCTCCCACTACATATGTAGCAGAGGACTGCCTCATCTGGCATCAATGGGAGGTGAGGTACTTAGTCTTGTTTGAGGCTTGATGTCCCAGAGAAGGGGGGGGTGCTAGAAGGGTGAGGTGTGAGTGGGTAGGTGGGTGGGTGTGGGAATACCCTCTTAGAGGCAAAGGGGAGGGGAACGGTGTGGGGGTTTCGTGGAGGGGAGAGACCAGGAAGGGGAATAACATTTGAAATGTAAATAAATGAAATGATTAATACATAAAAAATGGAAAGAATAAAAACAAAACAAAAACTAAAAACCCCAAACTAAAACAACCAATCTAAAACCAAATCCAACGTCACAACGATATATATATAAGTAGATAGATAGATATAGCACAGTATCTCTGAGGTCAAATCTGAAAGAGTCCAACAGCGGTGGCCCACACCTTTTATCCCAGCATTCAGGAGGCAGAGACACATAGATCTCTTTTCGAGGCCAGCCTGGTCTAAAGAGTGAATGTTTCCATCTCTCTAATTAAAAAAAAAAAAAAAAGGCCACTCTTTTCCAAATAATCATAAATAGATCTGTTTCCGATTCACTGTTTTAGGAGATGGCCTTGGGGTATCTAACAATGGAATTCTATAAATTAAGGAGCTATGGAGGAGAGCAGTTTCCAAGAGACTGGAAATAGTGCTTCTCCTTTGCTTTCATCCTTCCCCCGCCCTCCTGCCAGCCTTCTCCCTGCACTAGGACAAAAGACGTGGTGAAAGCTGGAAAATAGTAATTTATGGAGAAAGCCTGTGTTCCGTGCTTTATGGAAGTAAATTGTAGAAAATTAATGTTGTGACAAGATGATTCTATTTTGATGAACAAAACCATTGAAAAGCTATCAAGGCCCACTGTTTCTCCGTGGAGAGAATTTTTCTCAGTGTGTTCTGTATTTGTATTCTTGGCTTTCTTCCCAATTAGTTTTTACAAAAGAGAGGTAATTAGGGAGCTAGGATTTTGACCTACCTTGTGAACAATAAAAATTTCTGCTACCCATTTTCCCACCTGTTAAATCTATTATTAGCACACTGTGCTCTCTGGGGGGAGGAGGGGAAGGGACAACTTGCACAGTGGTATTTCTACTTAATACAAGAAGCAATGTACACATAAAAGACACTTTATAGATGCTTTATGACAGTCAAAGGACAATGGCCACAAGGAGCCAACTGCTTTTTTCATACCAGATGATCAAGTTCAAGTATGCTGAATTTATTTCTTTTTACATCATCTCAAGTTTCTTAGAATGGCAGCAGTAAATGAAAATTATGTTTTGCCTTTAAGTTTAATCATTCGGTACTATCATATTTACATGGTCAGAAACCCAAGAGTAAATACATCTGTACTAAAACAAGCTTCTTTCTACATGTGCCCCTTTCACCTAGCTCTCTTGAGTCTCCTTACCATCCTCATGTAAGCTGATACTATTTCGGATGTATCTTGTTAGCTTTGTAATGCATGCCTAAGGTAAAAATAAACCTTTACACCTTCATTTTCTACAGAAATGAAGCACATTTTACACAAAATTTCACTTAATACATTGTACCTTGAAATATTTATATACACATATACAAAACTAGCTTGTTTTCTTCTCCTGCCTTCCATTGTTCCCTCCTTCTCTCTTTTCTTTTCTTCCTTTCTTTCGTTCTTTCTCCCTCCCACCCCTTTGAACACAGGGTCTCACTGTGTAGTTCTGGCTGGCCTGGAACTCACTATGTAGACCAGGGTGGCCTTCAACTTACAGAGAGCTGTGTGCCTCTGCTACCTGAGTGCTAAAAATAAATACTTGAGCTACCATTCTTAGATTTTGTTTTTAAATTACATTTTAGTGTGTGTGTGTGTGTATCTGTGATATGCATGCATGTGTGTGTGTGTGTGTATGTGTGTGTATCTGTGGTATGCATGCATGTGTGTGTGTATCTGTGGGGTGTGTGTATGTGTATGTGTATCTGTGATGTGTGTGTGTATCTGTGATGTGTGTGTGTATGTGTATCTATGGTGTGTGTGTGTATGTGTGTGTGTGCATTTAATGTACACACACGCATGTATGCATATGTGGGTATATATGCATATGTGCTTGTGGATGTGATTTTCCATCTTAGTGACACAAAATTTTATTTTCCATAGCTGTGTAATTTTTTTTGCACACAAGTAACTATGTATGATAATAATTGCCTTAGAGATATTTGGCTCATTAAAATCTTTTGATATTTAAACAATATTACAAATGAGAATATCAATCATTTACATTTGTGTACTGCAGAATAAATCTACAGAAGCAGAATTGCTTGCCTAGAGAATTTTAAAGATGTTAGAGGAGACTGGCAAGTCTCTCTCTGGGAGTTATGTTAATTTACTGTACTAACGGGTATATATGAGCTTATCAGTTTCCCTTCAGCCTTGACAATAGAGCTTGTCACTGACTTCTGAAATTGTGCTAACATGATAAAAATAATATATTCATAATTTGATTTTTCTTACTATGAGTGAGGTGAAAACTTTTTTATGATTCAGAGTAATTTCTTTCCCCCGTAAATTATAAGGAACGTTGATTTCATTCTATTGTTTCTTTTGATGTTACCTCTCAAGGTCTCCTAAATATTCTATGATTTAAAGTGGAAAGATGTTTTCAGAATTGTATTGCTGTATTCTGATTCTCAGCTCTGCCCTCCCTCCTCAGGGGTCTCCCTTTCCTGTCCTGAATTTCTCTAAGCCAAATGTATCTGTGTTCCTTTATGGTATCTGGAGGTTTTCTAGTGTAGTTAGGAAAAGGTTCACGCCTTTATGGTTAGAAGGAATTTTGTTGGCTTCTTATTATTTCTGGTAACTATTATTTTAAATCTTTGGTTCATTTAAACTCACCCTTTAGCATTAAGTGTGTCTTTACTTTCCATGAGTTGAGTTTGTTGAGCCTTTTTCTCCCCGAGCAAGGAGCTCCCTTTAACAAATTCTTGAATTCCCTGCACACTAGAGCCATAGCTTTGATATCTGCTCTGTGTCATTGTCCACTCTACATCTGTGACCAAATTAGCTGAGGCTGCATCTTTAAAAATGTATTTTAACACCTAGACTTTTTACTTACCTCCCATAAATGAAATCGCCTAATTATTTGCTTCTCCCTTTCAAAAGTTTTCTGGATAACAGTTTTTCCAATTATGTTCTCTTTCTGAACTTCCAGATTGACATATTTTACTAAAACACATCTTGGAAATTTGATTTAAGTCTAATTTGTCTTCTATTATGTGATTGCTTTCTGCTGTGCCTAAATATTAAGCCTCAATTTGGGTGATAATGGTCATCTTGTTCCCGGTTTCAGAGATGTTTCCTAGTATTTTGTTATCAAGCAGGACATTAAGAAGTGCCTATCTATATCAAGAGCAGATAGAGCTGTAGCTGGTCATGTGACTGCTTCCTTAGATACGTGTCCGCTCACCTTGCATAGAAATGTGGCCTTGTGATTGATGTGTGCCTGTGTTCAGTGTACTGAGGGAGAACATTGAGTGAGCCTTGTTTTCTATGCCTATGCTTTTCTTCATGCTGTGAGTGAGATACCAGGAGTGACTGCAACGCAGCCAAGACTGTGTGGATCCAACAAGGCTGTCAGGTATGACAAAGTGAAGAAGGAACTGGGGCCCTGGGAAATCTCTGTTCAATGGAACCTTTCCCTGGAACAACACTTCAGATTATTCTTAGACAAAGAAAGTAGGAAGATTCATTCTTAAAACAATGTTGTGTCCTTTAGCTAAAACACTTAACCCTTGAGTTATTTTTTATTCTAGACTGAAGATTGAAGCTAGCCAATCATGAGAACCCTCCACCACTGAGACACATAGAGGCCCAGCCCTGGGTCTCTTCTTTTTAGTGTGTTTCTCTTTATTTTGGTGGAAGGTCTTTTACTTTAGTCACGGAGATGATCATGTTCCAAGTCCCTCTAGATGCATATTAATGGTTTCTCAGCATTTGACTTCCCTTGTTTCCTTGATGAATCACATTGATGGGATAAACAAGTCTTGTAGTGTTTCACAGAGCTCCATGCCTAAGATTTGCCATTTGTTTTCATTTTGTGTGATCTTTATATGCAGTCTTAAAATCAAGGTTATTGTTTCTTTGTATAAAGAATAACCACCCTCTTCTCAAGTTCTGGGATTATTTTTGGCATTGAAAATTACTATTCTTTAAAAGTGTGGGGGGCTGGTGAGATGGCTCAGTGGGTAAGAGCACCCGACTGCTCTTCCGAAGGTCCAGAGTTCAAATCCCAGCAACCACATGGTGGCTCACAACCATCCGCAACGAGATCTGGCGCCCTCTTCTGGAGTGTCTGAAGACAGCTACAGTGTACTTACATATAATAAATAAATCTTAAAAAAAAAAAAAAAAGTGTGGGAGAATTCTCCTACAAAACTTCCAAGGCCATGTTGCTAAGAAAACATTGGTTTACTTCTCAAGTTCATTTGTTGAACATGGACTATTTACATTTTCCCTTTTAAAGATTTAGTTATTTTCCACATGTCTGTGCCTATGTATTTGTGTGTATCATGTATATACAGAGGACTGAAGAAAAAGCAGAAGGTATCTACTCCCCAGAACTGGAGTCATACCCCGTTCTGAGACGCTATGTGAGTGCTGGCATGTAAACCTCTATCCTCTTCAAAAGCAGCAAGTGCCCTTAAGTGCTGAGCCACTCTTTAGCCCAGTGGTTCCCAACCTGTGGGTCATGACCCTTTTAGGGGTGGCATATCAGAGAAGCTGCATATCAGGTGTTTACATTAAAATTAATAACAGTAGCAAAATTATAGTTACGAAGTAGCAATAAAAATAATGTTAGGGGGTCACCACAACATAAGGAACTGTATTAAAGGGTCTCAGCATTAGGAAGATCGGGAACCTCTCCTCAAGCCCCTGTTTGTTTCTATGATCTCTTGAATCATATCTTCCTTAGAACACCATACATTTCAATTATGTTTTAAAAATAGAATTGAATAAAAGAGTTCCTCCTGATATTTAAAATTTTCTCTGTTTTCATGGATTTTGTTATTTTGTGGTTGGCTTCTATTTTCTTGATTAGTTTTACTGTGTTTCGCGTATTCAGGTTTTTTTTTTTTCTGAAAAAAGCAAACTCTTAAACTTATTAACTACAGTTTATACTAATCATCCACTTCCACTTTTAGTTCCTTTTTGAACATGTAATTATATTGTAACAAGTGTACATCATTGTATAGATCCCTTTTTATAGATCCCTATAACAAACAGAATTTCATCCTTAAATTAACAGTTCTTTGATTATTACCAAATATAGCACTAACATAAATGCACACACTGCACTATTAACACCCAGGGCTGTGATGAGCAGTGTTCAGAATTTCATTCTTTCATTATGCACTTAATTTAAATTCTCAGACTTTTTCTTGTTTTGAACTTTTTATACCAATCAAACGTCACGAGATCTCCTTTGAACTGTGTTTTAGCTTTGTCTTAGGAATTTAGAAGCAATGTCTTTTTAATATGAATTTTACCCAAACTGGTAAATACTAGTTTTCCCATTTTCTTTGGGGGAAGATTCATTTTACAAGAAGTTTTAAAATCATTGTGAGCAATTTTTAGATTATCTTTAATTTATTTCTAATTCTGGTTTGCTATATTTAGCGTTACTTTCAGCATATGTATGGTCTGATTTTATAAGTCTAATATTGATCTCTCATGACAGCAATTTTCATAAGCATGCCAGAAATAGGGATTGTTGAAAGGAGGATTTATTTTGTATTTTTAATAAACGGTATTTGGGATTTACCAAACATATGCAACCCTGCGAATGACGAAACTGTCCTCAGAATTTCAGAGATGAGGATTAGTCTACTCCAGTTGGGACATTTCTGCCTTGTGTTTTCTCTTAACCTCGTAATTGCAAATATGTTACTATATTGAGGTTATCCACAGTAGCAATGTTTTAACAGTAAAAGATACTCAGGTGAGTTCTACAGTGTCCTTTCTTTGTTTTTCTTTGGTCTTGCTTGCTTCTTTGATGATGAAGAGCCAGACCCCTGCTCAGGCTCTTGCCTGTTTGGTTAGTATATTTTGTGCATATTTTAATTTTAATTATTGGGCTATTTAAAATGTGCATTGGGTGTCTGGAATAATTGGTGAATGAGGGTTCACTTCTTCAATTCAATCTTCAGATCTTTTAACAAGTTCAACCTGCTGGTATCCGTATATGTCTTTGCTGAATCCTGTCTTATTGGTTTGCATCTTACTTTGGGTTCTTCAGAGGTCTTTCACTATGTTGTATTGTTTTTCTGATTTTATGATGGGGGCATATTTTCTCTAATGTTTTCTGTATACCTATTCATTTGTATTATAATAATTATTATTTTATCTTTTGCTAGTGCATCAGTTTTCTCTTAGGTTCAATAATAACGTCCTCACCATCAGCTTCTCTTATTCCCCCTTTCTCTGAACAACCCAGTGATGGAAATAGCTATTTCTGATGTTTGCCTCGTAGAAAATAAGTTTATACTTTTTATTCCTTGTTTTTTGGATTGCTTTGTTAATACTTGGCTTTTACTCGTACCAAGGAAAGCAATAAACCTTCATAACCTTTTAGCTTCTTTCTCCTTCCTTCTAGTCTGTTTGTGACACCATTTCTTTTTATCGAAGTACAGGTGATTCAGGTTGTTGTTCTTCTTCCACTTCAATCCTCAGTGCATCTTTTAGGCTAGTTTCTTCGATCATGTTTATTTGGTTGAATTTCCTCTGTTATGTTTTCTAGAAATATTTATTTTCATATGGCTTTTCTTCTCTTCCCATCCCTCCTTTCTTTTTCTTTTACTGTGACAGTGCTTTACAACATGTTAGTTACACACAGTGCCACAGGATACTCTGTTGCTTTTGTTCTGAAAGGACAATCGTCCTGATTGCTTTTCTCCAGGATGTCATAAGTTTCATCACTTTGACTCAAACCTAGACAGACTTGGGAAGATGTCATCTCAGTTGAGTAATTTTCTCCATCTGACTGACCTGTGGGCATTCTGTGGCCTGTGGATGTCTGTGGCCTGTGGGCATGTCTGTGGGGACATTTTCTTGACTGTTAATTAATAGACGAGTGACAAGCTCACTGTTTGAAGGGAACCATTCCTGAGCAGATAGGCCTGGGCTATAATAAGAGAGGTAGCTGAGCAAGCTTGCATCAGTAGTACTGCTCCAGGGTCTCTAGCTCAGTATGTGCCTCCAGATTCCTGCCTTGGCTTCCCTCAGTAAGAAGCTGCAGCCTGTCAGTCCAAGTTGCCCTTCTATTCCCCAGTTTGTTTTTGGTCAGTGTTTATCACAGCAATAAACAATAAAAAAAAGCAACAGAAGATGAACTAGGAAAAGGAGCAAGCAGTGCATTGTTAGTGTTCGGTGCAAATGTGGATGCTCACAGTCATCTATAAGATAGAACACAGAGCCCCCAATGGAGAAGCTAGAGAAAGCACCCAAGGAGCTGAAGGGGTCTGCAACCCTATAGGTGAAACAACAATATAAACTAACAGTACCCTCAGAGCTCATATCTCTAGCTGCATATGTAGCAGAAGATGGCCTAGTTGCCCATCACTGGGAAGAGAGGACTCTTGGTATTGCAAACTTTATATGCCCCAGTACAGGGGAACGCCAGGGCCAAGAAGCAGGAGTGGGTAGGTAGGGAAGTAGGGCAGGGGTAGGGTATAAGAGAACTTTCGGGATAGCATTTGAAATATATATAAGGAAACTATCTAATAAAAAAGTTATTGTTCACTTAAAAAAAAAACTCAATTTGTGCTTTAAGTGATTTGTCCAATTGGCCGAGCGAAGCTGCTGTCTGGCTCAGGGATGGCTGTCTTTTAGCTATGCCTTTGCACAGTAGAAGGGGCAATGAAACTCTCTCTGGGTTATCTTTTATACTCTCACTAATCATGTCTTAAGATGATCATCATTACTAGAGGGTAGAGTTGAACATGAGAATCTGAAGAAGCACAGCTATGTAACACAGGTCACAAATGTGCTATCTCTGTTGTTCTGTCTACATTCCCTGTTGGCTATGTCTATTATCTAGTATGTATTTTTTTCACTCATTCACCTTCAGTTTTATTTGTTAGATTTCAGGAATCTTGCTCTGTTTTCCATCAATATTTTGATCTTGTATTTTTATTTTTATCATCATGTGGGTGATTTTTCCCCCCTACAACTTATAGTCGCTCATGTTTAAAGACTTTCTGTTCATTTTTATTCCTTCCTGGTTTTCTTTTCAGAAAGTTAGATGTTTCACTTGTTTTATGAAAGAATAACAACATTTTGAGCAGATGTTTCATCTTTTCTGTGGTTTATCTCCTCATTCTTCCTCCATTTCTTATATAGTAGCTCTGTCAACCACAATCCCATTTAGTAATGTTGTCTCTGGCTTGAGATGATTCAACCTGTTTCACTGCTATGAAAGCACCATGCATTCAGTAGAAGAGATGGTTTGAATTTGAATGGGGATCTTTTCGTTAGGCTAGCCATAGTGAGTACAGTATACTCTGATGCTGGGCAACAGCAAACGGAGCTCCAAGTCAGCTCTGAGATAAGGAGAGTGAATAACTGACCTTCTACAGTGTGCTGAGTGTGCATGCTGAGCTATGATGGTCATAGGTTAGACGTACATAATGTACTTTCATTGTTTGATATTAGAGATATGTGATGGTTTTAGCAAGATATAATTCAACTGTAAACTGAGCAGGATCTGAAACCAGTGTGCGAATTGGGGATTTCTGCTTTGAGAGCTAAATTGGCATCAGTGTTTATGAACTGGGTATATTATTAAAACCTTTCTCTTTACCTGTTTTCTCCTTAGTTCTGCAGAGGCTTGCTGCTAATGGACTGCTTTGCCCACCCCTTTCACATGTATCTGTCCCTGTCTGTAATCTGAATTCTTGAATGTTTGTGTGACTCTGCATCTTTCTGATCTGTGTCCAAGAGCTGAAGTGCTTGGCCCCACCCAGTTCATTAGCTTCTTTCTCAAATATCATATAGGGCAGGTAGTGATGTCATCCTCTTTCACTCTTAGACTTCTTGTCCATGGTGGTCCATCATTGCTGGTTTTTTTTTTTCTGAGAACTGTCATAACTAAAATATTTAAGTATTTAACCTCATCCTTAACTTATTTCTCTTACTTTCTTTGGCTTCTGTCAGACCTCTACTTTATTGACAGAATTTTGTCACACACACACACACACACACACACACACACACACACACACACACTAGCTTGAGCTCTTCAGGGTGACATCTATGTTGAGAAATGTATTTGTCAATGTCTAAAGAAGTCTTCTATGGAAAGACCAACATCACTACCCTTTTTCAAAATAATTTCTCAGAATATTTTTGTCCACTTTCGATTGCTTTGGTGAAGGAAGTATAGGATATTTAATCCCTTGATGACAGGCCCACACTAAAGATTTTGTTCATGTTATCATTATTTTTTAATTGATGCCAATTCAATATGAGTCACACATTGCTGACTACAACATTAACTGAGGTTTAGAATGGTAAGTTATAAAAACAATTTATCTTCCCCACATTGAATTATGTTTAGTATTATTTCCAATTTCTATATTCCTAATTTCTATATTTATAATTTCCATGTTTCTGGAGTAGTTACAGTAAAGTACTAGATTTTAAACTTTTGTAAGAAAAGCGATCTGTGATGTGACATCATTATGACTAAGCACAGTGCATTATCACACCGAGGGATAAAAAGTACCATGTGTCTATACATAATCACACAACTAGACACCTGTCTGTCATCAGTATGTCCATCTATCAATCCTCTATGCAATCACCTATCAATTGCCTTTCTATTTATATTGTCTAAAGTCATTTATTCAAACTCAGGAAGCCTTGAGCCTTTCTTTATAAGCTGCTCACTCTCCACTGGAAATGTAATTCTTTGAATCTTAGAAACATAAAATTGGCCTTGCAGCCATGATAAACACCTGAGGTAAAGGATGGTTGCACCAAGAGAAAAACACAGTTGCAGTCTCTGATAGCCTCGTGGTTTTCTTGTTTTTATGGTAATTTTTATCTTTACATATCTGCTATGTGCATATGTAAAGGATCTTACAAATATTAACATTTTTTTTTTTTTTTTTTTTTTTTTTTGCTTTTCGAGACAGGGTTTCTCTGTGTAGCCCTGGCTGTCCTGGAGCTCACTTTGTAGACCAGGCTGGCCTCGAACTCAGAAATCCGCCTGCCTCTGCCTCCGGAGTGCTGGGATTAAAGGCGTGCGCCACCACGCCCGGCTAAATATTAACATTTTATAAGGAAAAAATACTTCTATTATCTTAGTTTCTTCTTCCAAACTACTCTTTTGTTTCACTAGGAAAAAAAAGTTTTTTTTTTCCCTTATAATTTATAAAGATTTAAATAAAGCCCAGAGTTTGGATCACAACACAATCTTGAGTGCAAATGTAGCACAGGGTAGAGGGATATGAACTAAGTATGATTGAGAATGGAGAGAAAGCAAGGCCTTGAAAACAGAAAAATAAATGTATACGGACAGCTCTAGACTAGAGCCTGGCTAGCACTTAGGAAAAGTACCACCTAATCTAGATAAAATGACCCATGATTAGGTTTCAAGAAAGTCTAGCTTTTTCATTTGAGTTAACTTGCTCACTTGAACTACTGTCCTCTTTGTCAAAGCATAGATCAGCTTTCTCAGAGAGGCGTGAAACATGGCAAGCTTATGTCAATCTCTGAAACACTTTCAGTATAATTTAATCAAGGAAATAATTAATGTGTATAATAGACATCTATTTAAATTTGCTCTTAATGGTGCAATTTCTTATTTGTTAACTTTTGTGGCATGATTTAATTATTTTTGTCAAGATTTTAAAAAAAATGTCATAACCAGCTGGCACTGTAATTGCTTTTCAGAAAGGCACTCTGTCTGGGGACAAAAACTTGATAAATCATTTAGAATGAAAGGTGAGAGACTTGGAGGATTGTAGCCCTGGCAACAGGTTAAGTTGTTCTGCATGAGAAAGAACAAAATGTTTATTTTCAAGAATTTTAAAACAATGGAATAGGGAGCTACGAGAATCTTGAAAAATTATTTGTTATGATACCTAATATATACACTTGGAGACTTTGCACCTCTGTGTGTGCCTAGGATACCATTCCCATATTGAAGTACCTCTCTCTCTCTCTCTCTCTCTCTCTCTCTCTCTCTCTGTGTGTGTGTGTGTGTGTGTGTGATGTGTGTTTAACACAATATAAATATATTCTAACCATTTTAAATTCTCAACACTGTGTTGTGAACTATAGGCACCATGGTCTATAGCAGATGCCAAGGTCAACTTGTAGAACCTTAGTTTTAACTACAGAACAGCTCACCACTGTACCCCTTCCTTCCATGCCAATCACTGTTCTATTCTTACCTCTGTAAGTTTATTGATTTTATTAATGCTTAAATAACTATATTGTGTACTATTTGTTCTGTGCATATACTCTTGGATGTATGGCTACCCACCAGTACCACACTCAACTGATGAAAAACCACCCTTTAAGAAAACCAACTCTCCATCTCTCAGCAGTTATTAGTGGCTAGCTCTTTAGATAGTGGTGAGACTTCACACTCACCTCCACTCTCCATGGCAGAATTTTGTCTGGCTCGAGCTTGGCCAGGTCTTGTGCATGCTGTCTCAAGTATTGTGAATTCACATATGTAACAGCCCTACTGTGTCTTGAATATTCTGCCTTCTTGTAGTCATCCACACTTTCTGTCTCTTAAAATCCTTCTTTTCTGTAATGAACCTTGAGGCTTAGAGGGAGGGAGGTAATTTAGTTGCCCCCACTTAGAGCTGAGCATTCATCAGCTCTTTGGCTGCCTGTGGATCTCTATGTTAATCCCTATCACTGCCAAAAGACGCTTCTCTGATGATGGTTGAGAGCTGCACTAATTTGTAGTTATAATGATAAATCATTAGGAGTCAGTTTAATACTATATCCTCCTAGCAGAGTAAAAATAATCAGTTCTCATGTCTAGTCTCAAGTTCTTGGCCCAAATAATGTGCCAGATATTGGTTTCAACTTGTGGATTAGAAAGACCTCTTTCTTTACTTTAGAGATGACTACTACTAAGTTTGGCACATATAAACACAATAAAGCTTCTTAATTCATTCATCGGCTTGACCACACTTGGGTTATTTTTATAGCTTGGCTATTAGGAACAAGTTGGGTGAACGTGGCAAACTATGTGAGACCATGTCTCAGAGTGGCTTGGGTGTGCGCTTCCCTGGTAACTAAAACTTAAAGACTGATGAGGCTTTACTGCACATCTGAGTTTTTATCATTTTATACAAGCATCCTTACAAAGTCATAGCTATTTAGGATTTTAAATCAAACACAAAGTTTTAAGACTGCGATATATTATATATTATATATATAATATATGTATATATTATATATATATTTAACTTTATTAAATATAATATATCATTGTTTTTCCCAAGTTGTAGAAGTTTTTGTAGTTATTGTTTTCAGACATCAATTGCATTGTTAAAGCCTACATCGATTCTTTATAACAGATCATTTCATAACAGAGATAGTTTAGACCGTGTCTGTATTTCTGGGACAGACTGCCCTCAGACTACCACATACAAGAGGGGTCCTTTTGACAACCACCTGCCAGTCCCCATAGGTTGTTGTCATTGTAGTGCTTTAAATTTGACTCAGCTCTAGTGACATGAGTTTGTGTGTTTGTTTGTGCTTTGGTCACTTTTTAGTTGCCCAACAATTGCCAAGCATCCTTACACGACATTTATGACGATGTTGCTCCCATTCCCCTTCCATCCATTTCTGCGAAGAGAGGCAACACTTGATATGAACAGTATGTGCTTGTGATAGCAGATTCCCTGGTTCTAAAGGTTGCAGACTTTCTCTGTCATATCATTTCAACATCTGTAAACATTTTTCATCACACAGGGAGGGGCAAGCAATAAAATTTGGACTCTAAATTTGCTTCTATGTACACATTATGTTTTTTATCAGCCAGTCCTTAACATATGTAAGTTTAGACTTTTATTGAGATGCTCAGGAGACTACTGTGTAACCTTATCTTTAGGGTAAAACCTTAGAGTCTGGCAACTCTAACCAAACTGGACCACAGTCAGCTGAAGATCCTACATAAAAACGGTATCAATTATTTAAGTTAAAATGAGAAGTCGTTGACTTTATGATTCAGGAAATGTTAGAAGAAGGGTGTTTGGCTTGGCCTTTGGGTTGTGTGGGTTATTTAGAAAATGTAGTGCAGAGTCGTGAAGATACTCAAGCTAATCCTGATTGCTTGTGGCTGAACTGTCAATACAATCACCTCTGTATTTACCTTTGGTTGTTGTTATGCCCTACTCTCTGACTCTGTTAAAGGAAATAGGAAGGAAAATAAGTGTTGATGGTAAGGAAGGTTGTGTCAGCATGGGGACCTGGTAGATTAGGGAAGTGAGAAGAGACAGGGGGCATGTAGATCTGAAGATCCATGTCTCCCCTGCTGGTGTGTACTTTCAATTGTCTCTGCTCCACTCTTACAGACACGAATGTCTGCTGAGTGCCTGGATATCTTCTCGTTTGCAAGCCTATCATCCCGTGCAATTAAAACTATACACCCATACCTATTCTCAAACAAGAGAAACGTCGATTTTACTTTTAGTGATGCTGTTTGGCTGCTGTCCCCCAAAATGCTGCAGCAAAGCATGATGGGAGCTGTGTCCTATTTGGGTTTGCTGTTATTGATGCTGGTGCCATTTTCATTGCCTTCTTCTGCATTACTATTATTTGTCTTTAAGACTTTTGTGTTTTAAGATTATAATTACATATGTCCCATATCTTTCCACATACCCTCCTTATTCTTTTGAGTTCATTTTTGATGTGTACATGCTTATAGAGTCTATGTGTATTTGTTTGCATGTAGATACATGTGCATGTGCATGTACATACCTGAGAGGCTAGAGGCAGAACTTCGGTGTCTTCATTAATTTTCTGTTTTTGAGATGGGGGGGGGTGTTCTCTCTGAATCTGGAAAACATTGATTGACAATGCTGGCTGTTCAGTGAGCTCCAGGGATCTGTGTGTCCCCCTTTCCTTGTTCTTGCATGGATGAAGAGATCCAGACCCAGGGCCTTGTCCTTATTTGGCAATCCCTTTACCTGTGCCTGGAATAACCCACGTGTTTGAAAACCCATAGTTGGGAATTAACAGTCTAGAAACAGATTGCCATGGTTACTGTGTATAACACTGTGCTTAATGCGTCCTTGAGTCTTGTGCATGGGTGTGTGTGGATTGAGACATTTTTATTCTAGTTTAGTTAAGGCATAAAATCTTTTTCTCTCAGTTAGAAAAAAATGAAAATGCCTCTAGTGTCTTAGAAACATGATTATTTACATCCTTTATTTTAACAGATATTATGCTGCAGAGAATATTCTCTCTCTCTCTCTCTCTCTTTGCATGTGTATGTATGTGTGTGTGTAGTCAGCTCCTCAGAAAATTAATCGAGTTGTAGACAAAACTGTCAGACCCACATTCCTTATCTTAAATTGTGTTTGAGTTTAATCTCTTTTGTCATATACTACTAACAGAGCAATGTGCACATTATGAATGAGGACCTTCCATCACGAAGTAGTGTTTAGTTCTTGTTTCAGACTAGGTTGACCAGGGCCATGCATGGTGTAGAGTCTGTTTTCTTTTGGTTCAGGCATACCATTTATATATGAATTCTCTAATGCACTAAAGTCACTCAGAGCTACTGCATGCCTAAGGTGCTTCATGTTTTACTTCAGCAACACACTGCCCCACAGATACTGTGTCTTCCAAAGAAGTCCAAAATGTCTGCATCCAGGTTTATTTGTTTCAACCCAAGTCTTTACTTTCTGTGATAGTCATTGTATACAATTGCTTGATTAATTTTATCTCTCAGAAAAAAAAATAATACTAGTGGAGAGAGAAACAAATCCTAGCCATAACCAACTAGGAACCTTTATGAAGAGATATGTGTATAATTTTATGAACAACCCTTTATGTTGTCAAACATGGCAGCACATGCCTGTAATTTTAGCTCTAAGGAGCCAAAGGAAGAGGGGGTTTTTAGGCCAACTTGGGCTGAATAGTAAGATAATGAACTAAGACAATAAGACTGGTAGCAATAAGCATTCATATAGAGAGACTCAAAATAGTCTAGATTGAGTATTTTTATATCAAGAAAAAAAAAGAATAATCATGAAAATAAGACAAAAACTTGTTTAGTAAAAACTTTTCTACAATGAAAATTTTCTTACAGTATATGTGTAGTTCTTTCTATTTATATTTGTGTGGGGAGCATGGCTATTTCAACCAGTTGTCCTTAATGACCTTGCTTAAGGAAGGAATGATTATTCTAAGAAAGAATATGTACATGTGGATAACCTGGTAAAACTTCTATGACTTGAATCATGGTTTGAACATGATTTGATTAGCTTTCTGTGATTGATAGTTGATAATTTTTCCTTATGAACTGTTGTCTGTAGTAATTATACAACTTGGTCAGATTGGTTAAATATATTTTCTCTAGTGTGAACTGTAGTTCTAGATATTGTTTCTTCTTTGATATTTTTGCTAGGTTATTGCCTAAAAGTTGGAGAACTAAAAAGTACCTTCAGCGCCTTAGAATAATATCGTTGCCCTGTCTGCTTTGCAATTTCATTTGCTGAAAAGGGAGGGACACTCAGAAAATAAAAGGGAGAGTAGATGGTACGTAGTCATTCTCTATTTGTGGTGTGGTGTCTCCATTTGTGTTCCTTTCTCAGAAGCTTTCTAGCCTGAAAGAAGCTTTCAAATTGAGATGTGGAAAGCAAGTGCATTCTGAAGGAGGACGGGGAGAAGAGATTTGTATTTTGGTGGCCAATTCTCATTTCTGATAACACGTACTGTCTCTATGACTAAAACACTTGTCAGACTTTAATTAAGGGAGGAAGGTTTTACTGTAGTTAATGGTTTCAGCCACCATGGCCAGTTAGACACAGCAGTGATCATGGTGGCAGGCATGTGTGCTGACCACATCTCACATCATGGGGGAAACAAAGGAACAAAAGTGCTATTCCTAACCTTCAAAGGCCCACTTCTATCCATTGGACCCCATTTCTAAAACTTCTACAGCTTCATGACACAGGGCCTTAGCTGGAAGACATGATTTCACATCAAGGGCATCTGGAGGTCATTAAAAATTCAAATCATAACACGGTGCCTAGTATAGACATTTGGCAACATAAAGTTGTCACCTAATTCTTACAAAGGCCTCTGTTACAATGATCTCCCTCTCCCATTCCAAAGCCAAATGAAGGATGCTTTTTTCCTTTTAAGTATTGATGGGCAGAATGGAATACCTGTTGCTGGGGCACAAACACCTGAACATGAGCCACAGACACTGTGATCTGTGTCAGCACATGAGGAGATGGTTGACAGGATAGAAAGGAGGTAAGACAGCATTGTGTGTGTGTGTGTGTTTATGTAGTTGTGTAATCAAAATGCATCAGATACATGATGAAAATGTCTAAGAACAAATCCAATCAATAAAAAACATTTGTGGACTATAACAGGTTATGTTTCAGATTCTAGGTTTGTGATTTTTAAGTAAGTACATTTTGTTGTTGCTGCTGTTAATTGAGTCTTATTTTTTGTGGGGGGTGGTGATTTAGTATGACAAGGGTATATATATGAATACACATACACATATATATCCTTTCTTAGGATATATATGTATATATTTTTCTTACAGTTATAAGAGCTATATGTTGCCTGTGTTTGTATGTGTACTGTACTATGGAAAGTTGTCTAAACGCATCTAGTTTTGTGCCCATGTGTTAAATGTTCAAAAGCATCTAATAAATGACTAATACATCCAGTTTCTTGCTTTTGGTATTTTCTGTAACACTTGCTTCATATTTCCACTGCTGCGTATACCAATGTGCATTTTAATGACTTGATAACCAATGTTCCTGCTGGCTTTAGTATTTTTAGGAAATTGCTTATATATAAAAAAATTCAAAATGACTGACACATAGTAGGAGTAGCATAAACATTGGAGGGAAAACATAAACCTTTAAGAAGAAACAGGGGACACTTTAAAATGCTATGAGCACTAATTCCAAAACCAAAAAGAAGCCGGCAACTCCAGTAAAAATGAGTAGGGCCGAGCTGTAGAAGTCAGATGCAAGGATTGCAGCTGTGATGTGGCTCTTCTCATCTCCTTTGTTTTAGCTTTTGATTGCTCAACAATTTGTAAACAAAATCATCCCTTTAGCAAAGCAATTCACAGGAGCCGAGGAAGGCTCTGTATGAGCAAGGAGAAGTACTACCTGGGGCTGATCTCTGTGGGCAAATATGTTTATTTTGTTGGATGGAGCTGAGAGATGTAGAACTGATAGAGAGAAGGTGGCAGGGTGTGGTGGTGGGGGGTGTTCTCTGCTCCACCAAATCACATATGACTAGAAATTGCAACCAGACAGCAATCTGTGAAGCTAGCAATAGGCGCTCCTCCGTCTGGTGCCTGCTGTGGATGTCTGGCACCCAGCAGCGCCAGATTTGGTGTAAGTGGGGCTTCTGTTTAGGAAACTGTGCCAGTTTTTTTTTTTTTCCTTGAAAAGTGGATTCTGGCTTTTTTTTTTTTTTTCTATATTTGTGTATGGAGTTAAAAAAAAAAAAAGAAAACCTCAGAATTACAACCGTGTTTATTATATCCAAAGCATTAGATCTTGGCTGGTTTTCTATAGATTATTATAATTCTATATGTCTGCATCTGCTGCTGCTTTTGAGAGTCATGAAAGTAGTTTTCATTCTGCAAGCTTTTACATAGGAGTTACGCATAATTTCTAATTCATCTGCCCCCCTTTTATTGGTACACGCATTTGTCTTGGCAGATTTGGTGGTTTCTATAAAACCTATATTATTGTTTGAGATTGTCATCTTTCTTCTTTTCGAGCCTTTGAACTGTTGGTGTGTGAGAGCAACATGTCCCACCCAGTTACCCTTGGTCTTGACCCTTGTCCCTCTGATGAGCATCACCTCTTTCTCCTCATGAAATTGAAAGATGTGCAATCCACTTTGACACCTTTCCTTGCCACCTTACTCCCCTTTGAACACTGAAGTAGCAGCACCGAATCTTCCTTCTTTTAATTGCTTTACACACAACCCAGGAGCTTGTTTAATCTGGGTTGGAAACATGTGGCTCTCCATCCCAACTTCCTTCCCAGCTTTGTGTGTGTGTGTGTGTGTGTGTGTGTGTGTGTGTGTGTGTGTATGTAGTCCCTAATGTTGTGTTTTCTGGAATTCCTTCACAAAGTCAATTTAAAAATATTTTCCATCACTGGACAGCTTTGTATGTAATAAATAGGTAGTTGTCAAAAATAAAGAGCGAGTCTGGGGAGATGACGCAGCCATAAATACTTGTCCAGTAAGCTTGAGTCCCCAGGCTTCATCCCTGGTACCATCCCCCACCCCACCCCCCCAAATAAGGAAACAATATGATGCAACTTAAAATATGTCTTTATCCTTCCTCTCACTGTTATTAGCATAAAAGCCGCACTGTTGCCCATGTGGTTCATTGAGGAAATGTCTAGATCCCTACATAGCACTTTCCATTTCTCAAAAGCATCAGTCCTCATTAAATAGTCTTCATTGCCAGAGCAGGAAACCATTTACTCTCTGAATTCAGCAACAGTTCCTAAACCATCTTTTGCCCTTTACCACCCTTCGAAGCCCTCCATCCCATGTCTTTTAGTGCCACACCTTATTAGTTACTTCCCTGCCTAAGACCCTGCAGAGCCTTGGGGTTGAAGTTTGCTCTCACTAGCTTGAGGGGCAGTCTTGACATCTGGCAGTCTCTTCTGTGGCGCCGTCTCAAAACTCTGTACTGAAGAATTAACCTGTAACTAGTTTTACCTCTGTTTACTATGGCATGTCACTGTGATTTTCTATGAGTATTTACATTAGCCCGTGATTTCCCTTTACCTCTCTATGATTTGGGTAAGTATCCTTCCTAGGCCCTCCAAAGGCCCACGTGTACAGAGTTTTGTCTGCCAATCTGTGGTGCTATTGGGAGGTGGTAAACTCTAGGAAAAGGAACTGAGTGTAACGTCAGGGTGGACAGGACTTTGAAGTTGATAATGGGACCATGCATTGTCTTCTCCCTGCTTCCCCAGTATTAGTGAATAGAAAGACAGCCTCTGTGAACTATGAGGTACTGTGGCAGCATAGGCCACAAACAGTACAGCCTGAACATTAGACTAAAAGCTCCCCTAACAGACTCAACTGTGATTCAAAAGAAACCATTTTTATTTTTTGGACATTTTGTCAAAGCAATGGGAAACTGACTAAAACAATGCCTGTCCCTTCAAAGAATGAACTCCCGACGGCTCCTGAATATCAGGCATCTGTCACTGCCTTTATTTCTCATTTGCATGTTTCTTGTCTGTGTTAATGTACTCCTTGGGGGCATCCTCTGCTTACTACCAACCCCACCATTTCTATTGGTTTACTAGTCCTACAGTAGGCAGAGAGTACGAAGGGTTCCATCATCATATTGTTTGCACATAATTACTCTGGATCAATGAGTAAGTTCATCTAAGAAATAGTTAATTGTTCTTATGTAGTCTCTGTATTTTAATTCCTTATTCAATCTTGATATCTTTAAATTATACTTGCAGCCTTGAATATTGGCTCATGGAACACTAAAACTTTCATTATTGACTATGCATTTAGATGTATAACAAGACACAGTGACTCAAACTGCATGGATAGTGGACTGAACTCAATAGCAAAAACAGGTATAATGTGTGTGTGCATGTGTGTGTGTGTGTGTACATTTTACCTTGTGGGAAGGATCAGGGCTCAAACTCAAGTCCACATGTGTATAAATATCTGTACTCTCTGAACCATCTCTCAGAAATCTTTGTCTTAAATGAACATGTTTGTTAATTTTTGCATGTTCTCAATTAACATGTAAAATTGAAGATATTTAGAGATTACAATATGATATTTCAACATGTGTTTAAGTGTGTACTAATCAAATCAGGCAATTAGCGATTTCAATTATTTTTAATTTATTTATGTTTAGAATTCTTTTAGATCCTTTTTTATTAGTTCTTCACACATGATATACTAGCCTGAAATAAACTCAATACAGAAAGACAAATGCCACATGTTTAGTATGTAGATCTGATTGTTGAATAGTGATTATTAGCAGTTGGGCTAGATAAAGGAGACAGGAGGTAAAGTCCTCCAAAGAAGGCTAGCCAGCCACACATTGAGTAAGTCTGAGAAAGTGTGACTTTGCCCTTGTGTGATCAGTGACTGCTCAGACACAGGTAGATAGAAGATGAGTTCTAATGTTCCACAGCACATTGGACTACTATTATTCTAATTTATTTTCATAGTTGTTAAAATGATAACTTTTACTCTAAAGTTTTTTTTTTTTGAGTTTCATACATGATGTGTGAGTTAACCTCAACTAGTGCTGTGTTAAAACACTATGAGTTTATTTTATTATCTAGTGTATATTCCAATATTCAGGGAAGGCAGGACAGGGACTTAGGCAGGACAGGAGACTAGAGGCAGAAACAGATGCAAAGGACATGGAGGAGTGTTGCTTACTGGCTTGTTCTCCATAACTTGCTCATTCTGCTTTACAATAGTGAAGGACCACCTATCCAGATGTAGCAGCCCTCACAATGGGCGGGGCCTCCTATATCCATCACCAGTCAAGAAATGCCTTACAGGCTTGCTCCCAAGCCAATTTGGTGGAGGCATTTTCTTGATTGAAGTTTCTTCTTTCCAAATATACGACTCTAACTCATATTGAGTTGATATAAAACTAGTCAGCACCACACACCCCATTGGCTTAACATACACCCACATCATTATTCAACCAGAACCTTTCCTTTCTCATTTGCCCACATGATGTCACATTAACACTGATAATCCCAATATGAAGCATTAGTAACTTAAACTTAAAAGTTAAAAGTTCAGCCTCTTTAAAACACCTAAAGTCTCTTTCAGTGTTCAGTCTCTCTAAAATTCCAGTCTCTTTAAAAATTCAGTCTCTTAACTGTGGGCACAATCACAACCACCCCAACAAAACCAAATTCCCACAGTATAGAGATCAGTGTTTGATGTCTGGAACCCATTCTCGATCTTTTGTGCTCCGAAGGACCTTGGAACAATGCCATTCCTCTAGTTCTGCTTTCTGAAGCACACACAGCTTTTCTTCTAGGCTTTCCATGGTAGCATCTCCAAAATACTGGCTCTCTGATAAATGCAGGCTGCACCTTTACCAATAGGCTTTGTTGGTCTCTCCTTGGATTCTAACCAGCCACATGGTGCCAGACCTCAACTTCTCTCCATGAACCCTTTCATCTTGGGGTTTCTGATACAATTGAGGCTGTAATTTCACCAGTAGCCTCTGCTGGCTTTTCTTCAGGGACTGTAGGCCTGCCACATAATGCCAAGCCTCAACTGCTCTCCATGACCTCTTTTTTTTTTTAATTTTTAATATTTTTTTATTATGAATTTTCCTCAATTACATTTCCAATACTATCCCAAAAGTCCCCCATACCCTCCTCCCCTCTGACTTCCCTACCCACCCATTCCCATTTTTTTTGGCCCTAGCGTTCCCCTGTACTGGGGCATATAAAGTTTGCATGTCCAATGGGCCTCTCTTTCCAGTGATGGCCGACTGACTAGGCCATCTTTTGATACATATGCAGCTAGAGTCAAGAGCTCTGGGGTACTGGTTAGTTCATAATGTTGTTCCACCTATAGGGTTGCAGATCCCTTTAGCTCCTTGGATACTTTCTCTAGCTCCTCCATTGGGAGACCTGTGATCCATCCAATAGCTGACTGTGAGCATCCACTTCTGTGTTTGCTAGGCCCTGGCATAGTCTCACAAAAGACAGCTATATCTGGGTCCTTTCAGCAAAATCTTGCTAGTGTATGCAATGGTGTCAGCGTTTGGAAGCTGATTATGGGATGGATCCCTGGATATGGCAGTCTCTAGATGGTTCATCCTTTTGTCACAGCTCCAAACTTTGTCTCTGTAACTCCTTCCATGGTGGTTCCTTAGAAAATTGGACATAGTACTACTGGAGGATCCAGCAATACCTCTCCTGCACATATATCCAGAATATGTCCCAACCGGTAAGAAGGACACATGCTCCACTATGTTCATAGCAGCCTTATTTATAATAGCCAGAAGCTGGAAAGAACCCAGATGCCCCTCAACAGGGGAATGGATACAGAAAATGTGGTACATTTACACAATGGAGTACTACTCAGCTATTAAAAAGAATGAATTTATGAAATTCATAGCCAAATGGATGGACCTGGAGGGCATCATCCTGAGTGAGGTAACACAATCACAAAGGAACTCACACAATATGTACTCACTGATAAGTGGATATTAGCCCAAAACTTAGGATACTCAAGATATAAGATACAATTTGCTAAACGCATGAAACTCAAGAAGAATGAAGACCAAAGTGTGGACACTGTGCCCCTTCTTAGAACTGTGAACAAAACACCCATGACCTCTTTATACCTTTAAAACCGGCACTATCTGTGTGACTGTTTTACTACTGAGTTACCTGCCAGCATGAGCTGCAGCCTTGGCCCCTCTGTATCACAGATTGTGGGTACTAACCCCAAGGAAATAGTCCCATATTTATGCTCCTCAATGATGTTGTTTTCTTCTTAATCACTGCTAATTTCTTAGCTCCAGCTAGCCCATATTAATTGTCACAGTAAATCAAAGACTTCAGTGGTACTAGTCTCTTGTCAATCAAGGAATAGTCTTTAGTTCTGGCCCTATAGTTTCTTAATTCAATATATGAGCACTGTATTTATATCATTTCCACCTTCCCTCTGCCCTGTCCAATTCCTCACTGTCCTTCCACTCCATCTCAAATTTATGACCTCATCTTTATTATTACAGGGCACACATACTTATACATGTGCATGCATGTTCATGCATACACACACATACACCAAAAACCCTGAATTCCCTTAGCATTGCTCACATGCACATGTGTCTATGGCTGGCCACTTAAGATTGAGTAACTTTTCAGGGATTCACCCTGGAGAAACTGATTCTTACTTTCTTAGCAGCCATCAATTACCTGTAGCTCTTCATCTAAGGTAGGGCCTTGTGTAATTTCTGGTATCAGTGTTGGCATGTTGACTGGTATGGTCACTATGCAGGTCTTGTTTAGGCAATCACATTCTTGAGAGTTTATGGGAATTTAATCCCCTTTAAAGTTTAACAAGAAGGTGCCAAACCCGCTTCAGGGTCTGACTGATCAATTTAAATGCAAACCAATTCAGTAGCTGTGTTATAGAGGGACACAATATGGAAATTTTCAGTAATAGGATCTTTTCAAAACTAATAAGGAAGTATTAATAGCCGAGTAATCTAATGATAACCTTTTGTTTTTAATATCAGAACTGAGACAGAAGTTATTTTAATGAAATTTATACTATGAGAGGTAATATAAACAGAATGTATTTTGATTTAAGCTAACGGGTTAGATTCATTATTAGCATTTATCATGAGAAAGATTTGTGGATTTGCAGTGGATTTGCCATTTTGAGTCTTGAAAGATCAAAGTCTGTCCTTTTGACTAAAAATACAAAAATAACTTATGCATGGTACACTTGACAAAAGCTAAGGTCTTACCTGCCTCCTGTGATAGGGACAAAGCAACCCAGTGTGAGCAGGGGAGATTTATAATGGACTGTGGAACTTTCTAGTCAGGCATTACTACTCACACACACACACACACACACACACACACACACACACACACACATATGTATGTACATACATACACATATATATACATCATATGCATATGCATGTGCATATACATATATATATATATACTTGTAAACACACACACATACAAACACTCTGAGAGCTCTGTTTAGCATGAGATAAATGACATGGAAAGACAAGTACTTCATTGTAATCAGGTTTTCTGTAATATTCTTTATCATGTTACTACAGCATGAATACACCCAAATACACATGTGTTAAAATTCTGACCCCCTAGCATGGTACTATGGGGAGCTGGTATGAGCATTTAAGAAAGCTGGGGTCTGGGACCTAGAGTGATGCATTGCTAAAGAGCACATGTTCCTCTTGCCGAGGAGCCCAATTTGATTTCCAGCACTCATATGACAGTGTATAACCATCTAAAACTCCAGGCCCAGGGGAAATGACATCTTCTCTTGACTTCTGCAGACACCAGACATATATACGTTATACATACACACATGCAGATAAAACACTTGTACACATGAATCTAAAAAGTTTTTTTAAAAAGGAAATTGTTGGGAGGTTCCATTGTCACTGGAAACATGCTTTTGACAAGAGATGTAGGATTCTGGTTCCCATGTCTTGGTGTATGATCTATAGAAATCCCTTATTTTGTTTTATTTTTCATAATGTGCATATGAGTGTGTGTGTGTGTGTGTGTGTGTGTGTGTGCACGTTCGCACACATGGTTGTAGGTACCTGAACATTCCAGAAATGGTATTGGATTCCTCGGGAGTTTTAATTACAGATGGTTGGGAACTAGCTGATATAAGTATTAGAAATCTAAGTTGAATTTCCAAGAACAGTACTCACTTCACCACTGAGCCATCTCTCAAGCCTTTGCCTTTGCTTCTTCAAGAAGCTTTGCTTGTTCTATGCTTCTGCCTTGGTAACCCATTCAAGTCAGAAGTTCAAAGCACCGGGACCCTTAGTTTTAGACAGGAACTTCTGATAATATGAGCCGACATACACTTGTCTCCTTAGAAGAAGCTAATTGCTTCAATTATATTGTTGTTGTTAGAGAAAACTCACACACACACACACACACACACACGTTTAAATACACTCTCTCTTTCATGAGCCACCTATGTTGTAGTCTTTTCTCTGTTAGAAATGAGAAGACTGCGATTTGCTTAGATTAAAGGAACAGTGGTGAAGTATTCACAAATGGAGGTAATATTCATAATCTGTAGAGGTTAAGCAGCTTTGTGTGTTATATGCATGAAGAACCACACTTAGATCTGTTCAGGATGTTCCTAAAGTTATATAGTTTTTTTCCAGGCAGGGGCAATGTCTCAGTTTTCCTAGACCTGGTCAGCATTTGGCTGGTAAGTGTTCTTAGTAGGACTTTATGTCCCACTTATTCAGCATTTAATAAAAAGAATTGGTAATGATTGCATATACTCTAGTCAAGCTTTTACAGCATGAATTAGCTCTGTAATATACATACAGAAGAAAGGCCTAAAGTTAAAATACATATTCTATAGATATACATTTATAATAGAAAAATCTTGGTGGAGGAGGGGGCGCTCCAGCTCTGTGGAGAACATCATTAGTCTGAAGATTAGATGCACAGTCTGTGGGAGCTACACAATCGCTTAAGTCACCAAGTTTCACAAGATTTTGAATTTATCCAGGTGATCGACTGCGTCTCCATAAAAGTCTTCAGGAGCCCAAGTGAAACATGCTGTATTCATAATTCTCTTCCAGTGCATTGGCGAATGTCAGGAACTGGAGAGAGAATCCTTGCCTCTCCTTGGAGTGATGAGTCTGCTAGCTAATCCTGTCAGGCAGAACTCAATCTCTGAGAGGTTGATCCTTGGCCTTTCAAAAAACTAAAAGACTCTTTAAGTGGCTGCTGTTTTAACAAATTGCTTTTGATTATAGTATTGAGAAATGAAAGGGTGCCAGCATTTCTTACAACCCCAGTACTAATTAGCATTAGTAATGATCACACCACTTATTTATAGATGCTCTTTGGCAAGGCAGAAGAATGAGTAACAATGCTTCCTACAAGTTGTGTGACCTTGTGCAGTCATTTTCCTTTTCGCCTTTTCTTTTTTTTTATTAGATATTTTCTTTATATACATTTCAAATGCTATCCCGAAAGTTCCCTATACCATCCCTCCTCCCTGCTTCCCTACCCACCCACTCCCTCTTCTTGGCCCTGGAATTCCCCTGTACTGGGGCATATCAAGTTTGCAATACCAAGGGGCCTCTCTTCCTAGTGATGGCCGACTAGGCCATCTTCTGCTACTGGCACAACTGGTGGTTATCATGTAGAAGAATGCCAATTGATCCATTCTTATCTCCTTGTACAAAGCTCAAGTCTAAGTGGATCAAAGACCTCCATATAAGACCAGAGACACTGAAATTAATAGAGGAGAAAGTGGGGCTGGTGAGATGGCTCAATGGGTAAGAGCACCCGACTGCTCTTCCGAAGGTCCATAGTTCAAATCCCAGCAACCACATGGTGGCTCACAACCATCCGTAACGAGATCTGACTCCCTCTTCTGGAGTGTCTGAAGATAGCTACAGTGAACTTACATATAATAAATAAATAAATCTTTAAAAAAAAAAATAGAGGAGAAAGTGGGGAAAAGCTTCAAAGATATGGGCACAGGGGAAAATTTCCTAAACAGAACAGCAATGGCTTGTGCTGTAAGATCAAGAATTGACAAATGTGACCTCATAAAATTGCAAAGCTTCTGTAAGGCAAAAGACACTGTCAATAAGACAAAAAGGCCACCAACAGATTGGGAAAGGATTTTTACCAATCCTACATCACCTTTTCTTTACAGCAAGCATAATATCATCCACTTGGTTGAGCATTAGGATGAGGGCACAGCAAACCCCTTGTAATGGAAAGTTTGAGATCCAGCTCCTTAACTCAATAATGTGGGTGCTTTGAAAAAACTGTCAACAGTTAAACGTTTCTAAACACACAAGCAGGGAGTTAGCAAGATGGCTCAGTGGGCATTGCTGCCTGCTCCTGAGCCTGAAGACCTGAATGTGATCCTCTGGAGTCAAATGGCAAAAACAGAGAAGAGACTCTAGAAAGTTGTCCTGACTGCTGACTTTTCTCCCTCTCCCTCTCCCCTCTCCCCTCTCCCTCCCTCCCTCCCCCTCTCCTCCCTCTCCCCCTCCCCCTCCCTCTCCCCTTCCCCCTCCCTCTCCCCTCCCCCTCCCTCTCCCTTCCCCCCTCCCCCTTTCCCCTTTCTCTCTCTCTCTCTCTCTCTCTCTCTCTCTCTCTCTCTCACACACACACACACACAGTGATTTTTGTCATAATTACTTGCCATGTAAATATTCCATGGCTTTTTTAAAAAAAATAAACAGATTTTGTTTGTTTTAACTCAGGGTTTCATGTAGCCCAGACTTGTCTCTCACATACGTATATTACATAGCTGAGACTGGCTTTGAAAACCTGATGCTTCTGCTTCCACATTCCTAGGGTTAGGATCACAAATGTCTGCCACTGTGTACAGCACAGATTGTATTATTAGTATTATTAGTATATTATTTTGCATAATACTATCAGAGTTTTTATTTGAGTATCTATCTATCTATCTATCTATCTATCTATCTATCTATCTATCTATCTATAATGCATTTTGGCTTCAGATTAGGAGAGAATTCCTAACCATTTCTGAAATGGCCCTAAATATGTGAAATCATGTTTTCAGCATTAATGTTTATAAAATAAGAATATGGAAATACTTTTAAAAACATTGGCAGTTTGAAGCCAAAATGAATGCTTTTCGTAGAAGCAATTGTACATATTTCTTACTAACATGTGTTAGCTTAGATTTTCTTAAACCCTACTTTTAAAAATGTGATTTTTTTGTTTTTTGTTTTGTTTTGTTTTGTTTTGTTTTGTTTTTAGTGCTTTAACCTCCCTTCTAGTCCACTACCCACCAGAGGTAGTGGACAAGAAAGGTTATAGGATACGGGGGAAGTGGACCTGTTGAGAATTGTATTTTTTTGGAGTAAATTTCATCTGCGTTGTCAGGAAATCAGCAGTTCCGTTCACAAAATCAGCAGTTTAGCTCATAGGATTCAGCAGCAGCAGCTTGATCCACTTGCAACCACTTCACGAATATACCAGCAGTCCAGTTCAGTGGTGTCGGGATAGCAAACATGAATCAGTGGCATGACCTAACAGAGGCAGCCAGGCCTCAGCCTAATGGCAGGAGTCATCAGGAGTGACTATGCCCAGCAGGTATGCCAGGAGAAGTTCTCTGCTGTGCCTCTTTCCAAGAAATGAAGATTAACGAAGACAAAGAAGCAAAGAAGTGTGGCAAAGCTAGCTATGTAAATAAGCCTCTCTCACAGTCCATTGAGTCCTATTTATACTCCCTCCAAACATCTATGGCTTTTGCCTCACCACGTGTCTTGCCTCAATACCAGAGTCTGTTTTAGGAAAACTCCACACAAGTTTGCATCACCTGACATCACTCTGCCAATCGACCTGAGTCTGCACAACTGGCGAGAAGCTGCCAGAACACCACTAGAAGTTTTTTGACACATTTCTCTCTATGGAGTCACAACACACAGAGCTTAACTATGCGATGGAAGGCAAACCAGCACATATGTGTCATTAGCAAAGGATCCTTCATCATGTGTCCTTTCACATACTTGCTTTAACAGAACATCCTTTCACCTGTGTCTGCCCCAGCAAAACACCACCTGGCAATTGGCTTTTCAAACAAACTATAAGTTTCCAATTAAAATATGCAATGTTTTAACTTAAAATTTTACTTTAACTTTTAATGGTAATACAATTGTATGCATATGGGAGAACTGCTTTAAAATATATTTCTTTATGATATCTGATTGGTGAATGTTTAAGTATGTGTTTTATATATTTATATACCTGGGCTCATGCAAAAAAAAATCATTGAGCTTTTAAAGGATTATGAGTCAAAAAAAAAAACTTCTGTAAGTTTTGTAAGTAAGCTCTAGGTCTTGGGATGTCAAACTTACATAAAGAACCAGAAGGTAATGTCTTTTCTTTTGTGGGTCACTGTTGTAACCCAACACTGCCACTATCATATGAAAGCAGTGATAGTTTGCCCGTAAGCCACTGATATAACAATATTCTGGTAAAATCTTATTTATGAACATCAAAATACCTTTGTGTATGTTTAGTATTCATATACCACAAAATATTTTCCTTCAATTTCCCCCATCCCAAGCATTTTGAAGGCTATATAAAACCAAATGGTCTTTGCCCTATGTCCATAGGTTGATGCTTTTCCCCAGGTGATGGTGTGGCTAGAGAGCATCTCCACAATTGGAGGAACTGGTCTAACAGTGATGTTGGGGCTGTATTTCCTGGCTGTGCCCATGAGGCTGTGCCCATGACTGAACTGAACTCTTTCTTTGATTCTGAGGCCATACTTTGGGTAGTGTGTGACAGTGCTCATAGTAGGAGGGATGCTCTTTGGGCTACATAGCTGTTTTGGAGTTGGCAGTGAATGTGGCACATTGTATTCATACCATACAAAGTCAAGTTCATGTTGAGAGGTACTGTCTGCATTCCTCCCTGCTTTTTTTTTTTTTAAATTAAGTTCCCAAGGTTTCGGGACGTAACACTTTCTCAGTCACTGCATATTGGCTCTTGGCACATAGACTCATACTTTCAATACAAGGATCTCCTTTTTCTCTCTCATTTGTTTCTACTTATATTCTAAAACCATTCTCTTTATATTAAACGGAGACTGAAAATGAAAAACTTTTTGAAATATAAAGAGCCAAAAGAAAAAGTGCTTATTTTAATGTTTTTTTAAAAAATTGTTGGCCTATAAATTTATTTCAATAAAATACCCTAATTTAAATATGTTTTGCTCAAGGCTTTAGAACATGGCATTGGATTTTATATGGTTCTTACAGTAAGATCACAGATGAGTATGGAAAATGTTTTATTGACCAAGTGGTTAATATTATTGGTACAAATTTTGTTTGTTTTTTCTTTAAAGGAAAAGGAATGTGTTATTTAGTTGTTTATTTGCTAGGAATGAACAAAGCATTAGACTTGATCCATACCACCATATAAACAGGGGATCTGGGATACATGTTTGTAATTCCAGGCTTCTGGTCATCCTGGCTATTCTTAGCTACATAGTGAGTTGGAGAACCTGGCATGTATGAGACCCTAAGTCAGACAAAAGGTGGGAAGAGAGAGGATTTAGGGAAGAGAATGGAAGAGGAGGGAGGAGAAGGAAGGAGAAGAAATGAGGGGAGAGAAGAGACTAAGGACACTTAGTAGAAATCCCAAGGCCCGCCAACTCTATTTCTTTTATTATAAACCTAATTGTGACAGAGTCTGAAATAAGCTTTGAGGAGTGTTGCCATGTTGGTCTTTAAAGTAATTTCTACCCCACTTCACCATAGACAACAGACAGTTATTTATGGATAACTAATGAAAATTCCTTTTTAAATATGTTCTAGTGGAAGATCTGCATTAAAAATAATAATATCTGTTGAAAATTAAAAGTTACACCTCAGCTACTAATAAATATCTACTCTATAAAATACAGAAAACAAAATATTGATTATTACATGAAATATAGCAAATGAAACCATTATCTGTGACATATTAGAGGGTGTGTGTATCCTTCTATGTTACACCCAACTGCCTATTAAATTCAACATATCTTCTTCAATTATTATTAGTTTTTGATAATACATATATGTACCTATTTTACAGACACACACCTTAATGAGTTTAATGTTACTTGTATGTACATGTATGTGTATCTTAGTTACTTCTCTATTGCTTTTACAAAACACCACAGCCAAGACAACTTATAAAAAGAAAGCATTTACAGGGGCTTACAGTTTCAGAGGGTGAGTTCATGACTATCATAGCAGGAAGAACGATAGCAGGCAGGTAGGCAGGCAGGCATGTTACTGGAACAGTATACAAGAGCTCACATCTTGAGACAACACACATACACACACACACACACACACACACACAGAGGCAGGGAGCTAAATGGGATTTTTGATACCTCATAGCCTGCCCCCAGTGACATAGCTCCTTCAACTGGGACACCCTTCCTAATCCTTCCTAAATAGTTCCACGAGCTGGGGACCAAGTATTTAAAAATATGAGCCTATGTAGGCCATTCACATTCAAACCATGACATGCCACTCCTCGCCCCTATAGGAGTGGCTATATCATAATGCAAAAATGCATTTAGTTTACTGTAAAGATCTTCATGGTCTTTCGGTCTCCACATAGTTTAAGTGTCCAAATTATGTTTTAAGACTCAAGATAATCTCTTAACTGTAGCCCCATGTAAAATCCTAAGATTAAACTATGTACTTCCAGCATACAATGGCACATAATATTCATTACCATCCCAAAAGAGAGGAGTGGGTTCATAATGAAGAAATATTGGATGAAAGTAAGACCAAAACCCACCAGAGAGAACTTCAAATCCTATAATCCTATTTCTGATGTCAAAGGGTATAGATGACTCTGCCTTTCCAGCTTTGCTGACCACACTTCTCTCTCCCTCTCTTTGGCTGGTTAGATTCCCTGTATGTAGCTCTCTCAGGCAGCAATCCTACAGTTCTGGCACCTGCTTTATGCTGGCATCTCCAATGCTAGACAGTTTCATGTCTATTGCTTCATGCAATGGCCACTCAGAACTTCTCAGATAATCATCTGTCTTCAGAGGCTTTCTTTAACCAAGAAAGAAGATTCTACAATTTCTTTTCTCTACCTTTCATGACTCTAACGCTAAAAAGCACATGACATGTTGCCAAGTTAGGCTGCCTGCTTGACCCACTACTTGATTTTTACAAAACTTTATTTTTCCTCTATTTTCCTTTTATTGAAAATAGATTTTTTTTCTGTACAATATATTTTGATTATGGTTTTTCCTCTACCAACTCCTCTGAGAACCTTCCCACCTCGTCTCCCATACAAATTCACAGCACTTTTGTCTCACCTTAGAGAACAAATAGGCATCTAAAGAATAATAATAAAGTCAAGTAAGAGCAAAGTAAAATAAAATAAAATAAAACCAACCAAACCAGAACTGGACAAATATGAACTAGACTTTTCTACTTGGTGGGTTATTCTTTTTCTCACCCTTTATTGGCCCTGCCCCTGCTGGTTTCACTTCCTAGCACTACATAGGGGAGAAAGGATAGAGGGAAGGGAGAGAGAGAGAGAGAGAGAGAGAGAGAGAGAGAGAGAGAGAGAGAGAGAGAGAGAGAGAGAAAGAGAAACAGTGAGAGACAAACAGTGAGAGACAGTGATAGACAGAGATAGACAGACACAGAGACAGACAGACAGACAAAAAGAGAGAAAGAGAAACAGAGATATAAGGATTTAATTTCTTCTTGTTTCTTCTTTGAACATGACTATTAACAAACCAAATCCAACTCCCACCCCTGAACAACCACCAACCACCAATTCCATCTACTGGGCCTGTAGCATTTATGCACCTGCTAAGAAGTTCCCAGAATTCCAAACATCACACAATTTCAGAAACTATTCACAACTTGCAAAAGCATGGATCTGGTAGAGCATGAGGCAAATCATAGTCAGCTGCTTTGAAGGAGTCACATATCCCACACCTGGGATTAAAATGAAAACATATTCTTATAGTATTTCTGTGTTTTTATAACAAACCAAAATTCCAGGATTTTCACTACATAAAACAGACTAAAGAAAAGAAACTAAAGTAAAAGCATAAGAAACACATATAGATGCAAAGGCACTCATGTTCATAGACACAGGAATTCGATAAAAACACAAAAGTGGTAAGATGGTCATTTTCACTATAATGAGCATAGGAGATTTTTTTCATCTTCTAATATCTTCTTCAATTTCTTTATTCAGGGCTTTTTTTTGTTGTTGGAAGGCTTTTAATGACTTCATCTGTTTCATTATAGGTTATTGAACTGTTTAGATAGTTTACCTGATCCTAATTCAGTTATAAGTGGCATCTGTCTAGAAATTCAGACACTGTCTACAGATTCAGTGATTTCCAACACAATTTTTTTTACAGGCCTTGAAAGTGTAATTTTCAACTTCATATGGAAAAACAAACAAACAAACAAACAAACAAATCCAGGAAAGCCAAAACAATCCTGAACATTAAAAGAACTTCTGGAGGAACCTCAAGTTTTATTATAGATAATCAGTGATTAAAAACTGCATGGTATTGGTACAGAAACAGACAGGTTGACCAATGGGATAGAATTGAAGGTCCAGAAGTGAACCCACACATCTTTGGACATTTGATCTTTGGCAAAGAAGCTAAAAACCATATAATGGAAAAAGAAAGCTTCTTCAACAAATTGTTGCACAAAACTCAAGTACAAATAGATCAAATACCTCAAGATATACCTAGATACAATAATTTTAATACGAGAGAAAGTGGGGAATAACCTTGAAGGCATGGAGGCATGGGCACAGGACATACCTTCCTGAACAGAATACCAACAGCTCAGGTACTAAGATCAACAATTGCTAAATGGGACCTCATGAAACTAGAAAGCTTTTGTAAGGCAAAGGACACTGTCAATAGGACAAAATAGCTGCCTAAAGATTGGGGAAAGATCCTCACTACCCCTACATCCAACAGAGGGCTAATATCCAAAATATATAAAGAACTCAAGAAGTTAGACTCCAACTAACTAAATAACTCAGTTAAAAATTGGGTACAGAGCTAAATAGAGAATTCTCAACAGAGGAATCTCAAATGGCTGAGAAACACCTGAAGAAATGTTCAACATCCTTAGTCACCAGGGAAATGCAAATCAAAATGATCCAGAGATTCCATCTTACACCAGTCAGAATGGCTAGGATTAAAAAACTCAAGTGATAGCACATGCTGGTGAGGATGTAGATAAAGAGGAGGACTCCTCCATTGTTGGAGGGATGACTGCAAACTTGTTCAACCACTCTGAAATCAGTGTGGCAAAGGTGAGGAAGAATGAGGGGAGGAACTCTGTGTGGAGAATTGGCAGGCATTTAGGATGTAAATAGATAAATAAATAAATAACCCACAAAACTGGAAGCCATGGTATATATTCAAAGCACCTGTATGGTTCAAAACAAAAACAAAAACTAAACTAAATTAAACAAACAAAAACAGCTCTAATTAAACATTATGAGGCAAAGAACATCTAGAGATGCCACTGAGTTCCTTTTGTGTTGTTGGTCCCCTATTTGGATTGCTTTTTTATAACCTTTTCTTTCTTGCATAACCTTTCCTTTTTATAAGTTGGAAGCTTAACTGAACAGGTTCTTGCCCTGAGAGCATCATCCCTGTATTCTTTCCCACTCTCTTCTCTCCTTATCTCTTTCAGCACAAACCTTGGCTCCAATATTAAACTTTCTGGTGTTAATTTTCTTTTCCAACTGCATTTTCTACCTCTCTCTGCCCTACTTCCACTCTTTTCCACTGTAGATCTGCCTAAGAGTGATCACTAATAGCTATGTGACACAGTCAATGTTAGGCTGTCTCCAAATCTCCTCTGACAAGAAAATTAGTCCATTATTTTTCAATTTTGCCTCAGGCAAATTTTTAGGACAAGGGTAGAAATCAACTATATTCTCGGCTAAAATATCACATGACTGTTCTCTAGCTCATCTGGCAGTGTTATTCACATTGAAACTTTATGAGCTAGGCCCTCATTGTCCCTTTGATTTTAGCACTATTATCTTCAAAGCTCTTAAGCGAAAGGCTCAATAAGACCCACTTCAGCTTTGGCTTTTTGTTTATTTTGTTTTGTTTTGTTTTGTTTTGCCAAAGATCAAGTGTCCATAGGTGTGTGTGTGTGTGTGTGTTTGTGTGAATTTCTGGATCTTTGATTCTGTTCCATTGATTAACCTGTCTGCTTATGTGCCAGTACCATTTGGGTTTTATTGCTATTGCTCTGTAGGACAGCTTGAAATCAGAAATGGCAAGACCTCCAGAAATTCTTTTATTATATGAGATTGTTTTACCTATTCTGGATTTGTTATTCTTCCATGTAGAGTTGAGACTTGTTCTTGCAAGGTCTGCAAAGAATTGTGTTTGAATTTTGATGGGAATTGCATTGAATCTGTAGATTGCTTTTGCTAAGATAGCCATTTTTTTTTTTACTATGTCAATTCTACTAATCCATGAGTATGGATCTTTCCATCTTTTGATATCTTCTTCAATTTCTTTCTTCAGAGACTTGAAGAGCTTGTCATACAGGTTTTTTACTTGCTTGGTAAGAGTTATACCAAGATATTTTATATTATTTGTAGCTATTGTGAAGGGCGTTGTTTCTCTACAATGTAAAAGAGAAAGCCTCTTCAACAAAGGATGCTGGTCTATCTGGATGTCTGCATATAAAAGAATTCAAATAGATCCATATTTATCATCATGCATAAAACTGAAGTCCAAGTGGATTAAGTACCTCAACATAAACTTGAATACACTAAATCTAATACAAGAGAAAATGGGGAATAACCTTGAATGCATGGGCACCGGAGACAACTTCCTGAATAGAACACCAACAGCTCAGGCACTAAGATCAACAACTGATACATGGGACCTCATGAAACTGAAAAAGCTTCTGTAAGGCAAATGACACTGTCAATAGGACAAAACAGCAGCTTACAGAGTGGGAAAAGATCTTCACTCACCCTTCATCCAACAGAGGGCTAATGTCCAAAACTTATAAAGAAGTCAAGAAGTTAGGCACTAACAATCCAAATAACACAATTAAAAATGGGGTACAGAATTAAATGGAGAATTCTTAACAGAGGACTCTTAAATGGCTAAGAAACACTTAAAGAAATGTTCAAAGTTCTTAGGCATCAGGAAAATGCAAATCAAAATGACTCTGATTCTCATACCAGTCAGAATGGTTAAGATAAAAAACTCAAGTGACAGTACATGCTGATAAGGATGTGAAGAAAGGAACACTCTTCCATTGCTGGTGGGATTGAAAACTTGTACAATCAATCTTTAAATAAATTTGGTGGCTTCTCAGAAAATTGGGACTACTTTTACATTAAGACCGAGATGATTTAGACCTGGGCATATACCCACAAGATGCTCTACCATACCATAAGGATACTTGATCAACTATCTTCATAGCAGCAATATCTAGAAACTGGAGATAATCCAGATGTCCCTCAATCAAAGAATAGATAATGAAAATGTAGAATACTATTCACAGCTATTAAAAACAAGGACATCATGAAATTTTCAAGCAAATGGATGGAACTAGAAAATATCATCCTGAGTGAGGTAACCCCCAGATCCAAAAAGACACATTGTATGTACTCACTTATCAGTGGATATTAGTCATAAAGTACAATATAACCATGCTACAATCCACAGACTCAAAGAAGCTAAGTAACTAGTATGGCCCAAAGGAGGATGCTTGAATCTCAGTCAGAAGGAAAATTAGAATAGACACTGGAAGTTTATAGGGGTGGGGGGACTAGGTAAGAGGGGGCAGGGGGAAGGGAACAGGGGTAGAGATCAGGTATAGGGAGGTGGGGAGAGGGCTGGTAGAGGGAATGAAAATTGACATGGGGCATCTCTGGGAAAAGGCTGGAACTGGGGTCTGTGTGTGATTAGGATGTAATATAAATGAATAATAAGTTTTAAAAGATTCATTTATAGTATTCAACCACCTTCCTAATCCAAAGTCCCAAAGTCTTCCACAGCTCTTAAAAACCAAACCAAACCAAACCAAACCAATAAACAATCACCAAAACAAACCAGTATGATCAGGCCTGTCACACCAACAATTCATTTCCTGGTTCCAATTTCTGTCTTAGTTACTTTTCTATTGCTGTAATAAATCATCTTGATCAAGGTATTATAAAAAGAAAACCTTTATTGGGGGCTTGCAGTTACAGAGAGTAAGACCATTATGTAAGGGAGCATAGCAACAGACAGGCAGGCAGGCAGGTCACTGGAGCAGCAGCTGAGAGGGCCACATCTTGAGACAAAATCTAGAGAAAGCACCCAAGGAGCTGAAGGAGTCTGCAACCCTATAGGTGGAACAACAATATGAACTAACCAGTACCCCCAGAGCTCGTGTCTCTAGCTACATATGTAGCAGAAGATGGCCTAGTTGGCCATCACTGGAAAGAGAGGCCCCTTGGTATTGCAAACTTGATATGCCCCAGTAGAGGGGAATGCCAGGGCCAAGAAGCAGGAGTGGGTGGGTAGGGGAGCAGGGCGGGAGGAAGGTATAGGAAACTTTCGGGATAGCATTTGAAATGTATATAAAGAAAATATCTAATAAAAAATTTTTTTAAAAATATACAAGGCATAGAAAGCTAGCTAGCTGGGCTTTTGAACCCTCAAAGCCTACCCTCCGATAACATGGCTCCTTCAACAAAACCACACCTTCTAATAGTTCCCAAGCAGTTCCAACTGGGAACCAAGTATCCAAATACATGAGTCAATTTGGGCTATTCTTATTCAAATAAGCACAATGTGCTTAGGGTCCACCACTGGGATTGAATACCTTATCAGGTTGTCGGCATGCCAACTGCTATTATCATCATGTAGGTCTTGTTTAGGCAGCTATACTATTGATATTTCAAGGGTTCAGATGTCTGGCAGAGACTATTTCACAGCCAGTATCCTGGTCCTTTGGCTCTTCTAAGTTTTCCACTACTACTTCCACAATTTCCCTGAGTCTAAGGCATAGGGATCATATTATAGATGTATCAGTTGGAACTGGTCCCATATTCACTCACTCTCTGCATTTGGACCACTTGCTGCTCTCTATAATACTCTCCATCTGTTGCAAAAAATGCTGCTTTAATGAGGGGTGACAGCCATGCTTACCTGTGGGTATAAGGATAAGAATTAAAACAAATGCAGTTAGAAATTATACTGGTTAAGGGAATTGACAATGATAGTTACCTTTTTGTTTTAAGCCTTTTTTTTTTTTTTGGCATATAACTTAGGTAGTTTGACTGTAATATATCTAGTATGAAGTATGGGGAACACACACATGTAATTTTATGACATTCTACTACTATTTATTGGATTAAGTTGAGCAATACAGGATTTGAGAGGCAGATAATACTAAGTAGGAGGTAAGAGATTGTTTGGGAGTGTTGTGGAGACACTACTGCAGGAGCAGATGGCAAAGCATGTTCACAGAGGAGGTGAAGCTGGCAGAAGATCACTTTGCAGGCTGATTCCAAGGACCCCCGGAGGTATTCTGCCCTAGAAAGTTCTGATATGAAGCAAGGAGGGAAGTTGGTTCTCTGACCCTTATCACTCCATGGTAGTTTTGCTGCCCCAAGACAAGGTAAAGAAGAGTGAAGGAAACACCTTGATAGAGAGGAGTGCTCAGAGAGCATCTAGCTATGAGGTGTTGGCAGCAGACATGATGGCTCTGAAGGTGTTTTGGATATCAGGATCCACAAGAATAGGTGCTTCATGATTGAGTCTAAGGATCCACTGGGAGGAAATATGTGCACTGAAGGGTAATTGAGGAGTACTGATCTGTTTCTAAAACCTGTATTGAATGCTCAGTGTATCAGGTGCTAACAATGTGAATAAGAGGGGCACAATGAGTGGGAGGCAAAGAAGAAACAAAACATAATTCCCCAGAGAGAAAGAGAGGAAATGAGAGGGGAAGGGAGAGAGGGAGAGAGAGGGGAGAGGGAGAGGGAGGCAAGGGGGAGGGGGAAGAGGGAAAGGGAATGAGACAGGGAGACAGAAAGAGACAGAGACAGGGGAGGGATGGGGAGAAAATAGAGAGTAGAGAGAGACAAACAGAAGGAGAGAGAGGGGGAGGGAATTTCAGAAATTTCAGGATAGTTCAGTTATGCCTTCTATTCATTCTTCTTATTTTGCTTGGCCTGGACTTTCTTAATTACATGTCTTCCAGACAGTTTTGCTGTCTCGTCTAATTCCCTCCCCCTTTTTTCTGTTTATATACTTTGAGACAGAGCCTTGTTAAAGTCCTAGGAAGGTCTTGAATGCTGCCCCAGCTTTCTGAGTGCTGGTGTTGTAGGGAAACACTACTGGTGACCTTTTAACTTCTTACAGTGTTGTGAGACATCCAGGATTCTTAAAAACAAAGATTCTGTTCTTCTGAAATCAAACACATGAATACACCTCCAGGTTGTGTAGTCTATAGATACAAATACTATACCTAAGCTTTTCAGTTAAGAGGATGATTTCCCTGCCCTCTTGTAATTTCCAATGATATATTTTCCTTCTCAAAGCTCTTAAACTTTAATACAAGGCAAAACACATTTATTCTTTTAGAGTCTGTCTTAGTTAAGATTTCTATTGCTGTAAGAAAACACCATGATCAAGCTGAGTAGGAGAGAGTTTATCATATGTGTTCATATTGCTGTTCATCATGGAAAGCCGTGAGGAACTTAAGCAGGGCAGGAACCTGGAGGCAGAAGCTGATACAGAGGTCACAGAGGATGCTGCTTACTGGTTTATTTCCCATATCTTCTTCAGTCTGCTTTATTATAGAAACCAGGATCACCAGCCTCAGGATGGAGCAACCAACACTGGGCTGAATCTTCTTCTATCAATTACCAATTAAGAAAATGTCTTATAGCTGGATCTTATGGAGGCATTTTCTCAGTTGAGGTTCCCTCTTTTCAGATAACTCTAGCTTATGTTGAGTTACTATGAGACTAGCCAGCACAGACTCTTCAAGTAATATGTAATATGGCAATCATTGATAATATAAAATAGTTTCTTTGTCACATCATGTTTAACTTTTTCCTTTTTTCTTAAGTATTAGTCGTTTTAGCTGGGCAATGGGGTTACAGGCCTTTAATCCCAGCACTTGGGAGGCAGAGGCAGGTGGATCGCTAGAAGTTCAAGTCCAGCCTGGTTTTGTAAATTTTGTTCTAGGACATCCAGGACTACACAAAGAAACCCAGTCTCAAAAAATCAAATCAAATCAAATCAAAGCAAATCAAATCAAATCAAAGCAAAGCAAAGCAAAGCAAAGCAAAGCAAAGCAAAGCAAAGCAAAGCAAAGCAAAGCAAAGCAAAGCAAAGCAAAGCAAAACAAAACCTATTAGTAGTTTTTAGGGAACATTTCTGCAGAGTAATACCAACACAGTGATAAGTAGAAAGAACAAAGTTGGATGTCGATGAATCTGGCAGGTGAATACTGTTGATTAGGTGAGGAATTCACTGAAGTGTGCAGTGTGTACTAAGCATTCAGCTCAGATTCTCATGGAAGTTAGACATTTTCATAAGTCATGGACTTTAGGGTTGATCACAAATTATTATACATAATGTTAGAGTTAGATGCCCTGAACATTCAGTACTGATATTTCACCAGTATATCCTGACTGAGTTTTATTTCTGATGCTTATTTCATAAAAGCACTGTGTTCAGAAAAGTGCTATTTCAAAGCCTTTGTATTGTGTTTCTAGGACTTAGTATTAGAGTGATCTGGTAAGCAAGTGATAGTGATGAGAGCTTGTTTTGTAGTTTTATTTTTATTCCACATTCTATCATTGATTTAGAAGATCATCTAGAGTGGGATTTCAGTTTCAAGATAGTAATGTTTTCATTTTATGAAGGAGCACTGTATATTTGTACATGTGCATACTTATTTTTGCAAAGAGACACATGTAGCTGATGATGTTCAACAAACCTATGCTCAAGCAGTGATTTCCTTTCGGCAGAGAAATGATGTTAGACTGTGGAGGTAAAGAGGAAAGGGTCAGAGATTAATCTGAAAACAAAGTCTCACCTCCCATTTTGTGCTACTTGGCAAGATAGTCATGTTAGAGATAAGCACATTGCATTTCCTCCTTCAGAAGCAATGTAATGTGCTTGCAGTTTATGGGCTTGGGCAACTACAAAAGAAAGTGCAGTTTGGAAGGAAAGCAAATTGCTATGGGACCGAGTAGCATCACAGACATATACCACTGAAAAATGACTGGTGATTTTATGAGATTACATACAGCAAGATTTTCCTCTCTCCATATCCCACTGCACATAAGTGGGATTTTGCTGAGCACAGCTGTGTCTGGAAATCTTGGTCTTTCCTAATACTAAAACCGAGGGGAAAAAATCATTTTACTTTTCTAGAGTTCACTTTATTGATGTCCCACATTTTCTAAAATATATTTAAGACAATCTATCTGAATATCTATCATATAAATGAGTAACATAATTGAGGAATTTAGGAGAAATAGAATGAGATATTTTAAAGTAAAGAGAAATCTTGAAATTACTACAAAAATGTTTGATGTCCTGATCATTATCTGAGTGCTGGGATTAAAGGCTCATTATTGAAACTATTCTGATTCTGACTGAAAAGCTGAGCTAGTTCAGTTTCCCTAGAATAAAAGACAAGTCAGTTGCCTAGAAAAAAATCTGACTCTCTATAAGTTAGATTATTTGTCTCTAGAAAGAGTTCCTATATAGTATAGGTAGTGTTTGAGTTTATAAAGCTTCATCCTTTGTGTGTCTGGGGTAGCCAGACAAGGCTAAGGGCAATGTAGTCAAAATTTCTTGAGAAGGTCCCTCCAAGAATAATATTCTTGCACTATTACTGATCTATGTGAATATACATTTAGATTTTTAATGATCAAATTTCACATTATCTAGGGATAGTACATGGTTATGTCTATTTGCATGTATATACATATATGTATGTATTTAAGAATTTGAAAGATGTAATTCAAATCAGTTTGTTGACTAAGTAAATTAGAGATTCTTATCTTTCACATTATATAAGACATAAATGGATTAAGGAATCAAATTAAAAACAAAATTATGGGGGCTGGAGAGATAGCTCAGTGGTTAAGGGCACTGACTGCTCTTCTGAAGGTCCCGAGTTCAAATCCCACCACATAGTGGCTCACAACCATCTGTAATGAGATCTGATGCCCTCTGCCCTCTTCTGGGGTGTCTGAAGACAGCTACAATGTGCTTACATATAATAAATAAATAAATAAATAAATAAATCTTGAAAAATAACCAAAATTATGAGAACTGAGTTATTTTATAATATTGCAATGAGAAGAGAGGCTCCAAACTTGAATCTATATACCATAAAAGAAAATTATCTTTCTTTCTATGGAAATGTTTATTTTTATGGAAAATAAGGAGGAAGAATGCAAGTTTTGGTAAAGCCATTTTGAACACCTGAAAGTTAATATAAACAAAGTAAACAGATATGGGGTTATAGTTTTAAAAATGTACTTTAAATGGAAATATGTAGAACTGTAACTATCTATGACTAAAGAATGCTGGTGTAGTATAGTGAAAAAATAACAATACAATAGGAAAGTTGGTAAGTGACCTTTTGTTGGTTTGAATTCAAGGGTTTTAATAAACCTTAATTGATTTTGCCTAATACTGGGAAAGATATGCAAAAGCATGCTTTGCCTTTCTGGAAAATTTATAATAAATTTAATTATACACATACTTGCATATCTACCTTTATACCTTTGTATACATCTGTATCTATCTAATAAACTGATAGTTGGGGTTACACATTGCTCATGTACCTAAGTGTTAGCGGTTTGGTTCCTAGTCTGGGCACTTCTGGAAGGTGAGGAAAACTTTTAAGACACAGAGATTTGTGAGAATCTTAAGTGCCTTTGGCAGTATGTGTCTGATATTAATTCTCACATGAAGTGAGGGTTAGTCCTTTCTGACCACTAGCAGTGAATGTGCATTTTTCTCCACATATTTTCATAATGCCACCAAAAGTCCAAAGTGATAATGCCAAACAGCTGTCTAAAATTAAAAAAAGGAAAAAAATAAATAATAAACAAGTAAACAGGCCTTTCTTCTCTATAATCTGATTATCATAGATACTTTACTACAGGCATAGCAGAAGTCTAATTAATGCATTATGTGAAGATTGAGAGTATTTTAGGAAAAGGAGACCTCAATCCAGTGTCAAAAGTCTATAATACATTTCCTGTAGAACTCATCTTCTGTGAGAAAATACCTTAAAGGAATTGTCGATAGCTGCTTATTTCACATTATGTTTCCCCTTGTTTATGAATCCTCCTTATTTACATTGATTTCATAAAACACTATCATTCTATACCCAGAAGTGGAGACATGGTGTTGGAGCTATGGCAACAATGAAACTGGTGTTCTTGTTGGCTTTCTATTGCCATCATAAAAAGCATGTCCCAAAGCACCGTGAAGGGGAAAGGGTTTCTCTATCATCTCGAAGGACTTTATATAGTCCTTCTGTGATGGGAGCCAGGGGAGGAGCTCAAGACAGGAATCTGGAGGCTAAAACCATAGAGGAATGCTATTGCTAGCTTGTTCCTCATGGCATGCTCAACTTGCTTGTTCCTCATGGCATGCTCAACCTTCCACAAAGCAGTGCAGTGGCTTAATGGGCTGGGATCCCATAATGGGCTGGGCTCTGCTACATCAATCATTATCAGGTCCTTTCACATCAATCTTTAAACAAGGCCCTCCCATTTCAATCATTTATCAAGAAAATGCCCCATGGATTTGCCTACAGGCCAATCTGGAACATGCATTTTCTCAACTGAGATTCCCTTCTTCCCAGATGGCTTTAGCTTGTATCAGAATAACTGGCACGGAATTCTGATAGGTAATGAAATTTAAATGCTAAGCAAGTTCCATGTATGATCTCTATACAGGGATTATATTGCTATAGATTTTTTTCAAAGGCAAGAAAAAGAGACAATGAATGTCCATAGAAGCTAATGTTCTGGAACGAGATTTTTAGTAGAACCAGAGGTGACCTGTCTGAGAACATGACCACGAAGCAGAGTTGTGATGGAGTTTAGAGCAGGTTCCAGGGAATAACTTAGACAAGATACTTGAAAGTATAAGAAAGAGCAAGTGGGGGTAGGGGGAAGCCCAGAGATGGAGGCATGCCTGAAATGTTTTAGGAAAAATGGGGAAAACTGTAGAGTTGAGGAAGAACAAACAATAGGAAGTAATGTTGAAAATTCTTCCCAAGTTCATTCCTTCTCCGAGATCCCCACCTCTGCAGGCACAACTGATCTTCAATCTGTTCCAGTGGACTCCTCGAGGTCACCTCTGGGTCTTTTCCTTGCCTTTACACTCAGCTGGAATCTCAACATTTCCATCTGTCCATGTCTGCTGCTATAGCTCAATCATGACCTTCTGCAGAGGCTTCTCAAATCTTCTCTCTTATGTCCCCCATCCCCCATTTCTCCCAAAACAACCTCAGATTTTTAAGTATCATAAACCATTTTTTTCAAAATGACCCTCACTTGGAATAACATCTACGGTTCTCATCTTGACTTTCAACATGTCAGCTTTCGTCGTTCATCATTCTCAGGCTTCACACTGAGACTTATATAACACACCTCTGTATTTTACTATTAGCTCTGTCACAAGGCTGAACCAAGAAACTTCTTCACTTACGAATCACACAAGGCAACTGAAGTCTTATTTGATGCATGCATCCTGTCAGAAATAAAAGAGGAGTATTTTCTGCTGCTAGTGGAATTAACCTTCTAAAATGGGATGAATTTTATAAGGTCAAAATTAACAGTATGGTATGTTCCTTTGCTGTATTAAAGTCTCTCTGTTACACCTCTCTTCACTGCTTACATGGATTTGGTCTGCTTGTTTAAATACTTTAGTGGCATAGCTAGTTTGGGGAGTTTGCGTAATCTAAAGTAGAAAAGAATAGAAGAGGAAACACACTTAACACAAAACAGCCTCGTTTCTTTCCCCCCACCAGGCAAATGATCTCAGCTGCAGCAGCCTTAAACATTTATAGCTAACTAAATTTTTTATGAGATGGTACTAAGAAGATTTGATTCATTCCTTAAGAATGATAGTCTGGACACAGAGTCTCTTAGAAAGCAGAACCCATATTTTTCTGGAATTTTCATCAGAAGATTGAAGCAAGCTCAGTGCCCCAAACCTCAACTCTCCCATTCACAGTGATTTTCTGCTTTTTTCTGTGTTGTAACTGTTTTTTTTTTCTAAAGAACAAAATAACTAAAACCAAAAAAAAAGTGCCAACAGAAAAGGAACACACTGCGATGCACCTGCATCCAAAGAGGAGCAGTCCCTTTTTGTAGAAAGTAATGCCCAGGGGATCGGATGCTCCCTGCAAATGTCCCAGCTCCATTTTCCTGCCCATTCAGACCCACGTACAATTCTAAAATGCTTTTCTTGTATAAGCTCCGTCACAACATTTTAGCACAGAGAGTCATAGGAACACATTATTAATATTTATGAACCTGGAGAAGTCAGTAAAGCCTGGCTTTCAGAAAGGCCACTCTGCTAGACTCCCACCATGAAAACAGTAATAAAATTAGCTCAGACCAGCTTCGCCAAATAACCTGGAAGGAAATATGCTTAGCTCATGATGGGAAGGGTGTGTCTGAAGTATAAATGATAAAGAAATGTCAGGTCACGAAGAATACATTACTCAGAATTAAAAGTATCATTGCTTTTTATGGATGCCAGCATGAGGCAGGGTCCTGTGAATAGATCAGGCACAAGGAAAGGCCTGAGCAGACAAGTGATTGACTTGTACCAAAAAGAACATGGTAAGCAACATGAAGCTTATTTGGATTTGGCTTTGTGTATCTTGTATAGCAAAAGATACACAAAGATAGATTCTCGGCAACGGTGTCTGAGAAACTAATCAAATTTGTGAAGATAATGTGTTATATAATGTATCTTTCATTCATATACACACATGCAAACCATACAGAGTAATGGGATATGTAAGAGTCTTAAATGATAATGCCTTAGATGTGGTCTTATCGGAAATACAGACATTGCAGATATGACGTCATGTTAGGGTAGATCTTTATCTAGTATGACTTCCATATTTATAAAAACAGGTACCTAGACAAAGAGACAGGTGTACAAGGAGGATGCTGTATGGTAACAGGGCAGAGATTGGAGTATAAAGCTATGAGTCTGGAAACATCAGAGACTGATTGACAATTGTCACTAAGAAGAAAGGGAAGACAGGAGGAAAGATTTTGCTGTAACCCAGGCAGACTGTGACCCTGTTAGCACCTTGATTTTAAACTTTAAATTCTAGTTTTCAGAACTGAAGATAAATCACTGTTTAAGTATTGAGTTTGTGTGAGTTTGTTATAGCAGGCTAGCAGTATGTGATAATCTCTCTCTCTCTCTCTCTCTCTCTCTCTCTCTCTCTCACACACACACACAAAGAGAGAGAGAGAGAGAGAGAGAGAGAGAGAGAGAGAGAGAGAGAGAGAGAGAGAGAGAGAGAGAGAGAGAAAACAAACAGGTTAGTATTAGGACTTGGTCTATATGCAGCAAATAAAAGTTAAAATATGCAATGAGAATAAAATATAACATCTACTAATACCTTGTCTTTCAATAAACATAGCAGGGCACCATATATACTATACATTAAGTAGTGGAGGCACTTTCAGCTACTTAAAAACCCATACTGCCCTGAAATTTAATCCAAGCCTCCAGTTTGAGAAGCAAATTAAAGCACTAGATTCCAGAGACTGTACTTTCCTAAGTGCCTCAGTCATGTCCCTGAGAGGCCATTGGGTAAGACCATCAGTTTCTTATATAAACACTTGCACTTATCCAGGGCTACCTTAAGGTCTTTGGCAGTAGGGTTCACCCTTATACAGGGTCTGACTGCCGCTTCCCTGCCAGTTACTTCATAGGAATCACTGCCATTGGACTGCTACCTTCTAATACTATTTATGACCTCTGTTTGCATATAGCTTTGCTTTCTGAACCATGTTTCACGGAATTCCAGTCCAATAGGATGTTAGCATATAGAGCCAAATAATCTTCCTAAGATCTGAAGCATGAGGACATTTTGGCTTTAAAAACTAAAGTACGTTACTGAATGACTTAGCCTCTAAAGGCTTGTCTGAATATCAATATTCCAAAATGAAAGGTACTTGGAACCCTTTAAACCAAGTCCTATGGAATTGAATTCTACATGGCATACTTTGAGTATTTTCCTAAAGCAAGAAGGTCAGCCTTTGAATAGATGACTATCTCTCTGTACATATCTATATTTATCTATATCTACATATCTTTATATCTATATGTCTGTATCTATATCTATTATGTGTGGGGTGTGGGTTTCCATTGCCATGAAGAAACACTATGACCATGGCAACTCTTATAAAGGAAAACATTTAAGTGGGGGTGGCTTAAAATTTCAGAGGTCCAGTCCATTATTATTATGACAGCAAGCATTCAGGCAAACATGGTCCTGGAAAAGCCAAGAGTTCTACATCTTGATTTTCAGGCAGTAGATCCCACTAGAGGAGGCTGTTCCACTGGGCGTGGTTTGAGCATATATAAGACCTGAATGCCTGATTCTGCAGTGCCATACTTTCTCCAACAAGGTCACATCTCCTAATAATGCTACTCCCGATGGACCTATGGTTGCCAATTACACTAAAACTATTACAGTATGTACCATCTCTATCTATCTATCTATCTATCTATCTATCTATCTATCTATCTATCTACCTACCTATCTATATATTTTCCTCCCACCCAGATTATTCATAATTGTATTTGTATGTGTGTGCATATATACATGCATGTGTATGTCTGTGTGTTCCTGCTGTATGATACAAGGCACACGTTCTATTATTCAGCTACACCCCAGCCTGATCCATGTTATTCTAAAAAGTGGTTTAACTTCAAAATTCTTAATGGGATTCTGTTGGGAGATTTAACCAAGATAAAGATACATTTTTATAATATGTGGAAGATAATTTCACCCAAGAGAGACATGCTCAGTAGGTCAGCAGTGCCAAATACTCTGTCCAGGGAGACATTCATTCATTTGTCTATTCATTAAGAAAATTTATAGGGCTAGTTAGATACAGGTCCAATTCTCAGTTCTCTGTGTACCCTGGCAAAAGAGGATAGCCATGAACAGATCCTGCCGAGAGCCCTTCCAGATGGGAAATTACAATATGATATAAATAGTATAACTGAGATGAATTGGATCCTAAGTAATAACACAGGAAAGACCAACAGGACAGCCCTAGACTGTGAGATAGATAGGAGTAACACAATGCTTGGAAGGATGAACAGGAGAGAAAGGTTTCAGGAGACTATATCAAGACCTCTGTACTCTTCTCCATTTCTAAATGAAAGATACCCTAAACCCATGATAGAAAACAAGTTGTATCTTCACTTTCAGTTAGGATGACTTTGTTTTCTTTCTCAGAATATGGAAAATGACTATTTAGCTCAGTATTATGAGGAAAGCAATAATGTGGGAAGGAGAGAGAGATATCTGTGTACATACACAAAGGAGAAATGACTACTCACCCACTTGGGTCATGTAGATGAATAAAACTATAACAGAACCAATAGTTGGATGACAGGTATTATTGATGTGAAGGTTTTTAATTAAAGGTTTTTTTTTTTTAATTTTGGGGTTATATGCCCAGGAGTGGTATAGCTGGGTCTTCAGGTAAATCTATTTCCAGTTTTCTGAGGAACTGCAAGCTTGATTTCCAGAGTGGTTGTACCAGTTTGCAATCCCACCAGCAATGGAGGGAGGGTTCATCTTTCTCTATATCTGCTGTCCTTTGAGTTTTTGATCTTAGCCATTGTAATGTATCATAATGTGAACGTCTGATATACAGGACATCTCATATGCAACACCTGTGAAAAGTACATTCAATCCCCAAAGGTTCTGTGGAGCATACAAGAGAAACAGCAGTAGCCTATTTTTTTTTGGAGATTTTTTTAGACTGCTCTAACAACTTGAAGGGAAATTTCCTTGTCTTCCTCTGAGGTTTTTGTTAAGTAGTTTGTGGCTCTTGGGGGAAAACATTATCAAACCAAGTAGCATAACTCTATTTAATAGTAAACAAATATATACATATATGTATTATATGCATACCTAAGCATTCATATATATACACACACACACATACATATTAGCAGAGTGGTTCAACAGGAACATACTGGGTCCATAAAAATTATCTATTGTGTTTTAATTCTTGAATTTGAGATTATGAAGAGTAAAGTATCTGAAAAAGCAGATATATCAACACAGCTAAATAAAGACTCAGTTTTCCAATGCCCATTGTAGTTTTGGCCCAAAGAGTAATTTTTTCAAAACATAGTCATTCAATAATTACTCTGTGATAACTATTTTAAGTATTAAAGATCAAATAAATGCCATATTTTAGATGATATAGTTTATGGGATAAAACAGAATAAAGAATAGGGACTTGGAGGTGGGAGAGAATTCTAGTTTATGAAGGGCAGTGTGAGGACCTCTCTAAGAAAGTAATGTTTGGGCAGAAACCTAAAAAAGAGACAAAGAAAAAGCCAAGAAAACACCGAGAGAAGGCTGATGGCAGCTATAGGAAGCTACATGAGCAAGGGACCAAGGCAATTCTGAACTAGGAGGAATATCTTGACTACAACCGAGGTTTCTGGGAAAAAATGGTGGAAAATGAGGTCAGAGGGTAATAAGAGATCAGATGGTAAAAGGTCTGGGTAGGGATACTGGGGAGATAGTGGATAAAGTGTTTGCCATGCAAGCTTGCAGAGTCGAGTTCAAATCCCCAGAGATAGATGAATCCCAAGAAACACTTCGACCTGATAATCTGACTTATGCATCAACAAAGAGATTCTGTTTCAGACAAGGTAAAAAGATCAAGACCAACACCTTATATCTTCCTACACATGCACTGTGGCACATATTCGCTTGTACATACACACAAGCTTGCACATACTTTTTCTTTTTCTTTTTGTTTAGTGGGCATCACCTCCTGAAGAATAGGTTATCCTTCAGCCTTACATACCAGCAAATATGTGTGCACAAGTACCCTCAGCATGTACTCACACATCAAAATGTATTTTAGAAAGATATGTAGAGCAGAGGTGGGCAAAGAGCTTAAGAAGGATTAATGTAGCCAGCCAAAAGATGGTGGATGAATACTGAGTGATGCTTGTTAAGAAGTGGGCAAATTCTAGACATGCCCTACTAATTGCTTGTTTTGGTTTGAATCTGAAATGTCTTCCACAGACTAGTAGTTTGAATGGCTATTTCCCAGTATTTTTGGAGACTGTTGAACATTTAGGATGTGGGGTGTATCACTAAGAGTGGACCTTGGGAAGTTATGTCTTTAAGCCAGACTTCTGGGTGTTGATTTGAGCAGACTTCCATAGACATCATTTTGCAGCCACAAACTAAGCTGCTACTCCAGTAGACCCAACCCAAGATGCTGGACCAAAACTCTGAAAGTATGAGCCAAATAAGTCTTTCATCCACTTGATCGTTTCTGTTAAGCATCATGGTCATAACAATACAGAAATACCTCACATATTCCTCACAGATGGGTGAGTTGAGACAACTCAGATTTTGACACTACAGAAAAACTAAACATATTCTTTTGAGATGAGAGGTGGTTGGAAGGGCAGGTAGAAACAGTTCTTATAGACTACTAAACAGAGCAGCTAGAAAGAAATTCATCTATATGTTTTCAAACAAACAATTTTACCTCCTTTAAGTATAACTACAAGAAAAGGTGCTGAAAGCCAAACATACAAATAACAGCATCAATACATAAAGCCTGATTAGGATATTATTTTTTTTAATGATTACAAAATACTGTACTGAGGTTGCATTTTGAGATGAATGTCTAAATTTTTGTCATCTGCTCACATATATAATCATGCTGTCTACATTCAAAGATACAAGTGCACATAACTGCAAATTCCAACCACTTGATTTCAAAAGAAGTCAAAGACTTTTGTTAAAAAGGTAAATCTCCAATTTAAATTTCAATTAATGCATTAAGTATAGCTTATACTACACTTTAGGCACCAAACCCACAAACTTTCCTAAGCTTAAATCTCTATAAGACAGTGTAGTTTTTAGCAGTAAACAGTGAACTACTGGGAGGAAGAGATGGACTGGGCACATAGTTTAAAGTTAGTCCACCCTCTCATGTCTTTCTATACTACTCTGAGTTTTTAGCAATTAGGCAGAGTATTCTCTGTCTAGACTTTACACAAAAACTGGTTCAACATACCATCTTCAGAAGGCCATTGCCAAGATGTTGAAGCAGCATTTGGCCTTCGTCCAGGTGTCCAGCATTGCACACATATGTGAAGGAGTTCTCTAAGCCTCTGCCAGCATTGCAAGTGCCAATCAACCATTGCATCTGCAGACAGAAATAGGGCAGAAGCATTAAAGAAGGAGCACAAGGCAAAGCTATGGAAGCCAAAGGGGACAGAGGTTAGGAGTAAAGGTAAGGAAGGGAGTGGTCAGGGTATTTCTCACACAGAATCTTTCTCTTTTTCTACAAATTCAGTACTGGCTTAGTATCTAAAAGTGAACAGATTTGCCAATCTCTGGGAGCAAAATAAGAGTGAGCAAATGTCTGAGGGAACATCTGGAAAAAACTAAGAGAAAAGCATCTTGATATGCAATCGTTCACTGTCAGCAGGTGTTGAAGTTTAAAATTGAAGATGGATCTACTGATTTCCAAAGTTTTAATGCAGTTAAAAAGGGTAGAGTTTTAGAAACAAATAACATCTTTTATCTACTCTAGTACTCAAATTCATTAGACTAAAAAACAATTAACATCCTGTGTATGGGTCATGTATATGTATATGATGTTTATGTATATGTATATGATGTTTATGTATATGCACATGTAAATAAACACACACACACATATTTACATTACTTGTCATTATTTTCTAAGTAATGACCAAGAAAGAAGATGTCACTGAGTACTATTGCTAGATAAAATCTGCGATGAGTTTAACACATGACTTGGGTGGAGATGGGAAGAAATTGGATTGGTAGAATGGTTAGAATCTCATTATCTAGGAAATTCCCATCATCACCTCGGTCATGTTCATCTGGCTAAACAGTCAGTCATCTGTTTAGGGGAGAATCTACATTTTCCCAATGCTACTGCTCTCTTTCAGGGAAGTGCTCATCTTTTTGAAAGATGACAGTGAGGTCAGAGGGGTCAGACAGATTCCTTCTTAGAAATGGGGCATGTTAATTCAGTAAGGCTTGGAGTGCCAACTGGCTGCCATATTCTAGGCAAGTTATCTTATCCCATCCTCCCACTCTGAGCCTGGTTTTAGGGAACAATATTTGCCTTTTGCTGATCCATAGAGAGTTTAAAGAAGAATATTAAAACAGAGACAACCAAATCACTCTTCTCTACTCATGGGCTTCTAGAATTGAGGATAGGCATTGCTGACAGAATGTAGGAAAATGGGCATCACTGGGCTTGATTTGAAGGGCTAAGAAGGCCCTTCTTTTATCCATTGAGTCACATCTCTAGATCCTAGAGTCTTTTCCATATAGTTTTTGGGTATGCTGCTTGTAGTCTTGTAACTAGGAAAATTATCTCCTTGGCATACCTCTACAGCCACAAGATACCATGGTGTGAGGCGACTGAATGGGTTAGGATAACGACAAAAATGAAGCCATTTGACCAAAGAAGAATGGAAGAGATTGCCTTCACTGGTTCAGGCCATGAACACTATCTATCCTTCAGTAGGGTGAGATGTTACTGCTCTTTCTGGTGCTACTTCCTGTATGTCTAGAGCATCACAGCATGCCCATTGTATCATGGTACCATGTGAGGAATGAAGGAGGGGATGCATGTACAGGTTGTATAGTCCTTGTCAGAAATTTGTGGGTTAAGATGTGTTTTGCATTTTGACATAGTTCAGATCCTTAAAATATTTGTATCTATAGCTTGGAGATAGGACAAGAATTCCAAATATGAAATTTGCTTATGTTTCATGTGTGTACTTTTTCCACACAGTCTGAAGGCAATTTTATATGGCATTTAAAATGATTTTGTACATAAAACAAACTTTATGATATGGATCTTTTTCTCTTACAGCATCCATCAATACTTAAGAAATATTAGTTCAGAACATTTTGGATTTCAGTATTTTAGATTAGTGATATTCAAGTTGTATTATGTTCTATATATGGAAAGAACTATATAATTGTTATTCTTTTACTATCACAACAAACTTAAGTGCCCAGTGCACTTGCACTTGAATGCAATTATATTAGCCTAATTTGGTAAAACTAATTATCATGGTTATAACAAAGCTATAAATGTTTTCTTTATTTTTATGAGCTTACACAAATACACATATACATTCATACTATATGAACATATATATTAGCCCACATACATATTAGTACATATGTGCATGTTTTTGTATGTGTGTATTTTTATAAGAAAATTATTAAATAGTATGTATATTTTCTTAGCTATAAATTATTGATAATTGTGAAATTTCAGAGGATGTGGCTTGAAAATGTCACTTTAAAATTCCAGCACATACTTTTATACAAAGGACAACTTTACCTTCAGCTGGTTTACAGTTAGGAGAAAGGTAGATAAATGCACAATCACCATTTCATGTGGTATCTGTTAGGATAGAGATAGATACCTAAGACCTGCCAAGAAGCTGGTGGTTGAAAGAGGCTTGAGAGATCAGAGGAGGTGGCCTACTCTCTTCCCCAAGCACAGGGAAGAGCTGCACAGTGATGACCTGAGGAAAGCCCATGAGTTCAACTGTTCAGCATGCTGAAGGGCAGTGTACAACCGGGCTGGGCTGCAGTGCAGAATTCAGGAGGGTGGTGATGGGTGAGAAGCACCATCCTTCAGTGTGGGACCCAGTTGCAAATGCAGTTCTGAAACTGCACAAACTGCTCTATTGAACACATGTACCTTGAAGTGACACAAAGACCAAGAGAGAGCATCTCCATATTTCTCTCACTGAGATTGACATTGAAGAAGAGATTGCTTCATCCAAAGAATGTGAGGTTGTTTTCTGATGGAAATGGAAACATCGTAGTTTGAACATAAGTCAAGTTTAGGCTGAGAGCTTGGTCTATAGTTTGTTAGGTCTATTGGGGGGGATTTCTCCCACAGAGGTCTCTTTCTTTATTTTGAAGAGAAACTCTGAGATGATGACCACCTCTTACCCTTGCCATGAACACAAGAACTAATACATATTTGAGAGCCCATGGCAGCTATTTAGCATCTGGTAGGCACTTATTAAATGATCTTAGTACAGAAAAAAGGCATAAGTCAAAAGAAGGGAGAGATAGACAATTGTCAACTGTTGCCAACTGACTTAGCATTGAGGATTACAGCAGCAGTGAGTGGAGCCTCAGCATGGGACTTGGGCTGCCTCTTGAGAGCAATCACTGTGATTTCAGTTCTGTGTCTCCTATGCTTGGACAAATCAATACAAACTTGGTTGAAACAAAACATGTGGGACATTCTTCCCTGAAACAAACCTTTTTTATTTGGCACAATAGCATAGTATATAGGAGGAAAACTAGAGAAGGGTGGTGCATAGTTTGGATCGTGGGGTACAAAATGTGCCCCAGGATAATGTCTAAATGTGTGACCACCAACTAGAATGAATCCATGCAAACTTCCATGGGAAAAAGCACTGAGATGCCCAATACATTACTGCTTTGCAGATCTAAGTATTTGCTGTTATTGAGAGTTCTTGAGCAATCCAATTTTCATAACTGAATTTATTAAAAATGAACAAATGGGATAGAATTTGTTCAGCAGAAAAACAGTTCAGAATCAGAGAGCATATCCCTTCCTGAAATAGGAGTCTTTGTTTGCTACGTGCAAGGCTCACAGTGCTAAATGCTGACACTGATATGGAGGAAGCTAGATGCAGGTCTTTTATCTGATTTTCAAAAAAAAAATATGCCACATTACAAGTATTTCCTTGTTTACAAGAAGGCAAATGCCAGAGAGAAGGGATAGAAGAGAACTAAGTTAGCACTCAGCTCACTGAGGTACCACTAACACACTACAACCTTACAATTGAGAAAAGTTCATTCTAAGGCCACATGTGTAATAGTCCCAGACTTGCCTCAAAATGACCAGGTGCTCAAGGGAGGTTCTTAAAATCTGATGTACAGCTTGAGAGACAGAGAAGCCTAATAAAGCCAATTAGCGTGACCAAGGTCAGCATAGAAAGGTTGACAGAAGTGCTAATGGTTCCAGTGGCTACTACCTTGAAGAATAAGCACATAAGCACATAAGCATTAAGAAACAAAGTCACTGGAGTCAGAGGATCATTTGACTACTCTTCATACAGACCATGCCATCTCAGGCAATACTGGTTAACAAACTGACACATTAAGCCTTTAGAAAAGAATTCCTGTGTTTATATCCAGCCAGTCTTAGGAGACCCTGTAGTCCCCAACCATCTGACAAAAGTAGTCTAAGTGTGCCTTCCACGTAGCAAGCAAATCTTCAGCATCGTCTTAGTCTGAGGTCTGAATGCATATGTAGGGGAAATGAAGAACAATTCATTTTATTGTGGAAACTACTGGCTGGACATGAAATCCTCTGTCGAGTGGTGTTCTTTGCAAAGTTAACTTTAATTCTGTTCCTGCTGTTCTTTGAACAACCTTGCAAAACATACAGTCTTCCTATCAAATTCAATTACCATTGTAAGAGCTTTTCTGCTATCCTGGTTCATTCTCTGCCAGTGCTCTTTCCACATAGAAAAGGTTGTTCTCCAAATTTGTCATATGCATTAATGAAATTATCAAAGATTAATTAAGAAGTTGGGCTTAGCTTACTGATGTGATCCCCCACCTTCACACATCATTTTTGAAGACAACAACAGAAATGCTACTCAAGTATTCACCAGAAAATAATCATAGTTGGGAAATTGAGGCACAAAGGTGTTAAATATATCACTTCATAGTAAAAGATAAGGCCAGCACTTGAATCCATGTAGCATCTGTTAATTGCATCCCTTCCCTCAAAGGTGAAAAAGAGGAATTGAATGTCAGATAGTAATAGAATATTTTGAAAATTTTTGATAAATGCACATAATGCATCATGTGACCATTATCCTGTTTATAAGGACGTTAACAAATGAGAAAATGCAGAGTTTAAATGTTGAGGGAAACATTTAAGGTGGTAGTACTATGATGGCGACTCAAGAAAAATCAAAGGATAGAGAGGGCTCAAAGCCCCAAGCATTTGCCACAATGATCACTCATAGCTTCCTGTCTTCAGATGTGCTGGGTTATAACATAGAAAAGTTACAAATCTCACTCATGTAAATTGCCTAATCTCTCGATTTACATACTTCTATTATCATTTTCAGAAATGGGTACCTGCCTGTCTCCAATTTAATTAATAGGATTCCACATTACAATAAAGTGAACAATTTTATATCTCTCTCTATATATACACATATATGAAATAGAAAAATCCCTCTCTATATTTTATTTTATAAATTATGCATCCTATATATGTATTTGTCTTATATAACTATAAAAATTGAAATAGAACATCTACTATTTAACATTTAGAGACAGTTTCTTTTCTGCATACCCTTTATTCTTTTTAACTGAATGATATAGGTACTCAAGCTTCCTGTTTACACGTCATGCTTTATTTCCTTTATCTTTTTTTCTTTGTTTTAAAACACGTCTCCATATTGTTTTGGTACAGCATCCATGCTGCTTGAAAGACTGAAAGATCTATAGATCTGGGATGCACTAAAGGCAGTGTGTATGTCTGCATCTGTCATCAATGGTGGGATTGCAAATGGATTCTTTATATCTGATACAGTTCTGTGTATGCAAATTTTGACTTGCTTGTACTCCTTTGCAGCAATATTTGCTAATCTATTACTTCATCCTTGTCATCCCTTCCCTTCCCCTTCCTCCTACTCTTTGTCTTTCTACCCCCCCCCTGTTCTTTCTCCTCTTCTTCACCAAGCTAGCAGTCATCTGAAATCCATGCATGTGGGTGGGACATGTGAAGGCCACACAGTTGAGCTTTCAGTTGGATATTCCTTGTATAATTGACTTCTACCTCTCACCTCCTTACTTTTGATGGACAATCCGTTTGTCACTTCTACCATTTGTTTTCTCTAAAGAACGATTTGAAAAGAAGACTGGTCACTTTGATTCCAAATATAGTCTCCCAGGGAATGCAACTCCATTTACTAAAAATGAACTGATCACAGATGAAAAGAGAAAAATCATAATTAACCAACCTTGGGGGTCCAATTCTTAATCTAATTCCTATTGTGGCCTAGATCAGCTTCCTATTACAACTGTTTCCACAGAGATTCTGCTGACAAAGAACATTCTGTGGGAAGAATAAAGACTCTCCTCCAGTAGGCCATCACTCTTACATTTATTTAGGGAATTATGCATGCATTTGATTACTAATAATATAAATACATAAAAAGAAACTACTTTATAACTTTTGAGTTAATTTTCTCTCCTAGACGGTAATATGTGAGAGAAAGTTGAATTGTATGACTAGATCAAATATACTTAAAAGTTGAATTGATTAACTATAATGTTCTAAGAGTCTTATAGCATCAATGTTGCAATCATCTGTAAGTGCCTTAGGGTTGTTCTTTTCTGTTACTAATATATTCAGATTTTACTATGAAAAGACATGGTGACTAGTTATATGTATATTAGATTACCAGATGGTATTTGATGCACTTCTTCATCATTAAGTGATACTTGATGAATAAGGAGATTTTTTACTTTTCCCACCTGTCTTCTAGGGCAAGAGGTAGTTCATTTCCTCTGCCTCTGTTACTTAAACACTTGTATCACTCATCAATATTCCTTGTAATATATCAAGCTTAGGTCATTCGGTAGTGTATGCTCTATGAGAAATGATAAGATAACTTGGGAGCTGAATGCATTGAAAACTTCTGGCTTCTCAACTGTTAAGCAAATGATTTTCCTTTGGAGGTAGAAGAAAAGGGGTGATCTTTTATAATTTCAGTTCCCTGTATATATTTAAAGCAGTTCTTGACCCTACAATAAGATAGGGGTTGGAATATTTAAGAAGGGTTAATTGTATTCATTTACTACATACTGTATGCAAGACAGTTTACAAAATAGTATAATCTGTGTTGCAACTCTGAGACATTTGGTTATCTGTATGCTGCATTTTAAAAATTGCAATTTACAAAATTTTATGTTGAGTTAATTAGTCCCAAACTCTAGGGCAGGAGAATATGGGGAGTAAAAGAAAGTTTAATTGAAGAAATGGCCCCTGGGCAGCTATCAGAAGATGAAGGAGCTGCCTGAGTCTGGAGGGGAACAAACAGTGTTCTCATTAGGGGACACAGTGTTTGCATAGGATCTACAGTAGGAGGGATCTTGACTTGAGGGCAGATAGTATGGGACACATACAATACCATGAAGGCTGCTGCAGGTAGCAGGGCTCTACTAAAGTCCATTGAAGGACTCTGAATCAAAAGGAAGTCATGGGTGTGAATGAACCTACATTTTTATTACAACATATGTGTTGTTTGCACACATGGCTACATTGTAATATGGAGAAGAGTTTGACATAATGTTAGTTCAATAATCTATGTGAATTACAGTGATGATTCAATAGCATGTTGGCAGAAGAGCTAGAGAGACACATAAGAGGATATGAGTGAAGCTGATTGAAATTATTGATGTGAGGAGATAAGGAGGCTAGAAAGATATTAAAAATGGCACAGATATGAATGACAATGGATGGTGCTATCATCTTAGAGATGGGAAGTACCAAAAGAAAAAGCCAACTTTTGCTGATTTTAAGTGTTTGTTCATTTTAAAAAATAGTGCTGGATTAAGGGCATGCATGCCGTTTATAGTTGGTTTGGGCACACACCACTCCTGTGATACTTGATAAAAACAATGTAAAAGGGCAATTGGGATTGTGATCCTGAAATTTAGAAGAGAAATCTGGGCTCATAGATTTAATGATGGGCAATGACCAAATCTCTGAAAAATTGTGAACCAATCAGAGTTACCTGATAGGAGGAAACGAATATAACTACTGTCAGAGTGAAAAGGAAGTGGGTGTCTCAAACAAAAAGAAGGATATATAAAGTGTCAAATATGCTGGGAAGTCAACTGAGGAAGAAGACAGTTGGGTTTTGGTGACAAGAAGGCAGTAGCTGATGTTAGCAGATTCAATCCAGAGATCTGATGGGGATAGGAGCAAGATGGCCGAAGGGCTGCAAGGGGATGAGAACACAGACAGGTCTGGTTATTAGTAGAGTAGTGGCCAGAACTGGAAGAAAAAGAAATAGAGAATTGCGTGTTAGCTAGCTGTATACTGCTATTGGGATACAGTACTATGAAGTATAAATGAATAGAAAAAAAAACCCGCCCCAAAGGCTTATTTTGACTCACAATTTTGAAATTCTCAGTTCAAGATCATGGAGACTCAACACATCTGATTGGGGAGCAAGATGCCAATGGCAGGGTGCACGTGTGGTGGGAAAACTGCTAAAATCGTGGTAATGAATCAAAGTATCTATTCAGGATCAAGGTCACAATGATATAAGGACATCCTACAAGACTCCATCTTCTAACAGTCCACCGCACAATAGTATCACCCTAGCAACCAAAGTTTTAACACATGGATCTTTGGGAGTCAGATAGTTCAGATTATAACAGAAAAAAAATGATGTTCTTAGTAGAGAAGAGAGAAAGTTTGTGTTCCGGCAGAAGGTTTGAAATTCTTGGGGAAGAACACAAATGATGGAGAGTTTCATGGGCAAGAGGATTAGATTTTATATCTCACTCCAAATTTGATTAGAGTGTATTGAAAATACTTAAGAGAAAAAGTATCAATTCCCTGCTATATATTGGCACTACATGAGACAGTTTACAGAAGGAAGACTGAAGGTGGGGGCAGGGTATATAGAATGGGACTGGCAAATGGGACCAATTAGGATTCCACTTGTTCTACAGACAGCCAATATTTAACATCTGTTATATGCCAGACATCTGTAATCCAGTCTAGAGGAATTGTCATTTGGATTTGGACAAGGGAAATGTGGTCCTCCTTGAGGTTTGTTTTGTAGATAGAGCTAATGGGTTTCCTAACGAAAAATGTGAGTATGCAAGGAAGGAATGATCTAAGTAAGGGTGGTTCAAGGCTTTGGCTTTTGCAATAATTGTGTGGGACTGAGAGTGAATCCCAAAGAAGGAGAACAGCAACAAGAGTACTTTTCTAGATTCCATGAAAGAATGGTAATTTCTCAGTTATTTCCTCATTGAAACTTGCAAAGCTGGTCTTCAGATAAGCAATTGACCTGAAGATCTTTAAGATTCCAGTCAGTTTAGCAAACCAGGAGCAATAGCTAGCTTCAGTGCTTCCGAAGAGCTGTTTTTCTTGTTGTTATTGATATTTTCTATGTATTTGTGTGTGTGTGTGTGTGTGTGTGTGTGTGTGTGAACATGCCATGGTGTGTGTTTCTCAAGGTCAGAGGACAACCTTGGTTGCCAATCCTATTATGTTGTGTCAAGTGGGAATTCTTTATTGTTCCACACTGAGAACATGCCTCCTTTTTAATCTCTTGATGGGAGTATTAGAATTACAGATGTGGTACTAGGCCCGAATTTATATTGATTGTGGTGACACGAACTCTGATCTTTATGTTCCTAAGGTATATCCAATAACCATCTCCCCAAACACTGATATTTTCATTTACAAACAAGTCACTTTCCAAAGCACATTTAGCCAGCTTTGTAAATGGTCTTTTTTCCCCTATGCTGAACAGCATGCATTATATTTGAAATACAATAGCAAAAATTAGGGCTGAAGATGTAGCTCAATCAACTAGAGCACTTACCCTGTATGTGAAGGGCCCTAGATTCTGGTTACTGCATTGCAGAAGGAAATAAATAAATGAACAGAAATCACCTTTCAATGTAAAATCAGCCATTGTCAAAAGTCTCCCCAGGAGAGAGAAAACTATATCCCCAATTATCTCCCCTCACATGTATTCAGCTATTTTGAAATTAAATTTTGAGTCCCTACTGTACGATCTTAGAAAGTTAAACACAAACTTGGAGAACTGTCTAGAGAAAAGCCTAGGGATTTTTGAGATTTAATTACTTCCTTTAAAAAGTAAACTTAGGTCAATTAAGGAGCTATAATTTGTCTTCTATTATTAAATCAACTGAATCATGCAATAAAATATCAGTGGATACTCTGGTTCTTACTTGGACAAGCACTGCTGCTTTAATTATTGACAAGGCTCAATATCTAAATATAGTCACATGTCTAAGAGGTAATACGGGGAATGGCCATCTCAGAGCTGTTGTATTTCCTCCTGTCTCTATGACATATCTAAAGTAGAGTGAAGAGAAAGAAAACCAACAAGTGCTATGGTTCACTTTTCTGTGATTTTTCTTTGCTCTTTTATCCTATCAGACAGTTCCATTGTTTGGTCATTATAATATATAATATCAGTGCCAAATAATGATTCTTGGGACCAAGTGTATCAGTTCATAGGCTAGTTCTGCATGTCCAGATGCAAATAGTATGAGCATTGGGTTTGTTAGGTGTTGAACTGGAAATTCATCTCTGTGTACTTCCATATTTGGCATCTGACAAATATGTTAAACTTCTGTTAATGACATATGCCTTATTGCAGTATAGAGACAATACTCCTAGGGACAGGATGCTACCTGCAAGGAGCTTGCAACTTCTTTGAGCCATGTGGTTGGTGTACAGAGGATATCTTCTATTGCTATTCTCTGGGCAGGAAGTCTATCTAATAGTGCATTCCTTTCTAATGACTGAAGGCACTCTAGGGATAGGATCTCAGGGCTGCTTTGGATACAGTCCCAGAGATTGTTGGTAATAGATGCCCCTGCTATTACTTATTCAACTGAAACAATGAAGATATGTTCAATTTATGCAAGCCCCTCTCTCCCCTTTTAGCACATCTTCCTAATAGTCATTCTGATTGCCTTTATTGAATACAAGCTGTTGTGTAGACATCAGGACCAAGACTGCTTTGCTCAGCCTTGGCTCAGTTCACTGGCACTTAGGTGGAAGGTGAGGTTCTTCCTTTACCAAAGAAAGCAGCAGGTCTTTCTCTGAACTGGATCCTGCTAGTTCTCTCCCTCTGTGATCGTGCTTAGCCTCTTCTCCCTGACTAACTGTAACTAACGGCCTCTCCAGGTCCTGTCCTGCGCAGGCCTTGACTTTCTGGGCATGCTGCCAATGAATGACCGATTGTTCCCTCATTTCCTTCAGAGTCTCAACAGGGAATACTGACCTGTGTGGCTTTCTGTGTACCACAGATTTTTCTTTCTTGCATCCAAGTGTTATGGTTAGTTTTATAAAGAGATCTGTACCTGTGATCCCAGTCTGAATCTTCACAGAGTTATCTCTGCTGCTCATAGCACCTGAAGAATGGACTTGGTACTTTCAGAGATTGACACCGAGAGTCATCTTCTTCAAGAGTGGGTTATCCATGAGGATTGAATTCAAATCCTCCTTCTGCTTACAGGGCTGTGCTGTGCAACATTCCATTTATCATTCCTTTATATCATTCCTTTATATCCTTTCACACACACAAGTTACTATCTACTGGTCACATTCCATTTACATGTTATACTTCAAAACCAATAGATAAGGCATTTCTGGAACCTTGCTATTTTCAGGATGTGCTTTGTCAAAAACTTTGCCTAGGCTTAATCAATCTTTGCTCTCCTTCCCAAGGGTTTAGATATAACTAGTCAATATCCCTCACTATACATTTGTAAAGTTAGCTGAATGTCATACGTGAAGTCCCTTTAAACTTCAGCAGTCAGAAATCGTGGCTCCCAAGGGTGTCCAGGACCCTGGCAAGAGTATTTCAACCCAAGCCTTAAACTTACCATCAACATTTCTACCATAGTGTGGAGTGAACTACAGGGATTTCCTCAATTCCTGAGCTCTTGTACCAAAAGAGGAACTTTTGCTTATTGAATACTGACAAAGCATCTCCCCCCAGGATCCGGGCTGCACAGGCTGGCTTGGAAGGTCAAAGGCAGGCGAAGGACCTTTAAGGAGAAAGCGAGCTCAATGGGAAACTTCACTTGTTCGTTTCACCACATAATTTGTAGTAGCCCTTTAAACGGCAACAGTCCAAGTCCACAAGGGCACTGTTTGTGTAGCATAACCTCAGAAATCCTGGTAAGCCGGGTGACAGGTTCTGTTTCTTCCATCCAGGTTCATAGGACTGAGAGCAGGCACCTGGGACCTAGACTCATATCTCCTATTTCATAAAAAGAGCTTCATTCTTTTATATAACTTATTTATTAAAAACACATTATTGATTGCCCTTTAAGCCCACAAGTAGCTCCGATGACATGTTATGTGATACCCAGCGATTTATACTTTTTTGGACATCTTCACACGCACCTGGCAGACAGCTGGTCTGCTAACAACAGAGGAGGAAGATACAGAAGAAGGAGTCAGTGGGTGCTGGCTGGGAAAGAGGCCACCGTTCTTCCCGAGCTGACCTTTAACTGAGGAGTGCAGAAGATATTAATAATGGCCGCTGCAGCCTATCACGGACAGCTCAGAGCCACACAGGAGAGAGCAGTGATGAGGTCTTTCACCACAACATGTTACCTTCCTAATTTAGATGTAGAATACTCATGCCTGTTATCACCACAGCATCTTTTTGTCTGATCCCCTTAGGATTAACTTTGCAGTCTGCTTTGTTTCCTCTTCACATCTCTTAGAAGCAAACAGCCAAATGGATTAATCAAAGGTAGTAATGGCTTAGGAGAGGAAAACCTGTTACTTGTGTGGCTTGTGCTTCTAAGAGAACTGCAGGGTCTCAGAGATTTCACGAATGCACTGACCTGACCACTTTCTCTTGGATTCGCTTACACAGCTCATTCCATTCTGGTATTCTAGCAGTCAGCCTTAAGCAAACATTGCACCTTGGGTTTTAAGGGTTAGGGCAACAGAAATGCATTTGCTAAACCAGCCAATAGCAAAGACTGAGACAGCTTTGGTTGATGACAAGTCAGTAGTTCTCTTTATTTCTTTACGCGTTTAGCTATAAGGCATTGTATGCATGTGTATAATCAGATTATCATAAGCAAAAGAGCAAATGAAGTTATGTTTCTGGGACATGCATTGACACAGTTTAGAGTTGCTTAGTATTTTTAAGCTGCCTTAAACCTGGAAAATGTTCTCTATTTTTTTTCTCACATTCTCTCTGCCTCTATTATGGCCCTTTGCCAAAGGGTGGGTAAAGATTAGGACCCCAAAGGGATAAGGTAGTTAATGCTATTGCTAGCTCTGTCATAAGCTGCTGTAGCAGGAAGTTTGAGTTTTATTTCATCGTTCAGTTTGGAGTTATTTTTGCTTCATACAAGTCTTCATCTTAGCTCTCTTACTGTCTCAGATAATGCAGAATCTCTCACACTGGCTAAAAAGCAACTTCACTAAACCAGGCCATTTGTTTTATATTCCACCGCTCTACATTCTAAAATAAAATGGCCATTTGTTCTGGGGATGGTTTTAAAAGAAGTGGGTAACACAACACGCACAGTCCCTGATTTTCTCATGGCACCCTAGAAAACTGCCACAACAAAGCTCAAGAAGTTCAGCTCTGCACTGGGTAGGGCTTAAAGAAATCTCATTTCAACTCCCCATCTTCTCAGTTTATTCCCTTTCAGAGGACCCTGTGATGGAGAAATGGGGGAGATGTGGAAAATAGGTAATGCCAACTGTTATAGAGCAATAAAACATTGTTTATTAAGGAGTAATATTTGGAATGCTGCAGATTGGACCCAAAGTCCTGAAGAACCTAACTACTGTGCCTTACTACATAGGTATATCTCCAGGGTTGTAGAATTTATATTTAAGAAAATATAATGTTTAGTGTTCAGTCCAATAAAACTTGACTTGGGTATACACTTGTGGACACTCGCTCCACTGAGATATAAATGAAGTCCTCCACTCTGAAAGGCTTCTCTAGGTCCTCCACCTCCAGAAAGTTCTTCAGGTTCCATACACTACCACCTCATCCCCCACTGAAAGAGGCAGTGACTGTACTTTGTGACTGTAGCTTAGCATTGTCTATTCTGCTTGGAAGGACACAGTGGGCACCACTTCTTTTGTTGAAAACTATGCTCAGCGTGGTGCCTTCGAGATCCTCCTAAGACATCCTATGTCCCCTTGTCCATTTCTTCTGGATTCTCTTTATTTGGATGCAATAGAGTGCAGATACATGAGTTGTTTCCAGTTTTGAAAAAAATACAGCCCTGTAGGCAGAACAATATCAACTAACTGGACCATCCCAAGCTCCCAGAGATTGAAGCACTAGCCAAAAAGAAGTCATGGAGGGATCCATGGTTCCAGCAGCATGTGTATCAGAGTATGGCCTTATATGACATCAATGGGCAGGGAGGTCCTTGGTCCTGTGGAAGCTTGATGCCCTAGCATAGGGGGATTCTAGAGCAGTGAGGTAGGAGTGGGTGAGTAGGTGGAGGAGGAAAGGGGAGAGAGGCGGGGACGGCGGGGATGGAATGGTCGGTTTGTGGAGGGAGAGGTAACCAGGAAGAGGGATATCATTTGAAATGTGAACAAATAAAATGATTAATTTTAAAAAATACTATGAGTGAAGGGAGGATTAGCACTCATACGGAATTTGTGTCAGTTTGTGCTACAGTCTCTCTTAGGTAAGGCCTGAGTTGCGTGAGGTTGTTGGATCATAAGGTAGGTGCACGGTTGACCTTATGAGGAGTAGACAGTTTTTCAAAATGGTTGTACCATTTCACAATTTCTCTCCCTGCTCCGTGATAGTCCCAGCTGTTATATAATCCTGGCCAGTGATTTAGTAGTATTATCTTTTTAATATTAAAAATATACATAGCAATGTCTCCCTGTGGTTTTAATCACATGTACCAGGCAAATAGCAACATTGAGCTTCTTTTTCTGTATTTCCTGCCTCTTTGAGGTGTTTGTCCTGTTGTTTTAAAGGCTTGTTTGCATCGTTATTGGTCTCATACACATGGCTTTTTGTCTTCCCTTTTTAGTGTGGACAATGAGCAGAAACAAGGTTTCAGGATGTACTCAGATCTCTGTTCAAACTCCACCTGCTTTGGCCTTCAATGTATGGTGAAGGCAGATGTGGACCGCCATGCCTGGCTTGTTGTAGGCATTTCTAACATATTACAGATGGATTCCCAACATTTGTATCACTGATATTTTTCCCCCAGTGTGTGATGTGCCTTCTCACTTTTTTAAAACTTAACTTTAAAAATGAAGACTTTAAAAATATTGACAAACTCCATCTTAACATTTAATGCTGTTTTTCATTCCACTTTAAAAAAATGTTGTTCATCCTACATTTATGACACTCTTGCCATTGTTTTTGTCTAGGATCTTTAGATATTAACTTACATTTACCATCTTGAGTTAGTTTTCATGCTTATTATGAAGTATGGGTCAAGTTTAGTTTTTTTTCCATATAGATATCCACTTATTCTAACACATTTGTCAAAAAGATGTTTCTTTCCCCCCATCGAATTGTATCTGGGTTGTTTCCAGTTTATGGCTATTACAAATAAAGCTGCTATAAACATTGATGAATAAGTTTTTGTGTGGACATAAGTTTTTCATTTCTCTGGGATAAATGCCCAGGAGTACAATTACTGGGTCATATGGTAGTTGAATGCTTAGGTTATTTTTTTTTAAAGCAATTGTCAAACTCCTTTCCAGAATGATTCTACCATCTTGTATTCCCACCAGTAAAGGTTCACTTGATCCAGTTTCTCTACAACCTTGCTAGCATCCAGAGTTGTTGGTTTGTTTTATTTTCGATCTTCAGATGGGTGTCGAATGAGTATCTTACTGTGGGTTTAGTTTGTATTTCCTTAGTAGCCAACAATGTTGGATGTTGAGCATCTTTTCTTATGCTTACTTGCCAGCTGCCTAATCCCAAGGTGGACATGTCTATACATGCCCTTTGTTTGTTTTGCATACCCTAGGGACGAGTGGTTTGCACAAGTCTCCACAGTCTGGAGCTTCTTTTTATTCTCTTAGTAGAACCTTCTGTTGGGCAGACATCCTTGGTTTTCAAGTCCAACTTTCAGCCTTTCTGTTACAGAGCTTGCTTTTGGATTCAAGTATAAAAAGACTTTGCCTAGTCTGTATTTTCTCCTTGTTTTCAAAAAGTTTTATAAGTTTGTGTTTTACATTTTCTCGAGTTATTAATTTGAGTTCATTTGTGTATAAAATCTGAGGCTTTAATTTGAGTTCCCATCTTCTGCCTATGTATGTAGCTGATGCAGCACCATTTGTTGAATGGGTTCAGTTATACATTATTAAAATAATATAAATACATTGTGTTTATCTATATTTGGATCCTTGCATAGTTCTACTAGCCTATTTGTCTATATTTAATCTTCTTTTCTTCTGAGACAGTTTTGCTATGTAGTTTAGTCTGTCCACAAATTCTCTGTCATCCTGTTTTAGCCTTCTCGTTGCTAGGACTACAAACATATGAAATGGCACATGATGATGCTAAGATATTTATTTGTCTGTCTTCCCCATGTCATATAATGTGTGATGAAATTGAATAGATTGATTTGTCTTCTTCCTACTTTATAGATCTTTTCCAAAACTCTTGAGCTGTTTGAATTCCTTTGCCATAAATGTCAGAAAAAATTTGTCTATGTATATCAAGTATTTGGCTAGCATTTTTATAGAAAATATGCTAAGTCTATTTGTTTATTTTTTAGTGAGTTGACATCATTTCTAATTCACAGACAAACTATGTCTATTTTTTAGAACTTTTCTGAGTCTTTCAATGGTGCTTCATAGTTTCAAACAGGCAAATCTTGTATGAGTCTGGGTGTACTTATACCTAGATTCTTTTAAAACTCTTTAAGCAGCTGTATAACGGTATGATTAGTTTAGGTGTTCACAAATTCATTGCTAATGTGTGTAGATTATAGTTGATTTCTGCATTCTGATTTCTCTTGTCTCTTGCAACCTTGCTGAAATCAGTGGTTGAATCTAGGCTTTTTTTGTGGTTGTTTCTGTGGATCTGTGAGGCTTTTCTAAGCAGACATATCTTTCATTTTCTTCTAAGGACAGAAGTGTTTCTTCCTTTTTCATTTGTCTTGCCCCAAAACACAGATTTGAACTTCTAATACCATAATAAATATCAGAGGTAAGAGCAGTTATGCTTGCCTTATTCTTAGCTTTAGGAAAAAGCATGCTGCTTCACTAATAAACCCATTAAATAAGAATGTTACCTTTGGAACTTACAGATTTTTTACCAGTGGTCATTGTTATTTGTATGGGTTTTTAGCTCTGTAGAACAGACTGGTTTGTAACTCACTATACAGCCCAATTAGGCCTCAAACTCATGGTAATCCCCCTGTCTCAGCATCCCAAGTGCTGGGATTACAACATGAGTTACTATACCTGGATATAGTGAGACGTTTCATAACTCTCCTTGTTCTTTCATATTTTGCAACCTTGTTTTCTTTTCTCTAAAGGAAAAAAATCATCACGGAAGACAAACAAGCCTGTTACAAGGAAGGGTTTATACCTGATTCTTTCAAGCTCTTCATTTAGAGATTATAATTCTCTCAATTATAATATGATTTATTTTATATTTGAGAATTATTACAGTGATGACCAGTTGTATTGATAGGTAGAAGAAATTATTTGTCAATGTAATCAATTTTTGTATAGTTTTTTCTTAAAAACAGGAGGAGAAGGAAAATTCTAGAAACCCAAAGAGGAAATGAAAGGATACTAGAAAAGAACAGCTGTAGAGATGTAAGCTAAACAGAGCAACCACTTTGAGGTACCATGACACCTGGAGGGAACTCTGATTCACTTCCAGAAGGCAAGCTAGAGGATAGCCAATTGTTCCCTGCTCAGCACAAAACCAGAGCCCCCATGAGCTTCAAATCTAGTTACAGGTTTTGGTGAAAATATGGTTCCTCTGACACAGTAGTTCTCAACCTGTGGGTTGCGTCCCCTTCATGGGTGGAATGTCACTGTTCACAGGGGTTACATATCAGATATCCTTCATACCAGATACTCATATTACAATTAATTACAGTAGCAAAATTATAGTTGTGAAGTAGCAACAAAACAATTTTATGGTTGGGAGTCACTACCTCATACATAAGGCACTGTATTAGAGGTTTGCAACATTAGGAAGGTTGAGATATTGCTTCTGATGAATGAGTCAGCAGTAGACAAAAATACCACTTTGTTACCTGATCTGACACACAGGACAGCAACATGGGTCCATTTAGAGAAAGAATTGATTGGTAAAACCCTGAGCAACCCCAGAAGCCCAAGACCAGAGAATGGACAGAAGTTGGGGCTCCTCAATCTGGTCTTCCACAAGGCCCAGAGAGAGAGTCATCTCTAGAGAGAAGGGTTAAAGAGTGTCTGTTTTCTAAGGGAATAGAAGACAGGAGACAGAAATTGAGTTGAGAATTACATTAAGGAGAGAGAGAGAGAGAGAGCCATGCCTTCACAGCTAGGAGCAGATCCCATTCACTGAGTAGCCATGAAGATTGATAGGTCCAAGTGTGATACTAGAGGGAGGAGCATATTCTAAAACCACCTATTTGCCATCCACTGCTATAGAGTCCAAGGACTCTGAGCATCATTCCTCCAGCCAGGTGACTGATACTATGGAAACCTTGAAAGGATGTATATGGGTCTTCCATACATTCTCATTGCTGTACTGTAGTAGATTTCCATATACTCAATGCTACCACTCAACCCAGGCATGTACAACTGAGGATTTGCAGGAGGGTGAAAGAATCTGCCCAGCCCACAGATTGCAAAGTTAACTATGGCCAGTAGAGGCCTCTGGTACACAAAAAAGGAAACTATCATAGCGAAGACAGCTCTGATAGACACCATATACTTATCCAATAAAGGCTCAGCAGCAGCATGAACCAAAGATGAGACTACAAATTCAACTGGGCTGCCTCTCTTCCATGTAGATAATGACTGCTACTTTCCAATTTGTAAAGACTCTTGTATCACCCCACCCATATCCTCTCTTACCTTCCTTACTTACCATTGGACCAAACTCCTTCTTTCCAGTTCCCTTCTCCTATGTCCATGTAATTTTTGGTTTGTTTTCGATGCGCTATTGTATTTAATTAGGATTGCTTTCATGGACATGGTGGGAAGGTGTTTCCTTGAGCAAAGGCAACTTACTAATGTCTATACCACTGAGAAATGTGACTTCCCCTTCCCCAATAACCTCTAACTGCCTTTAGCTCCTTGATATGGGTTTGAGTCATATGACTTCCTCACCAACATCCACTGTAGTGAGATCATGAGCACGGTTGATTTGTCATATCAAGAAGACAATATCTCATACTATATGTGTCCTAGGGGGAGGATGAGCACTCCCCCTAAGATGAGTAGCGCCTCCACACTTTTAAGTAATTTTACCCTTTATGAATTTCTGTATTAACTGTACTATGATTATATCCACCCACAACTTTTTGTTCAATCCCACCTAATGATACATGTGTACCTTACCTTAGCCACACCTGTAGGGAAAAATATTGCTTCCCTCCCAGCTTCTACCAAATGCCAATAGCTTCCTATGACCTCCTCCCTTATCCATGCTGGCATGTTGACTGCCCCGATTTTGTGTAGGCAATTGTAGTTACTGTGAGTGCAGTAACCATATCACATCTACAAGGCAGCATTTCACAGCATCCCGCTCCATCCTCTTGCTCTTAGATTTTTTTCACTTCCTCTTCCATAGTGTTTCCTGAGCACTGACAGAGGTGAGTTGCAGGAAAAGGGTGATGAAAGTTGTCTAATTTAGAGTTAAACATTCATAGTCACTTGTTCTCAGCATTTTGACCAGTTGTGAGGTGCTGCTTAATGGATATCCACCACAAGAAAAGAAAAACAAAACCAACCAACCAACCAACCAAGACAGAGGCCTCTTTAAGCAAATTGAGGGAAGCCTGAGTCTTTGAGCAAATGCGTGAAAATTTAGGAGGAAGTCTGGAGACACGACTATTTTGCAAACTATAGTAGGTCACTCCACGGGGCAACCTATGGCTTTACCATTCATGGACATTTGACCAGGTTTACAATATCATCCATCTCCTTTTTGTGGAGACGAACTCAAACTCAGTGAGAAAGTAGTTGATTGCCCTTTAAATGTCATGGAACTATTGCACCAGTTGGCACACTTTGCCTGGCAGTCTGGTGTTATAGCATTCAGGGGATAGCACTGGGCAATGCCATTGATGCCTTTCTTCGCTAGCAGGCTGTATAGCACTATGGAAGTTAGCGATCAGGAAATAGGTTGTTTGGTCAGTTTGAGACTGATTTCCCCATGTCTGTTGCAAAACTATGTAGTATTATCTTCAGCAATAGCATCTCATTATGAAGTTATTGAGGGTAAGCAGGGCAATGGTAAAATGTGTGTTGTTTTGGAGACCCCCAGGGCCTTCCTGACCAGTAACACACAGGGAGACACCCCGTTCCTGGCACTGCATGTCTTATGTGAACATCATTGTCTCACCATTTTTTTTTACCTGCATTTGAACTCCTTTTTACAATATATATTTTGGAGCTAGTTTACTACCTAGCAAATTTTCATAAGGCTTTTTCATACCTTTTTAGTTTTGGTTATCCCAGTTCCTGCCTCTGCCTTCTCTCCTGCCTTCCCTGCTCCCATCCCCAGTTAAACCTTCAGCCCCAGTATTCTCTCCTTCTTTTGTATCATTCTCATTCTACCTTCCCTTCCAATTACATTTCTAATTGGCTTGTGAGATACAAAGTTTCTATGTGGCTTTTTCAAACACCCCTTTTTTTGGCGCCTCATTTCCCCCATTCTTCCATTCCAAGCCTTTCTGCTCCCAGCATTCCACAGCTCCACTTGTTCTGTACCTATACTCTCAGTGCCAACCTCCTCACACTGACACCCCTTCTAGTTTCATGGTTTACACTTGTGCTCCAAGTTAAACGCACAAAAGAGAAGAATTGAAGCCGAGACCCACTTAGAATACACAGCATCTGTCTTTCTGGGTCTGAGTATAATTGGTTCCAGTTCCTCCTGTTTCGTTTCATTTTTCTTGTAGCCGAATAAATTCCATCGTGTGTGTATCACAGTAGCTTGGCTGTTTTCATTTCTGTGATCACTAATGATACATTACTGGGTTATAATTGATTCAGAGTGCATTCCTCCCTGTTGTATGGTTTGATGCTGTTAGTGTTATAGCAGTTTATTTTCTCATTGCAGTGGTTCTGGGGATTGGACAATTGAGATCACCACGCTACTCAAAAAGATCTTCCCTTAGAACTGGAAGAGATATTCAGACCAACAGATGCACAAATTACAACACAGAAACACAAGAACACAGGGGGGAGGCAAAGCAACATGTCTCTTCCAAAGAGTTCTAATTGCTGAACTACTGAGTAGATCAAATACAAGCTGGCTATGTCAAGTTTTATGGGAAAACAGTGGCCAATGGGCTCATCAAGAATACAAACAAGCACATGAATTTAAACCTAGGTCTTGATGGAGAAAGTAAGCAACATGTCAAAAAAGTCAGCAAAATGGTTGAGCAAAATGAGCAATGAGATAAAAAGACAAGATAAGAGGCAAGTGCCCATTTAATTCCACTAAGAAATGCCCGTACACAAACAGAGACTGAAGGAACGGCCATACAGAGACTGCCCTACTTGGGGATCCATCCCATAAACAACCACCAAATCCAGATACTATGGCAGGTGCCAACAAGGGCTTGCTGACAGGAGCCTGATATTGCTGTCTCCTGAGGGGCTCTACCAGTACCTGGCAAATACAGAAATGTATGCTCACAGTCATCCATTGGACAGAGCTCAGGGTCACCAATGAAGGAGCTAGAGAAAATACCCAAGGAGCTGAAGGGGTTTGAAGCCCCATAGGAGGAACATCAATATGAACTAGCCAGTACCCCCAGAGCTCCTTGGAACTATACCACCAATCAAAGAAAACACATGGTGGAGCTTGTGGCTCTAACTGTTTATGTAGTAAAGGATGGCCTAGTCAGTCATCAATGGGAGGAGAGGCCCTAGGTCCTGTGAAGGTTCTATGCCCCAATATAGGGGAATGCCAGGGCCAGGAATGGGAGTGGGTGGGTAGGGGAGCAGGGGAAGTAGGGAGGGGATAGTGGATTTTCGGAGGGGAAACAAGGAAAAGGGATAACATTTGAAATGTAAATAAAGAAAATATGTAATAAAAAATAAAAAAAGAAGTGCCCGTACACATGCATGTGTGCACACCCCCACCGACCCCCAAACACACACACCACATAGACACACATAGGTATATGTACCACACATACACATACAGGCAGATATGCCATACACAGGCACATGTACCACACACATATGTGCATGTACACACACGTACAGGCACTACACACAGAGTGACATGTACCATTCACATATGCACACACATATATGCACACACAGGCATGCACATACATGTACTAACGCACATTCATGTACAAATGCACATACATGCCTCTAATACAAAGTTTGTTTATATGAGGACTCTGACATGTAGAGCTGTAAAGATAAGTTAATATTCAGGTAGAGACAAGGAAGCAGGTGATAGTTACTGTGAGTATGTAGTGGGGGGTCATCACTTTGCCCCAATACATCATGGATGCTTCACTTTATGCTATCACTATAGATGGACACTTGAGTCAGAACAGAGTAGTGACTACTCTGGAGAACCTCTGGGTTTGGGACTGAATGAGTGAGGAGCTGAGGAGCCGAAAGTTCTTACAGGGACCAGAAAGCCTCTAGGTTTGGCCCCAAAGGAATCCCAGTGGAGTCAAATTCATGAGAAAAAGACTAAAAACAACAAGAATGATGGCCAGAAACCCATGATTTCCTATGAGAGTTATGACTGAAATTGTCTAACTCACTGTTTACTCAAATCTTATAATTTGAAAAAAAAAAAAGAATACAGTACTGTTAATATTTGAGTTTAATAGAATTTTTGGCCTTGAGCAATACCTCAGACTCTGTCTAGCTGAGCTTTTTTCCTGTTAATTTAATGTTTTATTTAAATTTATTTCTTCTGCTTTGAAGAGAGGATTGCTAGTCAGCAGAATCCCACTTGGCATCGTCTTGCATCTTGGAGTAGAACACAGTGTGCTGCAGATGTATGCGTTTACTACCCTTTGGCCAAAGCAGCTACCTCCCTTGCAATGGTCACCAGATAGCCAACGGAGCATTTATATCTCTTCAGGATATAGCTCTTGTCTCTGAAATCTCAAAAAAAAAACCAACCAACCAACCAAACAAACAAACAAAAACAAAACAAAAAACAAAACAAAACAAAAAAACGAAAAAGAAAAAACAAAAAACCTTCATAATTGCTTCCAAACACTTTCAGGATTTATGTCGGTGAGACCATCCCTCTTTTTAAAGGGTTTGGTAGAAGCTGGGTTTCCACTTGAAAGAAAGGAAATGGTTTCCCAGCGGCCCTCATTATTAGTCCGTTCTTGCACTGGCTTAGTTTACACAGATCCAGAGGCTGAACTGTGTATCAAAATGTTCAGTTTCTCCTCTAGAACAATCTGCATATGCTTTCTTTAGTAGTTTGTTCAAGGCTATGAGAGCACACTGAGCCATTAAACAGTCACTCTGGGCAAGACAGTTCTTTGCCCCTATAACTATGGAAGGTTCATTTTTGTTGCTTGGTTTTGTATTCTGAATGCCCCTGAAGAACATATTTCTTTGCTTATATTCTTGGTTTGACAGGAGACCCTGAATACTCTCCTAGTTTATATATATATATATATACACACAAATATATATATATACATACATACATATATATGAGTAAATAACTATACCTATATAGGTATATAATATATAAATATATATCTGATATTTGTGCATTTTAACACACTGAACATAAATATATGAAAGTGCTTAAATTTAAAGAAGTGTCAAGTAATGTTAATAAACAAATCATATGTAATTTAGCATAAGTTGTAATTAAAAAAAATCTTCTGCATATTTGACCCTGATCATCCTTCAGTTCACATGGCCACCACCACTGCCAAATAGCGATACACACTTTGGATCCCTAGTATACGGGACATATTGCAGGACTGAATCTATCTCCATAGATTATGTTTCGATCAAAACATGAGAACCAAGACAGCCAAGTCAGGGAGAGGCAGCTACCGTTTTACTTCATCTCATGTTTTCACTTCAGACAACTAGAAGGGATAGCACTTGACACTACGTCTGCAAAATAGCTCACTTTAATAGCCAGGTTAGACAGCTGACATCCTCCATTCTCAAGACAATAATTCAGCGTATTTACAGTCTTGTAAAAGAACCACTCTATTGCTTAAGACGAACCAGACCTTCAGTTTACACAACAGTTTAGAAGAACTTTGCTTACTGTAATATACAAGGCATCCTCCTCATACGTGGCTGTGGTAAGTAACTAAATTAGTTAAGTGTAAGCAAGTGGGGTGAATCATTTGTAAGGACATTGGACATATGAGCCTATTCTGTGTAACTTGTTCAACGCTGTTCAAATGGCCTAGAGGAGTCAACAAACCTCCACTGTTGCTCCCTTCTTAGGAGTGATTTGGACATGGAGTACAACTCCTACATAGCCTTCAGGGTTGTACCTCCCAGCCCCCCCCCCCCCCTCTTGATCCCTTGGGACTCCTTTGGAATCAGTCTTGTTCTTCAAGATACTACATTTTGGTAAATCTAAAAGTAACTTTTTATACAAAGCTTATATAAATCTTTAATTGGTCCCAAATTGCAGCTGAAACATGGTTCTCATCCTCTCTCTTAAGAAATGGTCGGTATGTCTGAGGAAAGAGAAATATCCGGGCATAGGGACGCTTGACCCTTGTGAATTCTGGGATCCTATAGTTATTCTTAGACTCTTCCACTTCCTCTGGGCACCAGACATCGTCAGTGATCCCTGGTTCTTTATGTAAACATGGGCTAGTCCATCAGTGGACTTGGAAAGGGCAAATATGCTTGAATGGGATTTTAACGTTTTACATTATAAAAATGACCAAATATGCAGAAAAATAGCGGGAAGCACATGCTTCATACCTCACTTTAATAATTTCTTCCTGTCTCCTACCTCTCATTTATACTGTTTGTTTTTCTAAATGTTTAAAGGGAAGCCAGACAGTACTTGGTTTTATCTGTGAATGCGTCAGTAGTTTGCATGGGTGTTTTAATTGCTAGTTATTTGTTCAAGGACTTGTTTTTAGTATCTTTGTCTACATTATGGCTCGTCTTGCTGGATGCCTACTCTATTATTAGCCAACCCAAGCTAAAGCTCACTACTTTCTTTTCTATGAATCATAACGTTACCACCTCTATGTTGACCAAAGTTTGGCTAGAAATAGTTTTCCAGAAGCCCCACTCTCCAGACAGCTCTACGTTATGTTCATTTTTCTTGGTTTTCAGTTAACTGGAATACTGGCTGCTCAGAGTGAAATGTGGCCTTTTGCTCAGTAAAGAAAGGCCTTTATTAGAAGTGAGGATGAGGATACACACACACACACACACACACACAAACACACACACACAGCAGAAATGGGACTTCGGTGACAGAAATGAAGCCTCACCTTGAGTGCTGTAGTTATTGAAAAGTGTTTGAAGGGTCTTCCTCCCCTATTTTAGGGTTGGTCAGTTTGAAGAAAGCTAGGATGGCTTATTGCTCCATGACTGTGTGTGAACATGTCCTGATCTGGCCTCGAACTTGAGCCAATTTATCAGCATCAGCAAGGATAGCAGAGAAAGCATACAAGGCTTTTGTTTATGCTGTTATGCCTTTTCTCTCAGGAAAGGAGGATAAAGAACAAGACAGCCATCTTGGAAGTTCACCATCTTTACTACCTAGCCATGGCTCCTCTCACTATCTGCCTATCAGGGAATCTAACTCCTAATCCCTTATCTGTTCCTCGCTGAGTTCACTCTAACAGTTGTCAGCCTTCCTAATGCTGTGACCCTTTAATACAGTTCTTCATGCTGTGATTTCCAACCATATAATTAGTTTCTACTTCATAACTATTTTTTGCTACCATTATGAATCTTAATATAAATATATGATATGTATAATATCTGATACGCAGCCCCAAATGGTCATAACCCATAGGTTGAGAACTGCTGATCTAAACTATAACATGCAACCAGTACGAGAGTCAAGATATGGAACTTCTTAGGTATTCATAGGAACAGTGTGTCTTAGCCCTAATATAGTCTCATCCATCATCTAATCACAATGTTTGGCTCTCATTAATCTCCAGAATTGACATCCCACCAGTCAAGAATGCTGCACAAGTAAAGGAGTAAGTGTAAACTCCCAAGTTGACCTTTCATGCAATAAAAGGCCCTCAGGTGCATCCAGGTTGTATGCTGCGGTTGCTTGTAAAGTTCTGTTGTATGACTGTAGCACAGACTACCTATCCAATTATTATTAAAAGACATTTGAGCTTTCACTCGTTTTTGACTATTAATGAAGTTACTTTTTTAAACTAACTTTTCCTAATCATATAACTTTTAGCACTGCTTCTATGCCATCTGGCCTTAACTCCATGTGGAATGAGTTATTACTGAAAGGGTAACGACTAGGTAACTAGTTTTCCATGGATGGTGGTGATGGGTAGCTTTTACATGGATAATGTGGGTATTTCCTTTGTGTGTTTGTGTCAGGAATATGCAAAGAACTATAAGAAAATACACAGGTGAAAATCATTAGGAAAACAAGAGAAATACCAAGGTTCACAAAAGCTCAGAATATTCTTAAAAGATTCTGCAAGGCTGCCATTTCTTACTTTTTCTTAGCTGGTGTGAAAGGCTACCCCTTTGCACCTTGTTATTGCTGAGCACTAACTCCTGCGTGTGTCCCTCCTTCATGAACACCCTCACTGAGTATACTGCACAGAAAAGTACAAGCCCAGGGCAGCACTAGGGGTGAACACAGTATTGGCACAAGTGCTTCAGTGTGACTCAGTGGTTACTCTGCTTTTCTAGGGGAATTTACTTTGGATGAGACCCATTTCAAGGCTTTCCAGCATAGTAATCCTGAGGTAGTTATTCATCATTATCGTGCGTAGTTTCCAAGTCACTCATCCACTCTATTTGGTTATTTTCTCTTCACTACTGGAAAAAGATGTACTCTATCTCTCCTCTGCTTCAAAGTAGTTATATCTTTATCTTTTCCAAAAAGGTTTCCTCTAAAGATTCTATTGGTTTTCTTTGTATTTTTGTGTATACAATTTTTGCTTATGTTCTGTATTTTTCTGTATTCATCCAGTCTCTTCAGTGTAAAGTCATGGCTTCTAGTCTTAATAATTGGTGTCCTGTAAAGCTCAGTCTGTATCAAGCCTTAGCCTCTTTAGGGGTTTGCCTTTGGTGACAGATTTAATGTGGTCATGAGGAAGAGAAAATACACATTTAATGTATTCTATCTGTTAATCCTACTTATTTGCTTTTGAATTTTCATAAAGATTAATATTGCCTTAGGTTTCTATGACCTCCTGCCTGGATCACTGGTAAGTATCAATGAGAAGAGTCGTGTTTTGTAATAGAATTAGCTCTAACTGCCATGTGATCATGGACATAATTTCTCTGTCCTCATCAACAAAATCAGGCTGATGCCAAAGTAGCCACAACTGACTATGCTGTGGCAACAAAGGAAGAATGTAGGTCGCATTCTAGACCAAGGTGTGGAGACCCCACCAATGTAAATTGCAGATGTGCCAGAGGAGCTACCTCTGGTTTAGTGTACAGAAGTGTACACTGGCAATGCTGCTTAGGTATGTGTTTAACCTCTGTGAAATGTATGTTCTCTCTCTCTAGAAGTGTACATGATGCTTGGTTGCTTCAAAGACAACTTTCCCCAAGAGGACTGAACTGTTTCGCTTCTGTGAACATCTTGGTTCAGACCCAGCTGATGGTGAAACAGCTTGCTATGTCAGATGGCAGGAATTCCTTGTGCTGGTGGGGGGTGTGCTTCCTGGTTGAAACAGAGGTTCAGAGAACAGACTATCTCAGGTCACCGTATATGGGACAAGGCTAAATCTGTGAATTGGAGAGGATGTGTGGAGCACAGGATCAGGAAGATTCACCCAGCAAGATATGTAGGACCTGGCTGGACCGAGAGGTTGGATAGAACTGTAGGATCCCTTGTACATGTCTAACCCTGCCAAAACTGAAGTCCCCTTAATATATTATTTGTAGATATCCTATATATGTCATTCTGCATATTTAAAATTATCTCTAGATTATATGTAACAACCAATTCAATATAAATGTTATGTAGTTTCTATAGTGTATTATTTAGGAAATAATGAAACTAGAGCAAGAATGGTACATGTTTATAGATCATATCTTCACCAAGGTCATAGAAGAAAACTTTCCCAAACCGATGAACTATACCAAAACACACATAAGAAGCACATGGAGCACCAAATAGACAAGATTGTAAAAGAAACTCCACACAGAATATCACAGCTTAATCACTATCTATACAGAACAAAGGAAGAGGATTGAAAACTGCAAGAGAAATCACATAAGTCACATAAAATGGAAAACCCATCAGGGTAAGTGCTGGATTTCTAGTCGAAGCATTGAAAACCTGAAGAGCACCTAAAGAGGAGTCCCTGAAGGGGAGCAATGTACCTCAGGTTCTAAAAGGCCACAACAGTGATTAGAGACTACTTACTGTGTCCTGCAAAACTGCCTGCTACTGCCTCCTTCAGCAAATCCTACCAGTGTGCACCGCCACTACTGGCTATAGCTGTCTCTTGTGAGACTATGCCGGGGCCTAGCAAACACAGAAGTGGATGCTCACAGTCAGCTATTGGATGGATTCACAGGGCCCCCAATGGAGGAGCTAGAGAAAGTACCCAAGGAGCTAAAGGGATCTGCAACCCTATAGGTGGAACAACATTACGAACTAACCAGTTCCCCCCTGGAGCTCGTGTCTCTAGCTGCATATGTATCAGAAGATGGCCTAGTTGGCCATCAGTGGAAAGAGAGGCCCATTGGTCTTGCAAACTTTATATGCCTCAGTACAGGGAATGCCAGGGACAAGAAGTGGGAGTGGGTGGGTAGGGGAGTTGGGGGGGGGTATGGGGGACTTTTGGGATAGCATTGGAAATGTAAATGAGGAAAATAACTAATAAAAAAATTAAAAAAACAAAAAAACCAAAAAACTGCCTGCCACAGTCAAAGAAGGAAGAAAAACTTTACTCAACATTAACTGCCTAAAAGTCATATCCAGCACACCAAACCTTTTAAAAAACTATAGGAAGCAGTGTTATGGATGATGTGAGGAAAGAACATAGTCAAGAGACTGAAGAAAGAAAATAAAGATGTAATTATTAAGTACTAAGTATGGCTAGACAAGTAGTAAGAATTAAGGCAATGTATCAAGAAAAGATAATTACAATCAACACATACCTTTCAATAATAACTTTAGATTTTTGTGAGCTCAATTTTCCAGTTAGGCTGGCCCAAACAACATCCATATCTGTTGTCTTCAAGCAACTCTTCTTAGCTCTAAAGACAAGTACTACCTTAAAGTGATGATTTGGAAAAGGTTTCCTGATCACATGAGACCAAAGAGTAAGCAAGTGTTACTATCCATTCTAGTCAGTGCAACAGTTAACCAATGAGACAATCCTATCCTCAATGTACGTGCATCAAACTGGTGACTCCAATTTTATAAAAACTATACTACCCATCTGAACAAAAAATAAGAGTGGAGACATCCTTGTGGAGAAAGGGGGACGGGAGGAAGTATGGGATGTGGAAGAGTTGGAGGGTGGACCGGGAGGGGAGTAAAATCTGGAGTTTAAAATAATAAAGAAAAAAAATGAAAGAATCTAAAATCTATAGCAAACAAATCTCTAGTAAGTTCACAAACTCATGAACATTAAACACCTCACCACTTATTCATAATTGGTTGAACTGATGAAGTAGAAGATGGAGGGGGCCAAAACCTGCCATAGAATGGGTGACTCCCGAGTGTCCACTTTACCAGAATCTCTGCAGTTCTTCCTGGGAAGTAGACCTGAAGCTCAGGTTTCAGGTTGCATCTTCCTGTGATAGGGAGATGTGGAGCTCAAGTGTTTGCCTAAAGCCTTCAGAGGCTTGTAGGACATAAGAGTTGAAGAACCACCATCATATGTGGAAGGGAAATGAGAAACAAAAAGTTGCAAAAACACGTGTGTGTGTCTCCTAAGCCCAGGTGCAGAGGTTATTTGATGTGCATCTTCACGGATGTTATTGATTGGCTGTACTAGGTATATTACCTATGCATTCAAATTGTCAGACATCTACGCTAGGAATGCTGGGGAGAAATAATGAGTTTATTGCATGGGTGAAAATTAGAACATGTGTTGAGAGGAGATGTTGCCTTCCTCACGTTTGTTCTTGCCAACCTTGTTACTAAGGGCTAGCACCCACTTCCATCCTTTTACTCCTTCTAGCAAGCTGTCTCACTTAGGGTTGTACCACTGCAAAGAGACACCAAGACAACTCTTATACAGGAAAACATTTAATGTGGGCTGGCTTACTGTTTCTGAGGTTCAATCCATTATCATCATGGTGTGAAGCATGGCAGCATCCAGGCTGAGAGTTCTACATCTAATTCAGGGCAAGACTGGCTCCAAGCCCACCCTCACACCTACTCCAAGGCCACAATTATTCCAACAAGGCAATACCTTCTAATGGTGCCACTCCTTAGGTTAAACAAATATTCAAACCACCACACAGACATGTCCAACATCTCCAGGAGCCTGCCAAATGGATACAAGCTGAAGCTATATGTTTCAGGATATTTGATCACATTTTGAATCCCAAGATTATGAGTTTAACTGGAAAAACCTGTTTCTAGTTGTGGTGTGGCTCAGCCTTAGCACACACCTTTAATCCCTCTAGCTGGAGTAAAGACACACCCTTAGTATACATCTTTAATCCCAAAAATGAAGGTGAAGCTAATTTATAGAAGGAAGTACTCATATTTGAAAGTGATGTCTTATTTATTGGCAGACAAAGTAATGAATTAGAGAAAGACCTGACAGATTATGATATGCCTGACACTCATGACAGCAGAGGGAACACAAAGGTGACTTAAGAGAGAGCAATGCAGAGACAGGGTGCAGTTCTACTGGTACAATTGAACAGACAGGTTGCAGAAAGAGAACAAACTAGACACAGGTAAAGACAGAATGATCCAGAAAATGAGGAGGAGCCAGAAGAGGAGAAAATATCACCAAAGTTAGTATGAGGTCAAGGAGAGAAATTCCGTCAGAATATGAAAGAAGCCAGTTTGAATCAGTCAAGTGGACAGAAGTTTTGAGCCAGGAAAGCTGAGTTGACCAGCTATTCAGAGTTCAGAAAGAACTAGAAAGGGTGAAATTATCCAGCAGTAAGTCTCTGAAGCTGAAAACATTCTAGTCCTACATTAGATTGTACAGAGGTTAGAAGCTTCCAAGACTAGGCCTAGATTAGCAGACTGAGGCATTAAGTCTCTGAGACAACAATTACATCAAGTGGATAAAAGTGGCTTTTACAGCCCTACCTACAGAAGGTCTCAGCCCAGAGAAGTAATTAAGAAGCCAGAGCAAGGTAGAGAGCAGCAAATCTCTAAGATATTAGGGCAACAGCAGCACTTACATAACACTTAAGCCAAGAACTTTTCATCTGTTAAGTTGCTTAGTACCCCCCCTAAAAACCTGTAAGGGTGTTGGATATTATGAGAATTAATTTCTAGATAAGGAAACCCTGAGGCCCAGGGAGGAGATTTATACTGGTCACAGAGCTCAGCAATGGAAAAGTGGGTTCCAGGCTGTAGTCATCTGAAGCCCAGGTCCAAATGCTAGCATGGGGCAGATAGAGCCTCCACCAAATTATTTGCTCCAAATATCATAGCTCCATGGCCCTCCAAACAGGCTCAGGTTCAGAAGAGAGATCTTTGCAGCTATCAGTCATGTGGTAAGTCGAGAAGGCAGGACTTTCTTAGGCAGTGGGAGCCATGTTCACAGGAAATCTTATCTCAGTTTCCCAGCTGTGTAGTTTACTAGATACATCCACCTCCTTTACATTTTCATGTCCACAGCATCCCTCTGAGGCAGATGATCCATTCCCCCTCCTACCGTCCATTGCAACTGCTGAGTCTTTGTGCTGTCATTCTCTGCTCTCAGTGCCTCGCCTTCTCCCTGCTGTGGCACAGTCAGGACCGTCCAGCTGGCCTGTGAAGTTGCCTGTTTCTTTTCTGGTAACCACCAGGACTCTATTCATCACTCACATTGCGTGTAGAAATGTCTCTCTGGTTTGCAGACATTTGTTCTCACTCCCATCTGTGTTTGTCTTCTTTCTCCCAGAGGAAAGCTAGGTCTTGGAAGTTAGAGGAAATACGCTTTCCCCTTCTTCCTACCTCCTTCCTCAGTTCCCTGGGTAAGACACTACACCAGCTCAGTAAATGCCAGTAAGGCAACTGATCAGCCCTGGGTATGGAAATGCATTATAGCCTTGGATTATTTGTTTTGTGAGAGCAAAGATGCTATCAGAGGGAGAAATAATTATGGAGATTCTTCATTGTGATGGCGCCCAATGGCTCTATGTGTACATTCATTAAATCTTCCCAACAAGCTATAATCCAACTATTAGGAAGTTCAGTTTTCACTTGAGGAGAATTTTGCTTGCAGGATGGCTAGTGTTCAGAGGTCTGGCATCACTTCTCTTGAACCATTTTTTGCGTGAAGGAGTTAAATTTCTGTTCTTAGAAGGGCTGTGGCCGGGTACACATAGGCTTACAGAGCTAGAGATGAGAAACTGATTTAGAAGGTATACATAACTGAAGTCATGTTTCTGCTAGACTCATGGGTATGTTCCACATATTTCCTGGACTTTCTTTGTTGGGAAAGGACAGGGCCTGAAGAATGTGTTCTCTGCTAGAAGATGGAGTCTAGGTATTGAGGATAAAATTGAGGAAAATTAGAGGCATTTTATTGTAATGGTGGGTGTAGTTGGCTATTCACTATCTATTTGATCTTGGATTTCTATACATGAGATGTCTGATTCATTGAAGGGAATTCACTGTATCTATTCTCAAAGTCATGATAAAAGTTATGTATGATTCTGAGTGTGCAAAGCACCTACTGGCAAGAATGACTGAGGAGTTTGTTCAATAAGCATTGATGATTATTAGGAACTGACATTATATTAAAATCCTATGTATTCCATAGGTCTCCAAAAAGGAGCTAGAAGCCTTGGGTTGGTGAATCATTCTCCATATACAGATTGCAGGTTCTCCCATGTCCTCCTGCATTGCTGATGTTTATTTGGAGACAGTCCAGGCAGATAACAAAAATCTGGGAAGGCTGGTATTTTATACAATGCCGTGAGTAAGACATTTACAGTTATTGAGCCAAAATTTGCACTGTAATAGAAAAAAGTTGCTTTTCAACTTCTGGTCCAATTTAGTAATTATGGTGGGTTAAAATGTAGGCCATTTAAATTGGATTTAGAGGATAAAGTTCTGTCCTATAGTGAGGATGACTCATAGAGGAGGTAGCCTGGCATAGCAGAAACAGCAGCTGATAAGGAGCCAGGAGACCCAAGTTTCTGGCCTAGATTTAGTCAAATAAGTTCTAATCGCTTTTGGGCAAAATCATTAAACATCTCAATTTTCTAGTATCTAAAACAAGAGGACTATGTTTGAATGGATTGTTCAACTTACATAAGACTCCAAAAAGCAGGTCACTGGGAATGGAAAATGTTATCTATGGTCATTGGAGAATAAAGCACTCCTGCTATGTAACACTCTTCCACTGTGGACAACCAGAACCCAAGAAAATATATTACTGCTGAAATAATATAGGTATAAGCAGACAGTTGGGGCTCTCATAATAATCTGAGCTCATTTCTATGTCCTGAGAAAACATAGCCCTGCTTGCTTGAAGGGTCATCTGATCATGAATCTTAATATATGTATGATATATTGCAGTCCCTTAGGGGAAATTTTAGATAGCTACATGATATGGCTGTCTGTTGCATGAGCTTGCATTATGTCACATTTTGAGAAATTGTTGATTGGTCGATTAATCTCTTTAACCTCATGTCTGCAGATATAGAAGGTAATTTGGGCCAAATAGCTGGCTTATTTATTTTCTCTTTGCCTCCCTCCTTTCTATTATTTTAGTTGTAGCTAATGGTCTCTCAAAAACAGTTCAGGTTTTATGTACCAAACTTTGGGCATTTTGCTTTTACAGCACTGTCAGTCACCATAGCACTTAGTTATTTCAGTAGTGGAATAGATAGTTATCTAATTAGTTAGAAATCCACATTAGCATTGCAAGGTTAAGTTGCCTAGAATTGTTGAGAATTAAACTTTTAAGAAATCGAATCCAATTTTCCTATTGGCTTGCATTAAAATTTTAGAGGTCTACATCTTCAATTATGATTTATTTTCAATTAGAAATGGTTCCTGCCATTTTTAACTTTAAATTTCATAGTTCCCTCCACCCCTTTTTTCCTTTCTAGAAGTAGTTAATGATCTATGAAGGGATACTAGAGCACATTAGAGAAACTTCTCTACCAGGCAACAATGTGGATTACCCTGGTGTGTGAGGGATGTGAAGGCTCTGGGTTGGAATGCTTAATCTACTACCAGAGACCTGGAAATCTTTGCAGAGCCCATTTTGCCTTGGTCAGTACTAGTTTCTCATGTGTTCATGTCTGACATGGGGCCCGAGCAGTTCCAGTTCTTCAGATACCTGAGAATGGGAAAGGAAATGTTCTGTGAATCATAATCCCTTAATTTTTATTTTTTTTTTTGTAGACTAATTTTCTTAAAGTGGATTTTATCTGTCAAAGTGAATAATGACATCCATTTATTATCTTTATTTTTACTTAGTTCTCTTTTCTTTCCTTCTGAGCTACAAATTCCTTTTTGGCTGGATTAGATTGAGAATCCTTGGAAAGCTCATTTAGCCCTAACAGATTTATACACTCTTCATTCTGGAGGGAGAAGAGGAAATATTTTAGAATGGAGCTGATATGGAACTTTAACTTGATTGAAGGCTTTGCGTATGAGGAATATTGTAGCATCTTCATTGCCATAATGGGGAGAGATTAGCATGGATGAGATTTGCCTGTGTACAAAGGTTGTACAAACTGATTGCTCTTATTTGTAGGATGGGCCAATCCCCACAGTTACTGGCAGAACTTCTTAAGCAGGATAGTCATACTTCCTTTCATGTGGTTTACATGTGGCAGTGAGAAGAGAACGTTTTCCTTGCTACTCAAACTGTGCGTCTCCCAATGAGCACTTGGCACAGACCCACAAAACACAAGCTGTGCATGCAAAACAGTAAGGACACAGCAGTGGTCATCTGTGCTGTCTAAGACGAGAGTACACATTGGCCAGAGGCAGCTGAGTTCCTGAAACAGATGTTCAGACAAGATGGCTAGGATGCTGTCAGAATATACTCTAGAATAATTTTATGTACATAAGCCTTAAAAAAGTAGCCAAGATATGGCTCTGAATTAAAGCCAGTCATGGGATTATTATTTAATTCCAATTTAGTATGCTCCTTGCCAAGTATGTGCCAGACCCTCTGAAACAGAATCTGGTTTTTGCCAGGAGTACTTACCGACTATATTTTAAGGCTAAATCTTTCTTGAGGCACAGAAGAATAAATTGTTCTCTGATGGAAACAGTTTTTTTCCCCCCAGCAGCCTTTGAACCTTACCTTCTCTGGGAAAGGCTTTCTGTAGATGCATATCCTGGGCATCTTTGGAACTGTGGAACCAACCTGAGCTGGTTATACCAGGTCTTTATACACATGTGTGTAGGGCATTTGGTTCATGTGTTTGATAATTCTTAGAACTTTTATGGTAACCTTTGTCCTACCTCACTGGTCTCTTCTTTGCTTCTCTGCCTTACCTTTATATTCTAGAGGGGCCAGCATCTTCCTTTGGTGGCATTCAAAATCTTTCAGCTGTAGGGATTCTGCCTTCCTTTGCTGAAATAATCTGTCTACAGGAATGTAGCACCCAGGGCCTAGCTCCCTACATATCTTGTCCTGATACTGTCTTACACACAAGATATCCCTGGCAACTGAATTTTAAATGCAGCATCCCTCAGCATTTCTTATCATCTTCCTCACACTCCTTTTTAGTTTTCATTCACTCATTGCTGCCTGACAGATTATCTATTTCCATAAATATTTGCTCACTGTCCACACTATCCTTTATGACAGAGAAAGGCTTTGTTCCAGTGACTAGAGCCATGTCCGGCACATGATGGGTACTTGATAGATATCTGTTATAACAGTGACTTAAAGGACGACTAGCCTTCCCTGAGTAGTTCTTCATAATACATACTACATCTGTGGCTTCTAGAAGACAGTATTAGAATCTCAGGTAAATTGGAACTCACATGTTGAAAGGATCTTGGAGATCAGAGGTCTGCAACTCTTCGTGAACATACAGCAATGCCTCACAGAATTTAATGTGTAGTTGAGATAGCTGGGGATCTTGTTAAAATACTCACTCTGATTCAGTAGTCTGGGTAAGGGCCTGGGGTTCTGTATGTCTAACAGGCTCCCATGAGATACTAATGTTGCTGTTTTCAGGATTATGCTTTGAGTAGTGAGGTTATATGTATCCATCAGAGATGTTTAAAAAGTTCATGGCTTCAGGGTCATTATTATGAATACTGGGTATCATTGTTACAGAAAAAAACGAGGAATACTAGTTTCAGGAAGTCTCTTATTAATAAAAGGATATTTTATTTGGGCCTTTATTGGCTCAGCTTCAAGTTGATAACAATAAATTCATTATTCTTCAGATATATATAGTGATGTATCAAAATTATTACCATGTTTGGTGTCATGGTAGGGAACATTAATCGGGTTCTCAAAAGCATGTAAATTCTAAACAAAACCAACACATATTGATATGATCCTATTGAAAAGGGAAACTTTCAGGCATCAACCCCAAAGATACCGTAGCCACACTATAGTGGTGACGAAATCAACACAAATGTTTCCAAGTACCTTTCCAGAACTGTTTTTACTGCAACACTTGGTACCAACAAACAACCAACTCTTTGACATTCGTGAGATATGTAATTCTCCCAGAGAATTATTTGGTTTAAATAAAATTACATAAGGCATGGTGTCCAGTTATTTCAAAACAAATAATTTCCCTCCATCCACCTGCAATGGCCTCCTACTAAAACAAACACCAACAAGAAATGGGAATGAAATGAATATTTAGAAACATGAGATCCCACACCCACAATAGATATCCTGCAGTAGCCCACTGCCTTTCTAATCTGAGGCCAAAATGCCCATGTAGGACATTGGTGCTGAAAACCTGTTTTAAAGCAAAGACCAAGCAGCAGTCTATCAAGAGCTGCTCAGTCTTTTGAGAGACAGATTACAGTATGTTTTTTTCAGCCCTGGAGTGTTGGCACTTTAGTTTTAAATGTCCACTCAAAGAACGGGAGAGCACATTTGGAATAACATATCCTTAATGGTAAAGGGCTATAGTAAACACATACATACATACATACATACATACATACATACATACATACATACATATATACTACAGTGCAGACCTTAGCCAAATATTGAAATTTTAGAGACCCTTCTCTAAATATGGCACTGCAGCACAGGATAAATGCTAGTTGCATTGCTAATGCTAATGGTGTGTGACATTTATTGAGTGTGAAATGTATGCTAATCAGCGTGCTTGGCACCTTCTAGCTACTTTCTTATACGGTGTTTACAAAACTCATTAGAAGTAGGTATTATAATTATAGTTTTACAGATAAACTAATGCATGGTTGTGGGATTTATATTGTTCAAACTGACAGAACTGCAGGTTGGAACTGAGACAAAATTCAGATATTCTGACCCCAGAGCTCATGCTGTACTGAGGAGCACCAGGCTGTACTGAGGAGCAATAAGCTGTACTAACAAGCACCAGGCTGTACCAAGGAGCAATAAGCTGTACTAACAAGCACCAGGCTGTACTGAGGAGCAGTAGGCTGTACTAAGGAGCACCAGGCTGTACTGAGGAGCATCAGGCTGTACTGAGCATCATACAGTAGTACTGAGGAGCACCAGGCTGTACTGAGGAGCATCACACAGTGCTGAGCATCACACGGTACTGAGCATCATGTTATACTTATAGCTGTAAAAGGCTGATTATTAGTGATCACCAGCTGCCTCTTTAGGATACCAAAAGACATTGTAGAAAGTCTGGCTTTATTTACCCCCGCCCCAAAAGTGAAGGAAATAGATTATCACAACTTGCTCCATTGATATGAGTCTCATAATTTTTTTTCCAGAAAACCACTAAATATCCTTGATAAAGAAATTGCAATGTTTAGCTAATTTCGTATTGCTGTGAGAGAATGCCAGGATCTATGAAGGCATGGCTCATTTCAGCTCAGTGCCTCTGAGAAATTCCAATCCATCGTGGTGTGGTGTGGAGGTGTTGTATTAACATTTTCCAGGAGGGCATGAACAATAGCCACTGTAACCTTAAACAGGACACCACCCACAGGCAAAGCAAATTGTTGACCCAAGTTCAGCTTCAAGAGCCAATGAGTTTTTGGAGCTTATTTATGAGAGCATAGGTAAGCAGTTACTTAAAGAACTATTTAGGGGTTATAGCAAATAGTGTTACCCCCAAAAGTTATACCACAGCCTAGATAATGATTTCCCCCAAAGTTTCATAGATGGACTCTCCAATAGATGGCTTTTACATATATATATACATATACATATATATATACATATATATATATATATATATGTATATGTATATATATGTATAATAGTACCTCTGACACCATGTATACACCCAGGGCAGAATTCCATTAACCTTGGAGGTAGGCCTGTAGGAGGTCAGTGAGTGGCTGGAATCTCAGGTGAGGATAAATGACTTGTTCACCTTCTTTGAGAGAAGACTTGCTTTCATTGAGGGACTCTTTCTGGTGCCCTGATTAAGATAATGGCTGTTATGCTCAGAGAAAGAGTTCCACAACAGGGAGGGGGTGGTGGGAGGAGTGGCCAGTCCATGGGTTTGGAAGCTCCAGGGAGAGGTATTCTCATGGTGTCCTTCAACCAGGAAGCAGAGCAAGCTAGACCAGATCTATGAGTAGGTGTAACACTTAAGCATCTTCCCCTAGTGACTTACCTCTGTCAACCTGGCCTCATTGGCCTTGCAGCCTTCAGAATAGTACTGTAAGTCTAAGGCAAGGTTTGAGTGTTCAAAATAGGAGCTGTAGGTGATATTTCCAACTCAAATCACAACACATAATTATATATCTGAAGAGTATGTATAATCCCATATCTCCAGGGTTCTCAGTCCACAGAAGACTATAGGTATTTTTGTACAGCATTCAATATAACTTGGTGTCTAAATGTGGCAGAGGTGACAATAAATGCTCTTGTTTTGGAAATCAGTCTTTTTTTTTTCCCTTAAATTTCATTAATGAGAATTAGCAGAATCTCAATAATTTCACATGTGGGCTAGGAAGTATTGTGTGTGTGTTGCAGGTTTTCTTTCTTTCTTTTTTGTTTTTTTTTTCTTTTTAAAACAGTGCTGGTGTTTTGTTTGCCTGTTTGGTTCCTAAAGAGAGAGAAAGGAAGGTCATGGGACTGGGTGGCTGGGGAGGTGTGAAGGATCTGGGAGGAGTTGGGAGATAAAGTGTGATCAAAATATATTGTAAGCATTTTTCCAATAAAAAAAATATGTGGATTATACAAGGTCTTTGAATTGCAAATTATAGCATATACTCAAGCTGGCTTAGTCAGAAAAGTCAGTTATTAATAAGCATCCACAATTTCTAGGCAGAGTACCAAAGAGGCCCCACCAAGGGTTTCCCTTAGGTCATATGGCCTCTGAGAATCTATGAAGACAGTGGTCAGCTTTACAAGCCAGGTGCCAAATGCCTTCTGCTTGTTCTTGCCAGAAATCAGCCTCTTCCTGGTTTGGTCTCAGATGTAAGCAACTCTGTCTGAACTCATACTGTCAGAGTCCCAAAATGTAGGGAACTGTTCAAAGATACTTATCTGTCACCATCAGTATACCTCCAGTGACTATGCAAATTATAAAATCCTCGTGGAACCTCTTCTCCTTGGTTGTATTTCTTCGTCGTTGTTATTTCTTTTGAATGTAAAGCCCTCAGAGGCAACAGAGATTATATCCATCCCCAAATGACACTGAGTGAAGTCTGCAAGACTTTTAAAGACTCCTGTAAAAAAAAGGATTTTGATGCCTGGCATTCAAGTGAACATCCAATGGGAGCTGGAGAAAATGATTGCAGCTCAGAGGTACAAGCAGCAGGACAGGTGTGGCGTGGGCGCTGTCCTCTAAGGTGGTGGCTGAAACATTGGCCAGAGAATGGATGGCTTTCTGAGCGTGTGTTTTGATGAATAGGACAGGAACTTTGATCTCCCTACTCACCCTGAGCCAAGACATGGTCACAAGTCAAGGCACAGAAAAGCATGTGGCCTGTAATGGAGACACTAAAGAAGGTAACATCTGGGAATTGAATGCCTTCCCTAACTTTTTGTGAAAATAGTCCTCCAATGTAGAACAGTATTCGAAACAGATCAGCACAGCAGAGATGTACTGTATGTGTGTGGGTTTTGTCCTTCCATAATTTTGAGTCCTTATCACTGCATTTGATTTAAATTTACACAAAAGATTATATTGGAATTAAATTCTGTGTGTGATAAAATGATTTTGCTTTACTTTTGTTTTAATCAAATTTGTTCACAGGTAAAATCCAGTTTGCATATAGTTGGTCACATTTTTTAAAGAGAGACTTCCAGGATTCTCTTTTGGAGAAGAGTGACATGTCCTCCCACGGAGAGAGAGAGGACAAGGACTCCTGTGAGATTTTTTCCTGCTTGGCCGCAAATGAGGGGACCTGGTATGGCCATTCCACAACTCATTTGCAACATTCCCTTAGTGCTACAGGGTGGACCTGGGGATTTCATCTGTGAAGATCAACACTGCACAGTTTATTCCTATAAATCATGTTTTTTGTATGTTCTCTTATTTCTATAGAATGTGAGGGGTCAACAAACTTCTTCTATGCAGAATAGCTTGCTTAAAGAAATTGTTTGCCAGGGAATAGTGTGGAAGGGTGGAGTTTGAAGGCTAAGGTGGCAAAAAGGGAGAGGCTTTCTCCCTATCTTTTGAAATTTACTGAGTTTCATTTATACTTACAAACATGACAGAAAATGTGTGACCCCCCGAATGTGCTTCGGCTTGGCCACTGGTTGTTTACAGAGGGATTAGGGCCATGGGTATAGAAGTAAAAATAAATAAATAAATAAATAAATAAATAAATAAATAAATAGTGGTGGTGGTGATGATGATGATGATGTGACTGTTCTTATTGTTTAATGTTTATTCAGTTAGGAATAGATTGAATGTAGCAGACACAGAGCATTTAGATGTAAGGGCGATAGTGCACAAAACCAGAATAATAATCAATATTTATCTTACAATCCTAATGTTGGTGTGTGTGTGTATTTGTATCAATTGTCATAATTAGAGCATAGCCCTAACTTTACATTCAGTAGATGCCTTGTAAATAAACTAGTATAACAGATAAGTATTTGTGCTGTTAAAGACAGTCTTTTTAAATGACTTGCTTATTTTGTTTGAATGTAAATAAAATGTATTTATTTTTCTAGCAGGGCCACAGGTTGAATTTTTTTTTCTAGCGGGGCCACGGTATTCTTCAATGATAAAATTACTAATATAATTAATAACCAATAATTCAAATATTCATTGAATTACAAATGTCAGACATTAATCACTATATCTATGTATTGACAGATAATATGTGTATGCCTGTGTGTGCATGTGTACATTTTATCTTACAGTAACCTTAACCTATATTCTATACAAATGCATATAACTTTTTTATATCAGGAAAATGTGGTGCAGAGTTTTCAGGAAATATAGGCAAAGTTATTTAGCTACTAGCTTATGAGGCAGTTAGTTATGAGCAGTTAGTTTTCAAGTTCATGTTCTAAAGTCCCAGTTGTTTTGCACATAGAGACAGTGACTGATACTCTTGTAGCATGTTTTCAAACTGAAAAAAAAAACTTAATTAAAACTAAGCTGATGGATGGGAAAATAAAAATACTTAGAGCCTTAGTGTTGGATGAGAGTTTTGTGAACATTTGGAGCTACATATATTTAATTTTTTTTTTTTAGCCTCTAACTACAAATATTTAGGGTTTTTTTTTTTTTTCAAGACAGGGTTTCTCTGTATAGCCCTGGCTGTCCTGAAACTCACTCTGTAGACCAGGCTGGCCTCGAACTCAGAAGTCTACCTGCCTCTGCCTTCCGAGTTCTGGGATTAAAGACGTGCGCCACCATGCCCTGCTTCAAATATTTAGTTTTAAACCATACTATGCCTATTTCTTTAAATTGGTTTTGTTTAGTTAATACATTAAACATTTTCTCACAATATTATTATGTTAAGTGAGAATTGTAATGGATACATTAATATATACATACATACGTGTATGTTTGTGTGTGTGTGTGTGTGCGTGCGTGCATATCTACAACATTTTTAAGGCAGGACTTTGCTATGTAGCCCAGTCTATCTTTGGACTTTTCAACATACCAGCTCTTTTTGAATAGATCATTTCTGACTCTTGCTTTTAGAAAGCAAACTTTATCATAGGAACTTAATAAGAACATATTATCAAACATGTCCAGCTTAGTAAAATATAGTAAAATATCTGTAATCATAACTGATAGATATCTTTATCCTTCTTTTAAAATTTTGATCATTTACCTTTTCTCCATCAACCGGGTGTACTTCATAGTTATAATTTTCATTTAGGCAGTTTGAGAGTTCAGTCTGAACTTAGGGTTTTCACGTGGAATCAGATTCAATGGATGCCTTTTATTTGGGAACTGCCTGTGGCGGCTTGGCTGGGCTGAAAGCCCTCATTGTACTGTTAGAAAGTGCCATGCATATTATTTTGTCTCAAAAATTTTGGATCCAAGGTGTTCTCAGTATGAAGTGCTATTTCCCTAGAGAATTTTCTCCAATTTTCATTACAGCTGTATTCTCTTTGTGAAAACTGACACCATCACATTTAATTCCCTTCGCATTTTGCTAGCAGTACCCTTGTTCTCTAAGGCTGAAGATCTCTCCAGGATGGTCACGTTCATGCTGATAGAGGACACTGTGTTCGCATGAAGGCCATTACTAGGACTTTGCATTGTAGAAAAACATGAAATAGTATTAAGATTGAGTGTTTTGATGTTCCTGGGACCTGAAACAACAGCCTATATCTTTCACATTCTTGTTTTTAGAAGTAATTTGATATTTGACCCCTGACCTCAGTATTCACTTACAGTGTGGGATGTTATAAGGATTATGTAAAGAGGTCATGCATTTTGTTTACATTGCAGGAAGCATTTTTTGTGTGTTAATGCATGTTATCATCATTACTAAATGTATTTATCTTTATCCCAGTAAATGTGGAATATTACTTTATGTAAAAATGTTGTCAGAATATAGTGTTCTCAGTTGGGGAGTTGATGATAGAATTCTTACTATATGCAGAGTTATATAGAATGACCAACCATGAAAATTTGTGTCCTTAACAACACTAACAAATGTATAAATAGTTTGCTAAGAATTAGAACCCACAAATTGAAATTTCTTTGAGCCTCTAATTATTACAAGTGTATCAAATCCATAGTCTAGCATTTCAGAGTTGAGATGCAGCGGCCCTCAAAAGTTTCTCCAGAACAACACACTCTCCTCTGGCAACGCTGTCATCAGATCCCAGGATCATATTCTATACTGATATCAAATAAGACATCAAACCAGTAATATGCCAGAGTATCAACACAAACATTTCTTCTTCCCCGCCTCCATGCTGTAGTCGATTCTCCCTTTGTGTATCTAACTAACAATGGGCTTTCCTAAGGGAACATTTTTAGTGCTCCATATGTGAAGATGAGACTTAGAGTGAATGGAAGGTACCGCACATTCTACCTTGTGGATCCTGTTTAGATGAAATAAACCAAAGTCCAACTACTGAGAGACACTTGTAAAGTGTTGTAAGTAATTTGGCAACAGAGAAGGGAAAAGGAGTATATAATTTATCTAAAACAATTGTCCATTATCATCGCCTAAATGTGGAGACAAATACAAATAAATGACATTTCAAAACATCATGAAAGAAAGCCATTTAAAAAGATAGCACTTGAAGTTCTTGCTAGAGCAATTAGACAACAAAAGGAGGTCAAAGGGATGCAAATTGGAAAGGGAGAAGTCAAAATATCACTATTTGTAGATGATATGATAGTATACTTAAGTGACCACAAAATTCCACCAGAGAACTCCTACAGCTGATAAACAACTTCAGCAAAGTGGCCGGATATAAAATTAACTCAAACACAGCTGTAGCCTTTCTATACTCAAAGAATAAATGGGCTGAGAAAGAAATTAGGGAAATGACACCCTTCACAATAGTCACAAATAATATAAAATACTTTGGTGTGACCGTCTAGGTTTTTTTCTATTACAGAATTAAGATAGACTACTTAAAAGTTATACTCAAGATGAAGCAGCAAAGATCTACAAAGACAGATCCATAACATTTTATGGTATGTTATATCAATTTTTAGGGAGTCAGATATTTACTACTTGAGTGCAAATACAATCACAAGGAGGTAAACAACAATAATTTTAAATGTAGTTGTTGTGTGATGCTGTCCTTTGAGTAGAATTGTCATTACAGCCTCGATCACAGCAGTTTTGAATAAGACCCATATCAGTGGGCCTGTTGGCATCCCTCATAGAAAGAAGAATGGAAAGAAACATTCATGGCTCACCTGAGATTTTAGTTCCTTTTTCAATGGCTTCCCTGTCATCTGTATGTGGTCTGGCCTCAGCTGCTTGAGTTTCAGGAAGTGGTAGAGAATATAAAGGGAGGAAGTTAACTGAAGGAGGAACTCCATCCATGCAGCCATAGGGAGGGAAGTCATCATCCATACCAGGTTAAGACCTTTTGGTGGTCGGACTGCCTGGGGTTGCACATATACATGGATGTAAACCTTTCATTATCCAACTGCAGGGAAATATTTACACGCGTTGATTCACAGAGCCAGGCTCCCATGAAATTGGTACTTTAATCAATCATTAGTGCCCTGTCTGAGTAAGTATTTGTTTATTTCTCCCCAGGGGAAGTTTGTGCATCAGCAACAGTAAGTAGGTGTTTTGGGATCCTACAGGGCTTTTTCTAAGGTGAGATCTTTCTTATCCTTGCTATGATTTGAGAACGTAGATATACTCTCCACAATAAGGGTTTCAGGGATTTAAAATTAGAAAATGTCTAAATACATGAAAGAGAGTGGGGAGAATAAACAAGTCCAATGAACAAGAGACTGTAAGAATGGGAATGTCAGAGCTCTGAGTATTCAGGTACTAGGAAATGACAATAAAACAGGGTACAGAACAACAGTGATAGGGGACACGAACTAGCTTCTCGATAGGCTTGGATTACAGCCTTCCATTTTATTAACCTCATAAAAACTTACCTGTTTATCTTGGGTATGATCATCACACAACAGGCAGCCAGATTTGTCTACATGATTTTCTATAAATCAACTAATACCTCAGACATCTAGTTCCTCATCTGGGAAGGAGATTTACTGTGGTGCATTCCTTGGGTTATGTAAGCACTATTGGACAGAAAAAAATTGCAATTGTTATTTACTGCTCTATTAGGGAAAAAAGAAGGTGAGGTTGTGAGCCCTGGTACTAAGAGTGCTGTTACTGTACAGTTCCTTTCTGCCACGTTAGTGGCAGAGGTAGATAGCAGGCGTGGTTGCTGTTTCTTCTCAAGGATAGTCTCTGCACATGTTCCTTGAGGATAAACTTCCAGCATTTATTCTGTTTTCTTTGCAGTTTCCATCACTCACAATATTACCTAATGCTGTCTAAGATATTCTATTCTCAGAGAAGTAATACGTCCTACTTGAGCCAAACTGAGATGTGATCATTGGGAAAGATGTCATTCATGGAATTTGGATCCTTATCAGGTTTCCTTGAGCTGGTTTAATTTTTCATGTTGCCAAATACTTTAGTCTGCTATAATAGCATCCCATGGATGTTCTCATTCAGAACCTGTGGCTGCCAGGGCATTGCCACAGTGCCGAGGACAGGCTGACTCTGGTCTCTAACTGCATTGTAGAGTCATGGAATTCAGGTGCAGAAGACAGTTCTCTGTGTGGTTCCAACAACTTAAATCCAACTCCTGGCAGACTATTTTATACTCTGATCTTGGCTTTGTAGTGTCGGATGCTAAAGAATTCTTTCACCCTCTGCTGACATGGTCTGCTCAAAGGAGTTGTGATGGAGTTTCTTGGCATGGTTCCTACCAGCCACCACCAGCTTGGCTCTTACCCTCCATGCCTAGTTCTGCCGTGCTTGAAAGAAATAGAACTAGGAAAGGCCACATGGTCTCTGTTGTTTATTTGGTTCTCTGTGCACATCCCAATCATCTGTTATTGTTTTGAAAGAAAAACAAAAGTCAATTAATTTTATGACTAACTAGAGTGTAAATTCTAAAACCTACAACACATGCATTAAATGCAGAAACTATCTCCCCTTTTTGTAGCTGTTTAAATACAAGACAGATTTGTGTACAGACTTAATGAAATGCCTATTTATTCCTAGAAGTAAATTTAATTATTTTCTAGTCCAAGGTCTTTGTTTTACAGACGAAGAAAGAGAACACCAGTACCCAAGAGGGTTAGTGATTTCTTGGATAGTACATGGCTGAAGAAAAGGAGGAAAAAATAACCCAGAATGTCCCTATTTTATTTTGTTCATATTTTATACAAATTTTATTTTATACTTACCTTTATTTGATGTCACACTATACTACTAGCACTTATTTAATAATTACAAAAGTTTTTGTTATTAAAATGGTCACTTGGATTTTTTTTTAAAAAAAAGTTTGATTTATAGGTTATTAAAATGTTAATTTTGTGACTTGGAAAGATAGTGGCTTCATTCTGAGTGTGTGATTATTTGTCTTCGCACACAACTGCTCCCCCTCCAGTTAGTGCTGGAGATTGAGTCAAGTTCCCAGAGTTCCAGGCAGGTGCTCAGCCTCTGAGCTGTGTCTCCAGCCCTGTTCTTTGTTCGTAGTAAGTCTGTAATTGGCAGGAGTGTTCTGTCATCCTTGGGTTTATTGTCTAGGGCTTTGAAGACTCTCTTCTCCCTGCTCCGTCTCAGTCTTTGTGTTGTTCTCAGTGGAGGGGAGTCCGGGGCTCGCCAGATGTTTGCACTGAGACAGTTACAATTTCAGCCTTGTCTGTAGCCTGGATTTTGTGTTCTCCTCACCTAGATTCCTGATTCTGCACAAAGCTGAGGTGACAAGTCAAGAAGAATGTCTATGGGTTGATGTTTTTAAGCCCAAATGATACTTGTAATTCTCATGCTCTTTAATTTACAGGCCTCTGAGAGCAGGATGATAGCCTAACTAAATTAAATTTGAATATTTAGTATGTTGCCTGTAACTAATCATATCTAAAATGCTGAAAAAATATATATGATGTACTAACAAGTAAGGAGCTAGCACCCACCAGGGAACATCACAGCTGTTGTGGGAACATCACAGCTGTATTATGCTCAGGTTCTTGGCAACAAATGCTCTCAAATTCTGTTTGTTAAAATGTGAGGATTAGGTGTTCTTGGGGCAGGAAAGAAGAATGAAACTACTCATTACAGATGGAGGGGAAATGAGGAGGATCACCGGCAGAGTAACTTTTATGGAAATTTGGATGCGTGCTGCACAACTCTCACGTTTAAGTGAGATCGGAGGCTTTGTACAATGGTTCCTTATGTGCTGCATGGAAACATTTGGCGGAATTGATTCCCAGTAAATGGGAAATTTGCTGAATTGAGAAGAGAGCTCACTCACGGATGGTTTTCTAAAGTGAGCCCTCCCCATTCTTAATAACTATCTTGACTCACTAGAAAATGGTGTGTGGGATAAAAAAAAAATCTCTAAGAGTAAAAATAGACTGTCAATCTGATGTTGGTAAAACTAGGCACAGACTAAACGTTGGGAATTTTTAGTAATTATTGGTTAGGTATTTACGTTGAAAAATCTATTTCAATGAACTTCAGAGAGAGCCCTCCCAAAGCAGCTCACCAAACCTTTACCCAGGAAGTCCTAAACAACCTGAGCAAAAGCACGTCTACTATTCCCATTCGCTCTTATTCTTGCGAGTCTACAAGAAGATTGTTTTCTTTTTATTAATTAATTATTTTGTTTATATCACAAATGTTGTTTTTCCTCCCGGCCCCTCTCTCACTGAGTCCCTCCTCTCAGCCCCCTCCCCTTATCCTCTGAGAGGGTGACAACCCCCTGTGTATCCCCCTACCCTAGCACACGAAGTCTCTGCCAGCTTAGGTGCATCCTCTCCTGCTGTCAGGGCAGCCATGAAGACTGAGCTGCCTATCGGCTACATATGTGCCCAAGGTGTGGCTGGAGGGGCTTGTTCTAGCCTATGTATGCTCTCTGTTTGGTGGCTCAGATTCTGAGAGTTCCCAGGGGTCCAGGTTTGTTGACTTTGTTGGTCTGCCTGTGGGGTTCCCATCTACTTCTATGCCTTCAATCTGTCCCCCAACTCTTCCGTAATGTCCCCAGCCTCCGTGTAATGTTTGACTCAGGGTCTCTGTTTCTGTTTTTGTGCCCTGCTGACTAAAGACTCTCAGAAGACAGTAATACTAGGCTCCTGTCTACAGGCATAACACAGTATTGTCATTGTATATAATGTCAGAGATTGGTGTGTGCCCATGGGGTGGGTCACAAGTTGGGCCGGTTATTGGTTGGCATTTCCTTCAGTCTCTGCTCCATTTGTGCATTTCTTTTAGACAGGACCAATTTTAGGTACAAAGGTTAGTGGGTAGGTTGGTGTCCCTATCCTTTCACTGGGGATCCTGCACGGCTATAGGAGGTAGCCTCTTCAGGTTCCATGTCCCTACTGTAGGCATCTCAGTTAAAGTTACCCACATTGACTCCTGGGAGCCTCCCATATCCCAGGTCTCTGGGATTTCCTAGAGATTCTCCCTTTCCCCCTCCATCCCAGGCAGCTGCAGATTTCCATTCATTTTCCTGGTCCACTGGGTCTCTCTCCTGTCTGCCCCTATACCTTATTCTGCACTCCTATTCCCCTCCTTCATCCCCCCTCTCCCCAGTTCCCTCTCCCCTCTACCTCCTATGACTATTTTGTTTCCCCTTCTTAGTGTGATTCAAACATCATTGTTTGGGCCTTCCTTCTTATTTAACTTCTTTGGGTATGTAGGATAGGTACATCATGGGAATTCAGTACTTTATGGCTAATATCTACTTATCAGCGAGTACAAATCATGCTTGTCCTTTTGGTTCTGGGTTACCTCATTCAAGATGATACTTTCTACTTCCATTTATTTGCTTGCAAAATTCATGCTGTCCTTATTTTTAATTCAAGCATTAAACGAACCACAGTGTAAATGAACTACATTTTTCTGTATCTATTCTTCAGTTGAGGGACATCTGGGTTGTTTCTAGCTTCTGACTACTACAAACAAAGCTGCTATATGAACATAACATAGTAGAGCACGTATCCTTGTAGTATGTTGGGGCATATTTTGGGTATATGTCCAGGAATGGTATAGCTGTGTATTTAGGTGATTGCTCCTCAAACCACATGTTAATAATGTTTTCTTTTAAAGAAGAAATCCCTTTTCTTCTTCCCTCTCCCTCTTACTGCTTCCCTCTCTCCCTTCTTTCTCCCTCCTTCCTTTCTTCATCCTATCGCTTTTCTTCTTCAGAGCCTTTTTTAATTTGCATGTTACCCAAGATACCTAATGTGTTTGTGCATTTTCTGCTGGACTCTCATAATATTGCCTATAGATGTTAAAATGTAGCTCTAGAGAAGAGAGCATAAGTCGAGTCCTCAGCAATTTCTCATCTGAAAGCATGGTTTGTATTAGTTACTCTCGCAGGGTTCTTCATGGGGTAAGTATTTCCAGATGCCCCAAATCTCTGAGTTATGCTTGCTGTCAGAAACAGCAACTCTTCCCCCTTTCTCTTCTCCAGTAATAAGATTATGTCCTGGGATGGTTCCCAATCATGCTGCTCAGAACAGCTGTTTTATAAACCAGAATTGAATTATTTCAGATCTACCTTGTCCAGCAAAGCTGTTGGTACTTGCTCTGTCTAGGATACTGTTTACTATTATGGATGATATAGCAGTAATTACAATACAGACTCTTAAGGAATTCGTAATCTAATGTGATAGAAGTATGCAAGTGAATATCCAACTCAAAGGTGACAGTTACTAAGCAGAAACGCACATAGGAACGCAGCAGGGGAGCAAAGGAAGCAGAGTGGGAAAGACGAACGGTACATACTTGAAAGTGTTTTACTTAATGTAGACTTCTGACACATACCACATAATAATAGTTTTACTTTTAGTGACAACAATTATTTTATAGGTGGTTCTTACGGGTTAATCCATGTATGCAAAAGTTCATGGGAAAGTGATATGATTCATTGTGGCATTCTTGGGAGAGTTGTCGATTTGAACCTGCATCACTGAATTCTGGTTTTGTGATATTTTAGCCTAGCTTTCAGATGGCTTCTTCATCACATCTTGGAGATAAATTCCTTATCCTAGATTGTGAATAAGAGAGACCCTCCCTTGAATGAGCTGTCACAGTCCATGAGATACAGCTCCCTGGGTCAGCTTTCTAAAGTGACAACTATATTCCTCAGTCAAGAGAGATGCCTTCCCTTTTGACAAACAGGCCAGATGTTTAAGTGAGTATGTTTTGTGTGTGTGATGGGGTATGGGTGAGACAGGGAGGTCTCTCTTATTTCAGGGGGAATGAATCAGTCACAACAATGACAGGACCTTTTAACAAGAGGATTAGGCTTGGAAGGAGGAAATAGTTAAATCAGTTTGGGGCATTGGCTCCCAGGCCTCCCGGCGCTATCCAAGGTGCTGAATGATTTCTCATTGTGTCTTCTAATCTAGCCAAACAAACCTTTGGAAGATAATTAAGCTTTCTGTTAATTGTTTCTATTTTAATTATTTATTTAATGAAAATTTTATATGCTATAAAAAGCTGTTGAAGTGATTTCCAACTTCAAAACAAAAATAATTAATGTTAATACTGTCCTAGAGGGTGATTTTATCTTGGAGGACTCAGTGTTTACCAGAAACCTCAATAATTATTATGGTCAAAATTATTATAAGCTGTAAATGGGTTTTTATCTGCTAGACCAAAATGTTTTTCAAATATGCTTTTGTTAAAACAGTTATTTTGAGAACTTTATACATTTTACTGTTTTACACACACACACACACACATATATATACACACATATACTCACACTTTATATGTATACATGACTATACAATCTTTTGCATTTAGTGTTGTTCGCATGTAAATGTGACCAAGGCTGACTACTTGGGACCATATATAAAGGAGTTCATGGGGAAAGTAAAATGATTTTTCTTCTGCTGGTTGTCATCAACTACACATAGCTCTTTATCCATGGTTCTTCTTATTACAGATAGAGAGAAATACAGATAAGCAGAACTGCTCAAAATGTATATGTGTATTTGTGGTTCCCAACCTCAGTAATGCAACCCCTACTTCCAAGACTTAAAGAATATCACAAATGGTTTTAAGATCAAAGACCAGGATACTTGCTGCTTAGTAGTATCTCTTAGACACAAAAGGAAAAAAAATGAACTCATGAACTACTGGTTGCCTAAACAGGAAAGGCATAATGACAATACCAGTTCATATTTGTGTTAGTCAAGGCTTGTATTCCTGCACTAAATATCATAGCCAAGAAGCAAGTTAGGGAGGAAAGAGATTATTCAGTTTGACTTCCATATTGCTTTTCTTCATCAAAGGGAGTCAGAACAGGAACTCACACAAGGCTGGATGTTGGAGGCAGGGGCTGATACAGAGGCCATGGAGGGATGCTGCTTACTGGCTTGCTTCTCTTGGCTAGCTCAGCTAACTTTCTTATAGAACCTAGGACTACCAGACCAGGGATGACACCTCCCACAATTAGCTGGGCCCTCCCCTCACCCCCTTGATCACTAATTGAGAAAATGCCTTACAGCTGGATCTTCTGAAGACATTTCTTCAAGGGAGGATCCTTTTTCTGTGATAACTCCAGCTTGTCTCAAGTTGACACACAAAACCAACCAGTACAATATTCCAATGTAAATGAGGGGAAGTCCATGAGCTTTTACCCCTATATGACAACCTTTCAAATATTTAAAAATTGTCCTTGACTATTTCTGACTAGAATAAGTATGTTATCTGTGTATGTCGGACACTTGTTCTTGATTTAGTCTCTTTTTTTTTTTACTTTCTTAACTTTCTTTTTTTAACATTTTTATTAGATATTTTCTTCATTTACATTTCAAATGCTATCCCAAAAGTCCCCTATACCCTCCCCCCGCCCTGATCCCCAACCCACCCACTCATGCTTCCTTTCCCTGGAGTTTCCCTGTACTGGGGCATGTAAAGTTTGCAAGACCAAGGGGCTTCTTTTCCCAATTATGGCTGACTAGCCCATCTTCTGCTACATATGCAGCTAAAGACACAAGCTCTGAGGGTACTGGTTAGTTCATATTGTTGTTCCATCTATAGAGTTGCAGACCCCTTCAGCTCCTTGGGTACTTTCTCTAGCTCCTTCATTAGGAGCCATGTGTTCCAACAAATAGATGATTGTGAGCATCCACTTCTATATTTGCCAGGCATTGGCATAGCCTCACAAGAGACAGCTGTATCAGGGTCCTGTCAGCAAAATCTTGCTGGCATTTGCAATAGTGTCTGGGTTTTGTGACTGATTATAGGATGGATCCCCAGGTGGGGCAGTCTCTGGATGGTCTATCATTCCATCTCAGCTCTTGGCAAAACCCAGTTTTTGTTTGTTTGATTAACTCATTGATTTTTTTCCATTGGCTATTTAGACATGATTTTCTATGTGTTTGGTACCCTTCATGTAGTTAAAATTCTAAGGTTCATTATTAATTAGTGCTAATTATTATTATACTTACTTTTTTGAGAGACTTGGGAATTATATTTTATTACTGAGGCAATTGGGTAATTCATATTTTATTTTATTCATATTACTTGAGAACCTAGTTATGCTGCAAAGCTGTGAATTATTTATCTTTGTGTACAGTGCTTAGAACCACCATGCGATGCAGTAGCTAGTGAAGAAATGTTATTTACTTGGCAAGCAGAATTACCATGGTGAAGCAATTTTGATGTGTTATATAGAAGGAAAACATTTCCATTAAAACAGATGAAAAAATAAGTATAATGAAAAATGCACTGAGTATATTAGATAGTTGTAGTCTTGTCGACCGTAGAGTAAGCAGTTTTGGACATTCTCACATTTAATAGGACCATGATGACATTCATCAAAGTCTAGAAAGAAAACTGTAAGTTTCCAGTGTTCTGTATGTATTTGCTATCTAGCTATCTTTTGTTTTGCCTGCCTCATGTGTTCTTTAACTGTCACTTTTTCACTATTACACCAATAAAAATGAAAGTAAAGGTTTTCTTTTGACAGCAATACATACTGCAAATAAGTGCAGTATAACTTAATGACTTTTTCCCAAGAACTGAGCCAGGCAAACTTCCATGTCTTAGTCCTGACTTCCCTAGGAACGTTTTGTTTCCCACTAGTACAAATTTGCTTCTGTGGTAGTTCCAATAGGTATAGCCCCATAGACTGAATGTGTTGCTCATAGTGAGTGGCATTATTAAGGGGTATAGCCTTGTTGAAGAAAGTGTGTCACTGAGGGAGCAGACTTTAAGGTCCCCTATACTCAAGCTATGCCCAGTGTCAAACACAGTCTCCTGCTGCATGGATCAAAATGTAGAACTCCCAGCTTCTTCTCTAGCACCATGTCTAAGTGCACACAGCCATGCCTCACCATGGTGATAATGGACTGTACCTATGAAAATGTAAGTCAGTCTCAATTTAATGTTGTCCTTTGTAAGAGTTGCCATGGTCATGGTGTCTTTTCACAGCAATGAAACCGTAACTAAGACAGCTTCTAATTAGGGGACTCTGGATTTATTAACAGTGATGTACCCCTTCAAAAAATATGGAATGAACATAGTTCTCACTCTTCTCAAAATTTGTGGCTACAAAGGGTAACTATGGATAAACCCTATAGATTCCAACCTGATTTTTAAATGAAACATGCATATAGAATGCAGACTTCGCTCTTGGAGTTGAGTCAAATACCAAATTTTACAAAATCAAAGTACACATAGTTTCACAGTGTGCTTGGTTTTTAATGTGTAGACTTATTCTAATTAAAACATGGTTGGTTTATTTATGTAGCTATAAGACTTGGCTATATTTTTTTGTCATCCTAAAAAGAACTAAAACATGAGAGCTAAGAGTATTGGAGGAAAGGTTTCTTTCTTGGAGGTGTTTTTTGACTTTTGATCATGGACCAGTTTTAGAGTTATTCCTGTATTTTAATCTTCCATTTCTTAGGGCACCTACTTGTCATCACTGTACAGATGCCTGTAATTATAAGAATGTGTGGACCTTTCAATGTAGACCAAGGAAGGCCTTATTTTCCTACTCACCACTCAATGCTAAACCCTATTTGAAGACTTTTTGCTGATTCCACTGACATAATTTAGTGCTGATACAACCTGTCACCATTGTATATCACTCTAAAGTAGAATTTGCAAGTTAATTTCTTTGCCTTTCACTTTACTTTAGATGAAAACTTAGGAACAAAAAGAGATATGGCTATTGCCTAAAGATAAAAGGATTCCCTTGCTTCCATTGGCTTGGGAACCAATGTTATTAGATGCTTCCTTAGAACACATGGAAAACGTGTGCTATACAAATAGTTGACATGACTGTATTTTTCAAATACCAGATCACTGCATTCCCACCCATGAAAGTTTGTGTGTAAGGAAGTTAAATAACTTTTTAACCACCATATTGCTATTAACCCAGATTGAAAATTTAAATAAAGGTTTGTTTTATGACTATAAAGCCCCTGCTTTTAGCTACTTTTCTGCCCCCTTATTTATTTTTTAAATGATAATTCAAAGCTAAGTTCATATAACTTCATGGAGTTGTCATATACAAAAATGAAATGAGGGTGGCTTGAAAGATGGCTTGGTAATTATAAGTGTTTACTGCTTATTTAGTGGTTCCAGGGTCAACATTGTGACTTACAACTGTTTGTAACAGCTCCAGATTACCCAATGTCCTTTTCTGGTCTCTGAAAGGTTGCACACACACAATGCACAGACATACACATAGCCAAATGGATTTATACATAAAAATAAATCTTTAAAAATTAAAATGTGATTCTTTGTAATATTCACCTTTGTTAAAAAATAGCAAAGATCATTAATATGATTAAAGAACATAATTGTACTAAGAGGTCAAACCTGATGCAAGAGATAAGAAGTAAGCCATTATCTTGTTTATTTGGGTGACAATGAAGGCGACTGCCTTACTCAGTCTCAGACACCTGAAGTTACATCCACTGCAGCAATACGATTCGATGTGTTAGTATTTTTCTTTTATTTTGCCTGGTTTATGTTTTTGTATGTACAGGTGTGTGTTCATGTATGTGCAAATGCATGTGGAAATCAGAGGTCAAGGTTCTCTCCTTTATCTAGTAGTTTACCATTCAAATGTGACCAGATGGCCAGCCAGCTCCATGAATCTTGCTAGTTTAACCTTCCCAATGTTAGTCATGTAGGCTCACATCAGCACAATTCTCTCTCTCTCTCTCTCTCTCTCTCTCTCTCTCTCTCTCTCTCTCTCTCTTTCTCTCTCTCTCTCTCTCTTTCTCTCTCTCTCTCCAAAAGATGTGGGAAAATAAACTCATGTCTTCATACTTCTGTGGTAGACACTGATTTACAAAGCTACCTCTGTGGCCCATTAGAGGTTTTTAAGATTTGTTAAATTGTTTCTGACAGATAAAAATGAAAACTAACACAAATTTGTTGGATGACCTCTATATATTATAGAATGTTTCAAATCATGATAAACAAGCATCTCCTCACATATTTATCACATTTATGATAAAAACATTTAAAGTTCTATATTCCAGCCTTTTGAAGTGTATAGTATATCTATAGTCACCCCATTATGCAATCACATACCACTTGTTGCTATCTAAGTGTAGCTTAGCATGCAACACCAACCATTTGTCATCATCCCCTAATAGACCCCTAAGCTTTTGGCAATCACCATTGAAACTCTAATTTTTTGTGAGGTCTGCCTTATGAAGTTATAAATAAGAGTGGAATAATCTAATGCTGGTGTGTTTGTGCCTGGCTTATTTCAGTTAACAAAGTGTCCTCCAGTTCCACCCATGTTGCCATGAACAGAGGGTTTTGTACATTTATATGATTGAATAGTATTCCAATGTGTATTTATACTACACCTTCTTTGTCTATTTATCAATTTTTGATTACTTAGGGCTATATCTATTCTCAAGTGTTTTTAAGCCATGTTGTAGGGTGACCAAACATTTCTACTACATTTATCTCAGTAAACTTGAATATATTCCTATCAGTATGATGTCTATATAATGAAGTATGTGTTGCTTTGGTAATTACCCTCCTGAAACACATGCCTCTTTTTTCGATAATTAAAATTTTAAATTTGTGCTCTGAAAATATGTTTTTAAAGAGTAGTAGTAAATTTAAATGTCTCATGATAGCATTTCACTATTTAGTTTATCTTGTTTTTAATAACTTTTCACTGCAAAACTTATCATTTTATAAAATTCAGAGACTCGAGGAAGACTATAAAAATGTCACATTAAAATATATTGTCAGCATATAGAGAAAATTAGGATTAATGCTATGATATAAAGTTATCCAGCTCTTTTTCTGAATACATTATTGTACAAATGTTTATTAGTAAAATTGAATCGATAGTGTGTATCTTAGTTCGGGCTTCTATTGCTGGGATATAATGCCATGGCCGAGAGCAGGTTGAGAAGGAAAGGCTTTATTTCGTCTTACAGATTTGTGGTCCATCATCGCGCCTGAAGGAATAACTGATGTAGAGGCTGTGGAAGAGTGCTAATTTCTGGCTTGTTATTCCTGGATCACTCAGGTTTCTTTCTTATACAACGGAGGACTACCTCTCCAGGGTTGGCATGGATCACAGTGAGCTGGGCTTTTGTACATCAATCATTAATCATGAAAATATTCTGTATGCTTGCCCCCAAGGCAATTATGTGCAGGACATTTTCTCACTTGAGGTTCCTGTTCTAATAGGTCTAGTTCTTGTCCAATTGCAATGAAACTAGCCATCCCACTGTGAATGACGGTTGGGAAAATATTTTAGGAAGAAAGCTTTTTGCCTGCTGTAGGGGTGAAACAGTATTATAAATTTTAAATTGTTCTTGCTTGTAACACTGACATCTTTCTGTTTATTGACTATTTTCCTTCTCTCCTATCAATTGTTTGTTCATATTTTAGTTTATAACTTAATTTAGAGTAATTTCTACATTTATTTTATCTTTTTCTTTATAATTTCAACCACTTTCTCATTCACCATCATAACACATAATTCCCTGAAAAAGGCACAGCATATTAGAAAATGACTTCAGGTTAGAATATTGAAACAAACAAACTTACTACCACTGGTTTAAGTTTTGCCTTAAGACTGATTGTGCTACACGGAGTGTCTACATTGACTTCTTCTGTTACAGCTCATGTGAAAGAGCACAAGCTATGTCAACAACCTAACAAGTAATTATAAACAAAACAAAACAACCCCACCCCCTAAAAAAAAACAGACTAAATATTTTCTCATAAGAAATCTTATCTTTGATCCTGTCACCATTTTTGAGATGGGTAATGATATTGAATATTGAGTTTGAATGTATAAAAGAGTTGTCAACATTACTGATGCCACAGAAGTGACTTGCATGGCATGCCTGGGGATACTACTCCTCAATTAAAGCTTTCCCCCATTCAACAAAATGTTCTACAGTCATTTTCTTTGTCTTTGTCTTCAGAGGACCCCAAACTCTGTGTTCCAATGAAAGACCATCTCTGTAGGTTTTCCTGCCATAGAGTACCTGGAAAACCCATGATAATTCCATCATCCGCCTCTAAGAAAGACTCCACTACTCCACTTCACAACTGAGCTTCATATTAATCAGCTGCGATGATCTCTTACCACCTTGTTGATGTCAACCAAAATTTATTTTCTGAATTTCAAAGTATATAAAGTCCTCATTGATATTTTCCAACTGTATGTGTCCCTCCTGACACAGTCATGTATTGTATTTTCCTTTTCAGAAAGTTCTTTTTTTTCAGCTCAGTACATCTTTACAGATATTATTGTGAGCAAATTATCCTCATTTTGCTTCTGGCTCTACTTCATTCAGCATTTCTCTAAAGGGAAATGTAAATCTATTTTTATTCAAAGAACAGGGCTTGTCTCATATTGAAGGAACTATGCCATCCAAAAACACTTCCTAATTCACAGTGTAGTCCCTTATAGGCATGTTTGGGGAATTAAATTCATTTTATTAGTTTAAGACATTCAGAGCCATCGATTGAAACATCTTTATAGTACAGTTTCCCCCAAAATGCACAGAACATTGGTTTTGAGTAGGAAATATTTCCATGCTGGTATATTTTTGGCTGCTTATTACGTTTTCCAAAAAGGGCATCCTTCAAATATTTCAAAATACTTTATCAAAAAACTGCATCCTAATAGTGTCCATGCTTGTCAATGCCTGTGTCACATACATTTGGACCCCAAGAGATACAAGTGACCTATAGCTATCAGAAAACAAACTTTTTTAAAATTAGGTATTTTCTTTATTTATATTTCAAATGCTATCCCCTTTCCTTGTTTCCTCTCCAAAACTTCCCGCTCCTGTCCCTACTCTCCCTGCTCCCCAACCCACCCAGTCCTGCTTCTTGGCCCTGGCATTCTCCTATACTGAGACATAGAATTTTCGCAAGACCGTAAGAATAATACTAGACTGTAGAGATGCTTCAGCAGATGATCGTGCTTGCCATCAAAGCTGATAAGCTGAATTCCGTACCTAGGATCCAAATGGTGGAAGAAGAGAACTGACTTCTGAAAGCTATACTGTATCTTCCACATGTATGTTGGAGTATATATGTGGATGCACATTCATGAATACCCTGAGAAAGATCAATAAATGAGTGCTGTGTATTTTTTAACATAACACTTCCATTGCACTCATAATTCATTTGAAAGTTTTTTTGACTGGGTCTATTCTATCTGTATCCTGATTTGATACCAGTGATTCTTGTGCCATGTTCTGTAGCCACTTTGGCCTTTTCTCCCTTCCTCTTCAAAATGAATGCCTGTTGTTTCTTATTGCTGAAGTTCTCTGTCTTTCCATAGGCATTCTCACTTTTGATAGCCCTTCTATAGAGGTACCCCTGCCTAAGGTTGCCTTTACCCTCTCTGATAAGTTGAAAAGAATGGCTACCAAAGGCTCATACCCTTAAATTGCTTGATCCTCAGTTCGTGGAATTGTTTAGTAGGATTATGAGGCATGGCTTGTTGAAGAAGGTGTGTCTCTAAGGGTAGGTTTTGAGGTTTAAAAAGCCTGTGCCAGGCCCAGTGCCTCTTTCTTTCTACTTGATGTCTACAGATCAAGCTGTAAAGTTCTCAACTCTTGCATACCTGTCTGCTTTCCACTGTGATGATCTTGGACTAATTTTCTAAGATTATAAGCAAACCTCCGATTAAATGCTTTGTTTTATAAGACTTGCCATAATCATGATGTTTCTTCACAGCAATAGAAGAGTAGCCATGTCACACTTTATCTGTATCTTAGGCTACTTTATTTACTTCATGACACTAAGTCTTTCCTCAATTAAATTGTACATGCCATAAGTGCCCACATGAATATATGTGTTTGTTACATATATATGTTTTGGAAGTGAATACAGAACGTTGTGCATACTAAGCTCATACTCTACAATGATGAGACTAGGGTGGATGTCTTAGTAATATCATACCAGTAGAGGGTTTGCACGCAGTTTACAAAGGTGTATTTGTTGAATGAATTAATGAACTTTAGGCCAGTAAAATAGTAAAAACTCTATTTGTAGAGTTTTTGATAGTAATCAAGGTGATTTCCCTCTACCTAGTGGAACTTTTGCTCCCTTGGCTTTGGAGACAACTTTTACTTTATCTTTATAGTTATTATTTCATCCATGCCAAAGAAATAGACATTTCTCTTATTCCATAAAATACCACCTTATATTGGGTCTTCTGAAGAATATTTGTATTCTGACTTGAAACTTCTCTTATGGCAAAAAGGAAGCCATAGCTATGGAGAACCTATTTCCTATTTCGACATAGAATGGAAGTATTTTAAATAGTTGGCACATGCACATCTGTTGGAATAAGCAAGTCAGAACTCTGAAGATGTGCCTGCAGACTGAGAGCAAGACAGAATTCTATGATGAATAAACTATCTTGAGGCAGTTTAGTCCTTTTCAGAGAATCCTCAGCTTTTGTCCTGCAGGCTTTCCCACTTTCTACTAATCAGATGAAGCCCAGCCACAGTAATCTCCTTTATATAAAACCAGTACATCATGGATATTAATTGTACCTACAAAATGAGGCTGTTGTGACGTCTTGACTAGGGTGAGACAAAAGCAGTAGGACCCATAGCTTAATCAGAAAGGCAGTCCATGACAGGGAGTCCGAGGAGCTGGGCTAGGGCCAGAAAATATACCTCCTGCTATACATTGCTACTGCAGGATGTGTTACAAAGAATAGCTTTCAGTTTTTTATTTGATATATTTGAATATATATATATATATATATATATGTATATACACACACACACACACAAAATTGTGTGTGTGTGTGTGTGTGTGTGTGTGTGTGTGTGTGTACCACATGCATGCCTGTTGCCTGTGAAGTCTGGAGGAGAGCATCCTGTCTTCTAGAACTTGAGAGGCAAACAGTTTCAAGCTATTGTGTGGGTGCTGGGAACCAAACCATTGTCCTCTGGAAGTTGGAGGATTCTATTAACTGTCGAGCCATCTCTTCAGTCCCAGGAAAGAAAAGCCTTTAGCCTTTTATTTTATTTATTACTGTTAGCAAGATTTATACTTAGACATGAAATCAACCAGATTTCTAGCAAGACTGACTTGACTTAATAATTTTCTGAGTGTTCTATGGCTATGAAAATCTTTTCATTCTGAGAGGGAAGGAAGGGGATAATATTTGAAATGTAAATAAAGAAAATATCCAATAAAAAGTTTTATGAGAAAGACTGATGATTTATCATTATTTTTATGTATCAGACACACTTAAGATGACTTTGTATGGGTTTGCCATTTTATTAAAAATAACAACTGAGCAAATTGCATAACCTTGAATTAAATGTTTCTTTTATGCACGAAACTACATATATGATATGCAATATATATTTGTATAACACTATATATATATATATATATATATATATATATATAGTCATTTAAGAACAGAAAAAGTAAAAGACTGAGTTCATAACACTGAAGGTTTTTATTGCTTCATAACCAGAGTCATTCCTAGGGTCATTTCTGTGAGATACAGGCATGAGCTAACACCTATTGATCATCTTGCATTCCTAGAAAGCAGCTAACCAGACTTAATTTTTAAAACATAGACAGTAATGAACTGGAAATTTTCTTCATTTGGTTAAGTGCCTGCTTAGCACAGAGAAAGTTCTGGAGTCAATCTCTAACACTACATAAATAGGCACAAACCACACTTCATGCCCATAACTCTAATGCTTAGAAGTTGAAGGCAGAAGAATAAAAAGTTGAATGCTATTCTTGGTTGCATAGCTAGTATGAGCCCAACCTGGGCTACACGAGATCCAATCTAAAACAATAAACAAAGAGAAATGATAACTTCTAAAGCTTTGAGCAGCTTACAGGCAATAAGCAGTTAAATCTTGGTTATGATAGTAAAGAGATGGAGTATGATATAGAGGAAGAATATGTGCCTTCATCTGGAAAATTGTCATTATGAAGTGTCTTTAAATGTACTTATTGCTTAATTATAGATATATTTTTCTACTGCAAATTCCAATGATTATTTGAGTCTTCAATAATTGGATTAGAAACAAAACCTGATACTAAGCCAAATGAATTATAAGCATATAACATCCATTTTACAAGCCAGTAATCTTATCACTACTGTCATTTTAAATGAATTATGCTACAAATATATTAATATTCCATAATTCTTGCACACTCTCATCAATATTGGGCTTATTATATTATAATATTAAATAAAAATGTAGAACAATTACTTCTGCTTCATAGAGTATAGATTTTCTATTTTCTTATAAGATGGCATAATTTATTTAGATGTATGTATTTATAGTATTGATTTTAAAATGTCACCCAATCTTATGTCCTCTCATTATTACCTCCCAGGAAAAGCAGTCATTGATAAAACACACATAAAAATGCACACTGATCATTAATCATATTAAAGCGTAATGACTGACCCATTGGTTTTGATTGTAACAGACACATGAGTAAGTGACTCTATTTGACTTCAGTGGAGTAAATTATTTGGTAAATGGAGGCTATAACTATTCATTCTTCCTTTCTGATTAATGTCACACATTAATGCATTCAGAAGATTCCTGTAATCAATTTTACAGCTTTCTAAGTTAAAGTTACAGTAAGAGGCTATATTTGAAACATTTAGTAAGTTGTGAAGACCTGACTACAATTGTTGGCAATGGTTTTGTGAAATTCAGTTGGCTAACTATAGGGAGCAGAACCCAGGGTCATCTCTCCAAGGAAAACTACTACAATTAAAAGAGAAATACCTGTCAGGCTGGTTCCTTACCATGATCTATTAGTCTGAAGTGTCAGTCCCAGCCTTGGGGACACTTTTATCTTCCCAGGAAGTAGGACACAGGGATGGCCCCTGGCATAACATGCCCTTGCTTCTCAAAGGTCTTCACCATTGTCCAGGCATTTAAGCTAATGTGTGTGTTTCTCTGTGGCACAGTCAGCTTGGATACACTGTTATCATATACTGAGAGAGAATTTACTCCTCAATGTGACTTTTACCTGAGGGTTTTTTTGTTTGTTTGTTTGTTTGTTTGTTTGTTTTGACAGTGATAGTGTTTTCTGCTTTTAAAAATGGTATTTTATCTTTTATTCCTCTTTACCTATCATGAGAAGGCATGTGTAATGAAGGCAGAGTCTGTGGTTGTCTCATTGAGTTTTGATTGTATCTTTGACCCATCTCACTGCTTGATCATAATTAAAGTGCTCAATAGATATTTTGCAAGAAAATAATGATTAAGGGAAAAAAGAAAGAAGAAAAACTTATTAAATGTTCTCATGCTAAGGCAAAAATACAGCTCTGTGGGCTTGAATTTGTGTCTTTGTAGTTCATACACTCACTGTGAGCTCTGCTCTAGGAACTTGTTTTTAAGCACAGAGTTCAGTATTTTTAGTCATAAACACATTGTTGCACAGCAAATCTCTGTACTTTTTCATATTTGAAACCATATTCCTACAGATTCTCTCCTTCCCTTTCCCTCAGTTTTGGTAGCCACCATCTATAATTTGATTCAATAAGTTTGTATACTTGATATTATCTCCTGCAAGCAGAGTCATCCAGTGTGTATCTTACGTGTCTTGTGTGTCTTGTTTCACTTAGTGTAATGTTATCCACGTTTATCTCTGTTGTTGCACATTGAAAAATTTTTTCTTAAAGAAGAACACTCTGTTTTATAGTGTGTTCCCTTTGTCCATATCTTATGCTCAGCACTGAGGTTGTTCCCTTTGTCCATATCTTACACTAAGCACTGAGATTTTTGGTACATCTTGGCTGTTATGAGTGGTACTGTAATGAATATATGTTTTGTAACTGATAACCAAAAAGATTTCCTTTAAGAGAGTCTGATAATGATGTAACTTGTTTTCTCGATAAGGAGGAAAAATAATAAATCCAACTAGAGAGATTGGCTTGGTATCTCTGGTAATCTAAATTGTTATTATAAACAGTACAACACAAGCTAGATCAGCATCCATTCCACTGGCTTGGGTTAAAGGTAGGTTCTTCACCCACGTTTCCTGACTCTTAGGGTCCCAGGTAAGTATTCTTTCTTACATAAAAATGTAAGAGAGATGCATATTTTTATAGGATACTTTTTCAAACTGAAGTCAGATAAACTTAAGAGACAAAAGGAAAAACAAGAAAATATGAACTATGATTAGCATTTTGATCATATTATAGAAATGTAAAACTACTATTAATTTTGCTATTGATATAATATATATTTTTGATATAGAATCTCCTATAGCCTAGACTACCCTCTAGTTTGCTGTGTTGTTGAGACTGGTCTCTCACTCCTAATTTATCCCTCCTCTTTCTCACAAGTACTAAGATTATAGGCATATGCTACCAAGCATAGTTTTAAATACAACACTTTTAAAAATAATAATAAAATAATGGGGAAAACAAGTCATGGAGAATGTGACGAAAAAGACTTCCATTACAACCTTCAAAAATTCTCTGTGTTTCTCACTTGGCGTGCGCCTGTGCAACAGTATTTAAATGTCTCTATTCACAGAGCTGTGGTGAAGACAGTGGAACAAAAGCACAGATCTCAACAGATCTCTTATTTTGACTCCTTGCAATGACTACATCATTGACTTCTTTTCAAATATTATAATTATTCTTAAAAGTACTTCATTTTTAATCATATGTCTATATGTATTGAGGGAGATTTGTGCATGTAGGGCTGCACTGTAAATGCCACAGATAGGAAAATTAACATTAGTTTAAGTTTCAGTCTTTCATGATTTCAACTTACATTTTCTTGAATGTATCCAATCTAAATTTTTGGTTTTAACCTTTTTAAAAAAAAGATAAACACTGTTTCTAGCCTCTCTGAGCCATGGACTTTCTTTAATACTCTCCAGGAATTTATTCATTTAAACTACTGTCTGAGAAAACTCAAGGCCACCTTCCAGCTCAGTCTTCTCTAGTTAGCATGTATGATGTATCCTACATATAATTCTATTTTTATGATGATTATTTTTATTAGGTCATTTTCCTCAGCCATGTTTTATGATCATGACATTAAATGCCCTAAAAAATGTTTGTTATTTCTATTTTGAATTTTTCTTCTACTTCTACTACGTTTTCTTATGAGCTAGTTTTACATCTTGACAGGTTGATAGGTTATGTATGTATAAGCCTTGGATCTTGAAGTTCCACTTCTTTGACAATTTTTATATAAATTAGTATATCAAATATGATTTTTTTCAGGTAGAAAATGCCATATATAGCATTGTATTAGTCAGGTTCCTGTTACTGTCACAAAAATACTGAAGAAAAACAACAAAAGAAGAAACATTGGTTGGCCTGCTCCACTCTTCTGTACCTATGGTGTATCAGAGAATCATGTTGATAGAAACAGGTAGCAGGAGAGACTGCTCACCTAATGGTAGACAGGAGGCAGAGAGAACAAAAAAGGGGCAAGTGACAAGGTGCGTAGAGCTGGCAACTTACCTATAACTGTATTAAAGTCAGTTCTTCTAGGTTGAGAGATATTGACGGCTCTAACATATTTGAGGATTTCCTGGAGTCAGATGCACCTGTATAGTACTTCTGCCTTTAACTGCAGTTCAGGATGCTCACTACCTATGCAAAACCCTCAGCTCGGGTGTCAAGAGAAAAACGCCAAGCTCGACTCCCAAAGTCTGGTTGACAGGGCTCCCTCTTTCCTAGTATCACTCATCAAGAGAAGTTCCCTTTTCCTGCTGTTCACGTCAACCTTGTATTCAACCTGTGCCTCCCTTTTTTCTACATTCTGCACCCAACATTTCAGACAATTCTGTCCCTCTGCCTCTACTCTCTGGCAAATGCTGAACCTAACTGGGTTTCACTGCCCTTTCTCTGTCTCTAATCTCAATGATTTCCATGGTTCATGTTGTTTTTCTCCTTCCATTATCCTCCACCCTCCTCCCCTTGATGTGATTTAGGAAGTCACCCTCAGTACACCAGAAAGGTCTGAAACTCACTCTATAGCTCAGACCAATCTCACTTTCATAGTAATCCCTCTGCTTCAGCATCCTGAGTGCTGGATTTGCTTGTATGCCTGGATTTGTTCTTTTACTCTCCATTTTTAATGTAGCCAGCATACTTAAAGAGAGTTTTAAAATATACATCATATCATTCCTTAAAAGGAAACCCCCTTTCTAATAACCTCAACTTCTGGGCATGAACTGCGTGAGCCTTCAATGCCAAGAACTTGTTACTTGTGCAGTTTGTGTTGTCAAGCACCTGTTACTTCTTCAGCTGTGTTCTACACTTTATCTCATTTCTCCATCTGTTTTCATTGTTCCAGTCACACTGACCATGTTTTGTGGGGAAGTATATCTTGGCTTGGAGGCCATTTGATCCCATACTCTTTTGTGAGTAGCTGTTTCTGGAGACATCTAGGGTTTCTCAGTTTGATTGAGCCTCATGATAAATATACATCTTTTCAAGCTCTTCTGAAAAGACCCACCCATTATCCACTTACAACCCTCTGTCATTGCTCATCTCTTCCCCTTTTCATTTGGATACTGTGCAACACTGCCTACCACCCTCAACACAGATGGTTTTGTTCCATCCACCTTTACCCCAGTATAAGAACCTGACAGTGGTGAGTATTGGATCCCTTCTGTACCAGAAAATTTCCTTAAGCTGCTAAGTAATGTCTGTTGTCTAGTCAGAGGAACTATTTGTTGTGTGAAATGCTCTTTTAAAGATTTCATGAAGTTGTGTTTTCCTTTTCCTCTTTGCCGTGAAGTCTGGCCGCTCATCTTTATATTGCTCCTGCCTTGTCTGTGTGGAGATCTCATGAGTATCTTTCTGCTTTATGAAACCACACTCTACTCTCTGGCTAGAAGCCTTCTTAAGGCAGATGGTTAACTGTATTTAGAAAGTGGGTTTCAGAACTTTATTCTGGTGGCAAACAGTGTGTCTGCTTGTCATATAGTGAACAAGGGCAGAGAAGGAGGCAGCCAACTCTACCAGCTGTTCAGGCCGTGGTCCTTCCACAAGATCCTAGTTACTGCTTACTGCTGCTACACATAGCGTGGCTCCTCACCTGGGCTAGATTTTGAAAAAACTTTATCTAGAGGAGTGTTGGAAGGCAAGAACTGACTTCACTGATATTAGATTTTGTCTACATGAGTTTAGGCTTTGATATTTTTCTATTTCTTCTCTATTAGTTAACTTAATTTCTATTTATCTTTCAAGGATTTTATTTGCAAAAATTTCCTATTTGCCACAAATTTCTTTATCTGATCATCTGTTTATAGATACTTAGGCATCTCTTCTAACATGAATAAGGATACAGGGAATATGAGAATATAGATTCCTCTGCAATATAGTGATATCCTTTACTTTGTACACACACACATACACACACACACACACACTCACACACATATCTCCATCCATAACTTGGATCTAATGATATATTTCTATGATTGCCTTATTAGAATTACAAAGCTTGTGATACAGGCGCAGAAGGGTAGGAACTGTTCTCCTATACAGAATAACGTTTACACCTGCCAAAACCCATGTCAGGATGTCCAGCCTTTCTGTGGAAACTTTGAGGATACTGGCCACTTCTTCAGTACTGACAGTATTCTTTTTTTTTTTTTTTTTTTTTTTTTAGATATTTTCTTTATATACATTTCAAATGCTATCCTGAAAGCTCCCTATACCCTCCCTCCGCCCTGCTCCCCTACCCACCCACTCCTGCTTCTTGGCCCTGGCATTCCCCTGTGTTGGGGCATATAAAGTTTGCAATACCAAGGGGCCTCTCTTTCCAGTGATGGCCGACTAGGCCATCTTCTGCTACATATGCAGCTAGAGATACAAGCCCTGGGGGTACTGGTTAGTTCATATTGTTGTTCCGGAATTTATTTATTTATTTATTTACTTATTTTACTGACAGTATTCTTAACAGCTCAGCGCTGTTGTAAATGGCTTTCACATTTTCCCTTATTTACTTTTCATGATTCTCTAGGGTACCAGATTTTCAGTCTTGAATTAACAATGCAAGAAACAGAGGTACAAAATAAAAAATAAATATTATTTGACTAAAAAAATTTTTTTTCTTATCCTGTCATTGAAGTTTTGAAAAATACATCCCCCTGCAAGATCTGTCACAACATCAACAGTATATATATATGTGTGTGTGTGTGAATTCTTTCTTTTGTAATACTGTAGTTTTCTAGATATAGCCAGAGATTTACAACTTAGTTTCTGTTCCTAGTGCCATTCCAGTCCTCTTTAGCTCAACAAAAGATATAAAATGTTAGTCATGTATTTAACTTAAAAAATCATCAGATCGTTATTTAGAAGGAATTTGGGGATAGATAGTTTACTGAGAGTTTTCTAGTTTTACCCAAAGAAAAATGGAGATGCTATTAAGACTAAACAGATGTTCACGTTATTAGAACATTACACAGCCACATGATTTTCTGTTTCTCTTATTGTGTTAATCACACATTGTATTAAGTACCTCAAACAGTGGGTTATTACTGAGACCTCATCTTCTCCTATTCCAGCCAACCATGGCTTTGAACTCTGCTCACTTCTGCTACTTCATCTTCTAAAACAGCTCGCTGACTTCCTAGATGGAAATAGAATATGTGGGAGCATGGAGTATCACATTCAGCCCATATATAACAGTTGTGAAACTTCAGGCTCTGTCATGGATTACTGGATATTTTTGAACCTTGACAGACTCTAGGATTAGTAGCTTAAATATGGAGTACCATAGATGGCAAATGCCTAACGAGCTTAATCTTGGAATTCATAAGGAAAACAAAAATGAAGTGTAGCTTGATGGGTTGGGAAGGTCATTCTCAAATGTCAGTATGTCTTGGTGACAGGGCCATCTAAAAGTCATTTTAAATATGGATGTCTGCATGTCCCTTCCAAGGTTTCTAGTGTCCTGAGTGTAGGTACACTGGGGGTCTGCCTGTCTAATAAACTCCCAGGAACATCTCCTTGCTGGTGATTGGCGGCATCTCTGTAGATGTTTATAGGAACAGCATGATGGTCACTTCTTTATCCGAAGTCAGGTTCTTTTGTTTTAGGACTTTTCCATGCTACTGTGCCCCCTCTTTCATTTCTGGTCCTAGGGCCCTGTCTCTAAAACACTTCATAACTTTCAGTGATCCTCCAAGATTAAGAGAGGAGGAAAGGATAAAAAGATAAATAAAAAGTACACATTTAAAGGCTGAAATGTGCCCCTCATTGCATCTGGCGGTTGTCTATTTGTCATCCAACTGGGATTATCAAGGATAATTGAAAATTAATAAAACTGTCTGCTGTTTGTTTTGTTCAGCCTGGAGTGTGCTGTTGAGGCTCCCTGACATAGGCCTCTCATTGCATTGTGGGAAAACCGAAGAAGCCTATGTGCCCTATCTAAGCTAGTGTTTCCCTTACTACTGGTTTATGTTCTACAATTCACAGAATTCTCCAATGGCTTCTCTGTTTCCACTGGTGTTCCTGTTCCTCTTGCCACTATGGATATTGGCCATTAAAATATATTGAGGCTATTATCATATACTTTGCATATAAGCAAGCATGAGAGTTCCAGTCCTTGGAAGAGAAGAATGAATCCCAGCATGTTGTAATTTATTGGAACGTCACTGAACTTCTTTACTCTCATACTTATTTCATATTAATGATGAAAATTATTGTCATTATTAATAATTTTAATAATATAAAATGTAGTAATGATATAAAATATATTAGATATGATTTTAATGATACAAAATATTATTAATAATAAAATAGAAAATAAAGTAAGATACATGATAATAATTTAAAATAATGATTAAATTGACATGAATTTTAGTTGCTAATGAGAAGCAGATGTGCACGTGCAGAGTCTGTTGCTGCTTTTCTCATTTTCCTTGTTGACTCTGCTGTGAAGTTGCCTTACACACCTAAATCACAGGACTGCACTTGCACCTCCAGTAATTTCACCAAATCAAGCATCATGACTCACCCTTAACTTCTAGCTTCCTCATTAAGGAGCAAGGGATCAGAAAGATCATCCCTTCTCAAACATTACATGTGATAGAAAACAAAGTTTAGTTTAACACTCAAATCTCATAGCTAAGAGCAAATGTTTTAAATAAGTAATCTCTATTGTTGCAATGAATTTTATATCGGGGCGGGGGAACCTGAAAATTATAGCTGGAGCCTGAAAATGTAGCCAAAGTCTACCTGGGGACCACGTGGTCTCTGCCTTTCTCCACATCCATTAGCTTAGCTGCAGAAATCCTCCCATCCAGTGATGTCAGAGAAGCACTTGATCAGTCCATCCTGTCCCACTTGCTGAGTGAAGTCCAGCTTGTGCCAACTTGGTTCTCATAGGCTTCATGAGTCACGTTGCTGCTCAACAGCCTGGCTCCTTTTCTGGCTACATAACCATGGGGAAGTCACCAACATTCCCTGGCCTTTCACTTACTCAGCTGTGAACCAGAGGTTTCAAGACATCTGAGGGCAAATTGTAGCTAAAACCAGGAGAACTAAATCAGGTGACCCATGTTAGAGCTCTTGGCACACAGTACTTATTTGTGGACATTCTTAGAGTTAGCTCAATAAAAACTATCAACACGCAGTTGTTGATTGTTCACACTGGCTTGTGTTCCCTAATAGTTAATAAATCATAAAATGTGTTTTAGCAAGTGTGTGCATGCTTCTCGAAGATTTCTGCTCTATTTCTCAAGTCTGTTTTCAGCTTCTCTTGGGTAATTTGATAGAACAAAATTCACATTAATGCTCGTTTCCCACTGCATGTTTCTCTAGCTGTAGACTAACTACTTCTTTCAAGTTCTTCCTCCAAAGCTATTCTTGAATTTCATGTTTTATTTTTAAATCACCTTTTCATATTTGTATGTGTTTTGGATGCATGAAGTACATGTATGTGCGTGACTGTATGTTCTTATATATGTGGAAATGTGATGGTCATGTTGGGAATCATACTTGATCTCTCTTCTACCTTGTTCATTGGAGCAGGGGCTTTCAATCAAACCCAGAACTCATGGATATAGCCACTCTCACTAGTCATGTTGCTTTGGTGATCCTCCCCTCTACCTTCTAAGGCTGGAGTTACAGGCATAACATAGTATCTGTCCTGCCATTGTGTGGGTTTCTGGGGAATCCACACTCTGATCGTATGCTCATACAGCAGACATTTTAACCCACTCTCCATCTCCCCAGACCCTATCATATTTAGCAGTATTGTTTTCTCCCACGCTCTCTTCCCAACATCTGCTGTGGAGGAGGATCTTGTCCTGGATTCAAGCAGTATTATACACATAATACCTTTGAAGACTATGGGGGAGGAAGCAGGGGTTTTTTGTTTTGTTTTTTATTTTTGTTCACACCTTTTTGTACATTAAAATACAAATAAAATATAGCATCTCAATTTTGAGTGTATGTTTCATCAATGTTAAGTACATTCATAGGTATCAATTCATGTAGCTTCTTTTTTTTTTAATTTAAAAACTTAAAAACTGGAACTCTGCATCCTTTTAATGATATGATATTTCCATTTCCCTCTCCCCTCAGTCTCTGGGTCACCATACTGTTACCACAAAGACATATTTTGACTACATTAAGTACCTCATGTTATTGGAATCATGCCATGTTTATCCCTTTGTGCCAAATATGTTTCACTTCATGTAAAATCCCCGAGGCTCATCCATGCAAGAACATGTAGAATTTCCTTATTTTAAAGGGTGAATGATATTCTATTCTAGTGTACAGAGTAACAAGTTCTGTATTTTCATTCAACTATCCCTGGTGCTTGGCTTCTTGCTTCCTTCTTACATATAATGAGTAAGAACATGGTTATCTAGTTATGAGAAGTCAATTTGAATGTTTTGAATATACCCAGAATCATAGCTGCTATATCATAATGTCAATATGTTTTGTTCTTATTACTTTCAGTTTTTGATATTATAATGCAACTACATTATTTCCCCCTTCTCTTTCCTCCCTCCAAACCTTCCCATATACACCAGCTTGTTGTCTTTCAAATTCATGCTTTCTAGAAATTGCCATATTGTTTTCCAAAGTAACTATGTGATTTTATATTCTCATAAAGAGTACAAAATCTCCACCAACATCTGTTGTTTCTTTTCCTTCCTTCCTTCCTTCGTTCTTTCCTCCCTCCCTTCCTTCCTTCCTTTCCTTTATTTCCTTCCTTTCCTTCCCTTTTTCCTTTTCTTTATTTTCTTCAATTAATAGCTATTCCATTGGTAATGAAGTATCTTACAGTTTGCCCTTTTATTTTATTTCTTATCAGGCCTGGAACTCTGTCTCCGTTAGGGTTTTATAGCTGTGAAGAGACACCATAATGAAGGCAACTCATAAAGGACAATATTTAAGTGGGGCTGGCTTGCACGTTCAGAGGTTTAGTACATTATCATCATGATGGGAAACATGGTGACATGCAGGCAGACATACTAGAGAAGGTGCTAAGAGGTTCACATCTTGATCCAAAGGCAGCAAAAGGATACAGTGTGCTACAATGAACCTGGCTTGAGTGTCTGAGAGCTCATAGCCTGCCCCCACAGTAAAACACTTCCTCCAAAAAGGCCATACCTCCTAATTAGTGCCACTCCCGATAGACCTGTGGGGACCATTCCTATTCATTCCATCACAAATTCATTATATAGAATAGACCAGCCTTGAACTCAACACAGTTCTGTTTGCTTATGTCTCTCAAGAACTGGGATCAATGGTGTTTTCAATCACACTCAGTTTGATCCTTCATATTCTGAAAGATTAGTGAAGCTTAAAATGGTTTTCAAATAATTATTGGACATACTTATACAGCCTTTAGAGAAATATCTATTCAGGTTCTTGCTCATGTTTTGAATCAAGTTTTGGTTGTGAACTTTAATGGCTGGGTTATCAATCTTTATATATTAGATTTGATTCTCATTCCACTTCATATTATGTTTGAAGCCAAGGTATCTGGCAGTTTATGTCAAACAATCAGTCTTCTCATTTTTATCTATGATAATGGTCCCTTTACTCAGACCCATACATGGACATGTGATCTCAGACCAGAAAGGTAACACAGGTGTTGGTAGACCACTTGTCTATATCCCCCCGCCATCACTATTTTCTGGGGGCTTTGTCTCTTCCTTGCCTTCCTATAATATAATGGCCTCCCACATGGTCCTAGCCCATGTGTAAGTTACCTACTTCCAGTTGAGATTTTACTTTGATACCCAACTAACTGCTTGCAATTTCTACCTTATTTCTTCCTTACATCAAATCAATTAGGAATAGAATTAGGACTGGAATTCAGATCTTAGGCTCTAGTGTCTCCAAGGCTGGCATTATTCTACTGGGATATCATTAAAGGAAATGTCACATGAATGTCATTGACTCTTCTGCCCTAAACACAGAGCTCCCTAAGTGTCTCGGTGACATATTTCTTGACATCTATAAAAGTTTACTTTGTTTCTATTCATAAGCTGTTTTGATTCAGATGTTATATGTACTATGTTCCCAATGATGGAATATGGCATTATAATGCATATGTTTGAAATATTTTTGTCCAAAATGAAGGATAAACATAGATGTGCTTCATTAAGAATGCTTTATGGAGAGATTACACAGTCATAACTTTTGACAGCCCTTAAATAGTCTCCTCCAAAGTGAACAGAGCTTGTCCCCCACAGACTAAAGACCGTAACAAATATTGAAGGAAGCTGAGAGAAGGAGACATTCTGCATTAGTGCACTTAGTAATGCCCTTCTAGTGTTTCAGAACTGTCTCACTGTGCTGCCACTTCTATCCCTCTCCTTTTCTGCAGTCTCTGGAGGTCTGTGACAGTTCTGGAGGTGTGTGGCAGAGAGTACTGGGCAATGACTTAGCCATAAAAGGATAGTAGTGAGTCAGTGGAGGCTGACTGGAGCATTGCACAGGGGTGACCAAGGATCAGAAGTGATGCTGTCTACTTTCCTTTCTTCTGGTACCTGACATGCTTCAAATCCATTGAAGGGGCCACTAAATGTCTGACATAGAAAACATTTTCTTAGTCTAAACTCAGGGAATATGAAGAGCACCTAAGTGAGGACACCCACTCATAGATGAGTTGAGGAAATATTTATACTTGTGCTTTTCACTAAAAATTTCAGTGTACAATGTGGTAGGGCTAGGAACAGCCCCACTTCTATTGCTGTCTTCGTACCCTGTTTAAACTTCTCACTGCAGCATGTGACGAAAAATGAAGGTCACTCCTTATGCAAAACCACTAAATGTCATCAAAGAAAGTTGTATTTTTAAATTATATGCAAATGCGACAAATTTTTGGTTTGTGTAAACTCATGGGCTTGAGAATCAGTCTTATCTTTTTTAAATATCAGTCTTGTCTTTTAAAATTCCCTTTGTAAGTATTAATGAGTACATCTCAATTGCTAACCCCTTTCTTATATATACATTCCCTAAAGAGGCACAGAGAACATTGATTCAATGTATTTGATCAGTTTCAGTGACCTAATATTCCTTCTGCATAAAATATTATTTGACAGAAGTGATGTAATTAGGACAGCCACTGATTTTGACTATGCAAAGCTCATCTGTTCTCCAAAAAAAAGTATGAAAAAGGGGAAGAGAACCCCACATGTAAGTTTGGAATGATGTGTTGCTATCATTCTCCAACAAAGCTTAGATTTTGTTTTCTCCTGTCAAATGGCTCTTGTGGGATTGTATACAGGATAACTGAAGAGAATAATAGTTTACCGTTTTATAACCCATGGCAAATTTTATAGATATTTTTAAATGGTTAGAATCCTTTGGTGATTTAAATAGCAAAACAATCTACCATATATTTCTGAAAATACATTACAAAAAGATGGTTGAATATTTAAGCTCCATACACAATAAGAATTCAAGGATGTATCTTGGCTCATATGTCTAAGTTTTTCAGCATGTCTCTGTGTTTTATTTTTATTTATTTACTTATTTATAATTTAATTATATTTGTAATTCATTTTTTATACTCCATATTCCATTCTTCACCCCTCCCCACCCACCTTCTGACTGCTCCACATCTCACACCTCGTCCCCAACCCATCCCGTCTCTACGTGGATGCCCCCAACCCCTTCCCCACCTGACCTCTAAACTCCCTGGGGTTTCCAATGTCTTGAGGGTTAGGTGCATCATTTCTGAATGAACAGAAACCTGGAAGTCCTCTACTCTATGGGGGTCTCATATCAGCTGGTGTATGCTGTCTGTTTGGTGGTCCAGTGTTTGAAAGGTCTCAGGGGTCCAGAATAATTAAGACTGCTGGTCCTTCTACAGAATTGCCCTTCTCCTCAGCTTCTTTCAGACTTCTCTAATTCAACAACAGGGGTCAACTGCTCCTGTTCAGGGTGCAAATAACTACATCTGACTCTTTCAGCTGCCTGTTGGGACTTTTGAAGGGCAGTCATGATAGATCCCTTTTTGTGAGTGCTCCATAGTCTCAGTAATAGTGTCAGGCCTTGGGACCTCCCCTTTAACTGAATCCCACTTTGGCCTATCACTGTACCTTCTTTTCCTCAGGCTCTTCTTCATTTCCATCCCTGTAATTCTTTCAGACAGAAACAATTATGGGTCAGAGATATGACTGTGGGATGGCAACCCCATCCCTCACTTGGTGTCCTGTCTTCCTGCTGGAGGTGAGCTCTCTAAGTTCCCTCTCCCTACTGTTGGGCATTTCATCAAAGATCCCTCCCTATGAGTCCTGGGAGTCTCTCACCTAAAAGAGTGCATATATTAGGCAATTCTCTCTTGTGTACATTACTGGATATGCTCCAAATTCTTCCTTCTAAGCAAAACTTCTTTTTTAAAAAAAATTAAAATGATTCAGTTATTAGGTTCTGAGTTTGGTGTAATTCAAACCCATGTTAGCACTGATGGTGAATTATGAATTAGGAGCTTCATCCTATTCAATGGCCAATTATTCTCCCCCAGGTAATGGTCTTAAGTAAACAAAAGAAATGTAAGTGAACAGCTCAAATGCCATTTTCTCTTGTAATAAAATAATTCTAATTTCACCTAATCTAGATCTGATTTGATGCTTACAGAAAAAGACAATGCTTTGGGGCTTTGAGGGACTAGTACATACCACTGAATCTTGTGATCTTTGAAAAGAGGGGAGGAAAAAGAAAAAAAATAGGGTTTCAAATATGCTTACATCATTTTTATGTGTGTGAGAAAAACTGAGAAACATGAGTTTTCTCTTTTCCTAAAGCTTTTCCAGTGTCAGAGGGATGATTATGAAATGGGGTTGAGGGACAGATTGTTTTGAAGTTTATCCAAGACCAGGGTCCTGGCTCCAGGTACTGTCTTGTCTCCTGTTGCCCATTTATATTGAGTCTGAATTTTAAGAAATGTATACCACTTGCCATTTTCTGACAAATGGGAAATGCTTGTATGTCTTTGATCAAGTTGAAGCTCCATTTCACTCACAAATAGAATGTGCTTTTAGCAGATTTTAGTGAGATTCAGAGAGCAATGTATCCTTTATATCTCCAGTGGACACAAAGCTTGAACTAAACACTGCTCATCTGTTTTCAGATAACGTTTCTTTGTAATACAGTATTGTCTGCAATATTTGCCTCAGCTGGAGTCACTAGAGGTAGGATATAACTCAGCAGAATGATTGAAGGAAGCTTAGAGGGTCCATGAGAGATTTAGGCCATAAGAGCTGAATCCACCTTCTTGGATGGATTAATTTCCATTACATGGGCTGCATTTTCAGGCATCTGCTCTGCCACTATTTGGGTTTTTCCATATAATGAGGAGAAAAGAAGATGCCCGTGTCTCGATATAGAACTGCTCCAGCCTCCAATGCTGAGAAACACATCTCTTTCTAAAGATTCTAGTTCATGCTCTACTTTAAAAGTGACACAAAACAGGCTAAGACAGCACCCGATTTTTAAAAAAGAAATAGTTCTTTTCTTTCCTTTTCTTTCCATTTCTTTTCTTTTCTTTCTTTCTTTCTTTCTTTCTTTTTTTTTTTTTTTTTTTTTTGGATATCTGAAGTTATGTTAACTTACACATTGTTATTTGAAGAGTTCCCAGTAGAGGTGGTGGCACATGCCTTTAATCCCAGAACATGGGAGGTAGAGGCAGGCAGAGGCAGGCATATTTCTGAGTTCGAGGTCAGCCTGGTCTACAAAGTGAGTTCCAGAACAGCCAGGGCTATACAGAGAAACCCTGTCTCGAAAAACCAAAAAAAAAAAAAAAAAAAAAGAGTTCCCAGTAAGGTTAGTCATTCTTTTCTGATCTTGATATAATAAGGAGATCATCATTTTTCTCTATGCTGAGACTAGGAGTAGAAATGGAAGGATCTTAGGAAGCAAGGAGAGTTCCATGGACTCATTTCCCACAGACCCTTTTTGGTCCCTGTCTGAGTAGAACAGGTCTCTAGTTGTAGGTGGACAAGGAGTCGGTGAATGAATGACAAACAGATGTGGCACAAGAGATTGAATAGAATCTGAATGTAATTTTTCAAGTCGAGCACCATACTTTTTATACAAAAGAGTGACAAGAAACCAGGTTAGATACATCCACTGAGTTACAGTGACACAATACAAAAGGAATGTATACATCAAAAAAAGGCAGGGACCAGGCTGCTGCCACTAAGAAGGGAGCCAGGTGTAATGCTAGTCTATTGTTAAGGCCACCACCAGGGGTTCTAGTAAATGCCTGATTACGCTGTTTCTTTGGGCCTAGTGAAGAAACCTGTCTCAGGGGATTCCCTAACTCTTTCATGGTAAACCCACCTAGTCACTAGGCCATTGTGAAGACTGGCTATTGTCCCAAGTAAACACTCTGCAGACCAGCCCTGAGCTATTCCTGCTCCATTCTTTGTAATGCCTAATTAGCTTCACCATCTCTACTAGAAGTAAATTTGAATGTTACTGAATTGATAACCTTCTCACTGAATTCCTACTGAATTCCAAGCTCATTGGCTTCAAGGGTTTTCTAGGATGTTGGAACACTGGTGGAGGCTTACCTATGTCAAAATTCAATCTTTAAAGGCACTTATAATAAAATAATACTAAAAGAGAACACGTGGATCCATACACCATACTAACATGGGGATAGGGTATGAGTATACGGGTTATGAGAATGCCTGGTTCCAGGAGATTGAGTTTCCTTGAAACTCCCTGTCTCATGAGTGCTTCCAGGCCTCTTGGCCTGCCAAGCAGACTTCACTGGAGTGTGCATAGCATTCATTAAATCGTTTGGTCATAGAATCAACATGCCTATATAGAAATAGAAGTATAGAGACCGAAGATGCCAAAGGCAGTTCAGGTATAACTTCTGTAGAGGATTAAGATCAGTGCTACCTAATGGATCTCTCAAGTTCTGGATGCATGTAATAGGAGAAGGTGGCTAGGTAATTATGTCATGGTTTTCAAACCTAATATTATTAGAAACAAAACATAAATCATTGGTATTCTAATGGTTTTCTTATCAAAAGCTTTAGTACCCCAGAACTTGTGGTTCTTTTTGAGCCCTATTTCTTTTTCAAATTACTTACTTTATTGTTGGTGGAACAATTTAAACTCAGACCTTCATGCATACTCTGCCCTTTGCCTCTGTCTTTTTACTTTTTATTTTGAGATCAGCTCTCACTGAATTGCCAAGGTTGGCCTTGAACTCACTATCCTCTCTCTTCTCCCTCCTGAATGCTGAGATTTGCAATGTGTGCCATCATAGCTGGTTCCATATTGAGCTTTAACAAAGCCAAACATGATTCTGAGCTGCTTTAACAATATGATTCATTGGATCCTTGGAAGAAATCTGGTAGAATATATCCTTATTTTACAAATGAAGTTACTCTGAGGTTAAGAGCCATCTTAAGGTCCTATAGGTAATTGGATATCAGGGCATGAGCTAGTGACTAAGATGTCATTCTCCTGTAATGACATACAGGTCTTATGAGGCAATGCTGTGGTGATAATTGTTCCCTGCATCAGTGTCCTATGGAAATGGAGTTTCCCATGTGACTTCTGTAGCTTCAATTTCTATTAACCTCACTGTGAGGTTATAGCATGATATAGCAGCCTCTGCTTGAAAGATTTCTGCTCTTAGGACAGAAGAAACAGTGGTCAAAATACTGATTCCTGAAGCCTCCACCAAGAAGTAATAGATACTACTTAATGCTCACATTTCAGCAATTCACCCAAATCAAACAGCAGAACCTGACATCTTCAGGTTGAGGAAATAGATTTCTTTCCTGGGTCAGGGGCAGTGAATGTTTGTCCGCAGCAGCCCCATGGCAGCTTCTCTACCTCAATCTCCCTTGAGAGTTTCCTGAGATGCCAAGTCTGTTAGTTTTAAGTAATAGGATGATATTCAATGCAGAAGCTAGACTCTGGCCCCACTGAGGGGAATTCATAGTTTAACATAGGAGTTGCATGTAAACCTAGGGTTGTGAATTCATTTCTGTGGAAGCCTCACCTTTGATTCTGTATGCTGAGGTGGTGGATGAAGGTGTCTTGTTTTGCAAATAGAAGCAGTCTCGGGAGACAAATAACAATGGCATACGGATTTTATGAAGTTTATTTTTAGTAGCACTTTCAGGCAAGGTTTTATTGTCAATATTTTCCTTGGAATCCAAGAAACCAGCAGAGGGGACTGCTATTTATGAATTGATGTGCTATTAATATTAGCCCTGACATTTTAAAGTAGAGAAAAACTGCAGGAGAGATATGGGAACAAATGAATATAGAGTTCCTGACAGCAAAGGGAGATGGGGCCATCCCTGAGAATTATGAACAGGTACGTTTTCAGGGTGGCTTTGCTTATACCTGCTTCAACACTGCTGCTGCTGTTTTAGATTTCTCAGCAATGGCACCTATGGACCAACTGCTTTATTGATACCATGTCAACAGAAGAAAGATGCTTGGCTGAGTGTCTTAAGTCAATAGTCTGTACTGATCGCTGCCTTAATTAACAGTCTACAGGTATCATGCAATTCACAGCTAATACTACCCCAGGGTAAAGAAGAAAATGGTTATAGGAAGCTAAAGCAGAATCCCATTCGACTCATTATAAATTCAGTTTAGTTACAGGAAAGTCGTATGAACCGAGGCTGCATGGCGGTCTGAATGTTATGCAGATTCTTTTGATGGAACTTTTATTGGAAAAAATTGGTTTGTTGTTAAAGGAATCCCCCTGTTATTTTGTACTGTAGTGTACTCAACATCTGCTAGGGTCGTTGCAGTGACTGGAAATGTGCTGATAAATGCAAGATTCTTAGCGATTTTTTGACACATGCTTTTGAACTTAAGCGGAACACCTTTATTCAAGATAAAGTAAAACAGCCAAACAAAGAAAAGTGTCCTAATACTTTGAAAACTATAGCATGTCTGTGCCACTATTATACTTTTCTTTGGATGCAAAGAAAAACTAACTTGTGGCTTAGGGATTTCTATTGGGTTTTATTCATGTTCACAAGAGTCTTAGGCTATGGCTATCATTGTTTTATAAATTGGAAAATGAAGGGTCAATAAAGAAACAAGTAAATGCCAAGCAACTTAGACGAGGAATAGCTTTTGAGGAACGTATCTATTTATATAGAGCAAAGATGTTGGTTCATAAGACACACAATTGTGTTTGTGTATAAGTGTCATCTGTTAGCAATTTCTCTTCTATTTCTGGGCTTAAGCAGGAGCAGCAAGGTTGGATACCTGAAGAAACTCCAAGGCAAGAAAGACATTTCAAAGGGCAAATGGCTTTTTAGACAGAGGTAGAAATGGCCCATGTGTCCCTATTTTTCATGCAGTCTTCTCAGTGGCACCACCTCTAGGTCGACTGAGCTAATTAAATCCTCTCAGTCTGGAAGAGTAGACATGATTCTTCCTACATATTTTTTTTGAAGAGCTGATTAAATACATTTGCTGCTTTGGGATTCATTTAAAACGTGTTGCTTTGATAACAAAATACTTAGCCAAAGAAAGTTATGTATAGCAAGAGAACAAGGGAGTACCTAAGTATTTGCACTAGCCATTTGCTCGTTTGCACTGAGATTCTGCAGGCACATATGACACACCACACATGAACCTTGGAAAGCCTGATGGTTTTTAGAAATCCTCCTCCATGCCACATAAATAATATTTAAAGAAAAATAAACATTAACTTATTATAAAAAGCAGAAATAGTTCTAAATTCAGTTTTATTGTGGCCATGTAGATTTTTTAATGAATGTGGGCATGTAGGAAAAATCATCTTACTTAAAATTAATAACAGGGAAGCAAAAGATCAATATATACAATAAATAGTCATTTGTAGTGTCTTTTAGGTTTCAGTGTGTCATATTTTTTGCTACCTGATAGTTTTTGAAAGATGGAAATTTATTCATATGACACAAAAGGAGAATAGTTGGTCAGGGAGATTAAAATAGTATATGCTACAATATGAATCTATTTAGCTTCATAGGAGCCCAGGGCCAGAGTTCTTATTATTTTAATCTTTTGAGACAAGAGACCAAGGCATAGAAATGCTAGAAAATTGTCAAAGATAAAGAAGAGACACAGAAAAAAATTGTAATCACAATAAGGACAAAGGTAGAAAAGGAGAGGTAAACAGAGCAGACAGAAAAGGAGGAAGAGGGTAGAGAGACAAAAGGAGAGGGAAAGAGAGGATAGATGGAGAGGGAGGAAAGGAGAGAAGGTTGCTTTGTCATAGAACCAGTCATAGAATGCTGGTTCACTCTCCTAACCCACACACTGTGTATTTTCCCTAGAGATAGAATCCTATTTTTAAGCTGTGCACATGGCCATCTGGGATGAAAAGTGATACTGACTAGTATCATAGTTAGGCGAAACCATAAAACTCCATTCAATGAGATGCAAATAGGATTTAGTGTGAAATTACTGGGAAGTCTCCCAAGGGAGAGGATTTGCCATTGAGGGCTAGAATTCACCTCTCATCTTATCTTCTTTATGATCTGTTATCGTCAATCACCTGGTAGATCTCCTCTCAATCACAGTCTTGATCCACAAGCTGACTGAAGAGAATAGAAAGGGTTTGTGTGATGAGCAGATCCCAGTTTAGCCCTATATCCTTCAGGATTAGTTTTCATATGGGAGAGACTGTAGCTTTATTATGCTTAAGTTGGCTTTGTTTTAGTTCTATGAAGCTCAGCCTGATGCAAATTAGTATACTCTCTTCATTTGATTGTTTTAGAAACCCACTGAAAAGGAAATTGTTCGCTGATCTATACCAACAATGACCTAAAAAATAGGCTAAGTGCCTGGGGATACCCTCAGTTTGTGGGTTTGTTGACTGTTTGCTGGAGGTATATTTTTGGTCTTTCTAGTTTCAAGGATCACAACAATGAGACTCTATATGGAATGTGGCGCTAATTGCTTTTGTAATTGGACTCTCTTGCTAAGAACCTAAGGTTCTGTGGTAGGTAATGGTTTTAGAGTGATGGATATTCTACCTGGAAATAATTGTAGGATAGTCTCCTTATAGCGTTTTGGTCATTTTAGTTCTAAGTGGATAAGCTTCTAGGGCATTTGCCATGGGAGAGTAATTGTCATTTCAGCTAAAACTTTCATATCATCCTCAATCATCAAAAGGGAAAATGGGTTTGATGTTTCTTTACTTAGTGATGTGACACCATTTTTTCTCTACAAAATAATGTGGAGCATGTAGTTAAATTTAACTGATAAAGGATTAGCAGGACCTTTGCATATCAGCTGGATAAGCTGAATACACTTGTTTCCATATCAGGCAGAGTTTAGATAGCTTGCATTTTTTTATTTTATTAGATATTTTCTTTATTTACATGCTATCCCGAAAGTTCCCTATACCCTCCCTCCACCCTGCTCCCCTCCCCACCCACTCCCACTTCTTGGGCCTGGAGTTCCCCTGTACTGAGGCATATAAAGTTTGCAAGACCAAGGGGCCTCTCTTCCCAATGATGGCCTACTAGCCCATCTTCTGCTATGTATGCAGCTAGAGACATAAGCTTGCTTGTTAAATGATGAACAATTAAGAAACTGAAGACCAGGCTTTGTTAATCAACAAGAAAAAAAGTCTGCTTTTATTTTTTTTTCTACAACCTTTATTATTTTATTTGATTGTCTGATTTTTAGAAAAGTGCCCTTCATTGTTTCATTGAACACATTGTGTGATCATTTCCAAAGAGATGGCCAGTGTTTATGGTCAGTCGTGGGAACCTCACTGCCTAGACTGGCCTACATTTTTAGCATACTAAGGATGTAAGCTTACCCTGTTGGATTCAGTCAGTCAAATAGTTTTAGCTCATAGTTTAAAGAGATGAGAGGATGTCTCAAAGGAATCTCTCTGTGGCCAGCAGGAAATTGGATTTTGAAAACTGGAAAATCTACAATTCATTCAAGCTCAGAGTGAATTGAATCTGTGAAGACTCCTTTTACCAAGTTTGTTGTCATGGATGTGGCAAGGCCAGGGAGGTCCAAAGTTGGTGAGCTGTCAATTGTTTTGGAAGAGACATACAGGTCCTTTCAATAGAGTTTCATGTTAAAAATCGTTCTATGTATAAAGTGTCTTTATGACAGTAGATATTTTGTGAGTCTCTCACATAGACTTTCCATAAGGAAACGATTTCCATCAATAGGTGAAATCTTTGTCTTTGGGAAATGATCTAGGGAATGATCATAGCTCTTGGGTGTCTTGGCACCTCTTTTTTATAGTTTGTGTTCTTGGATGGCCATTATCTTCTAAGCTGGGGCTGGTGGAAATGGCTATAGCTCATTTAGTTACATGGAAAGAGCAAAATTATATCTGCATGGAGCTAAGGTCATGCCACAACCAAAGCTCTGGGTACAAATGTTCCCTTCATGCTCAGTTGGGTCCAATAATTCCCTGAGGCTCAGGACTCTGATTGTGTTTCCAGATGGCTTCCCCTCTATAAACACCACTGTGATTTCTCCAACAGTTCAGCTGCTCCAGGAGAAAGCAAAACAAGGGGTCAGGGAGGCCCTGGGCATTACATGGTGGGTGTACCTGTTGCATATATTGGCCAATCTACCCTTCACTGTGCTATGCCCTCTTGCTGTTTCCTTTGCACTCTTTGACTTTGTATGTGCTGGTCAATTTCTGTAGTTCATTTGCACAAAACTAGTTTTCCCAACACCTCTTCTCAGCCTCATGTATTCTTCAAATCAATGTCTGGATTTCCTGGCTATCTGGCAGATGAATTCCACTCTCAACTAGCCACTGAATTTATTCCATAGTCTTTGCAACCAATGCCAGAATACTGTCAGATACTTCTTCAACAAATACCTAGTGGCATCAAACTAAGTGACAAATCCTCCCTAACTGCTTACTAGAGCTACACTAGTGAACCGAAATAGCAAAGGGCCTCTTGTTATTTTGTGAATGTCAATCTGTGCATCTCCAGATGTTAGGAACCATACACATACATATATATAGAGAGGGAAATAGTGTATATATACATATAGTGTTCTTATTAATTGCTTAAGACTTTCTTAACTCTTCATTATTCACAATTCAATGTATTTTATATTCACTTCCCTTCTTCCCCTAAACCCTCTGAGCCCTAGCTCTACCTCCTAACCTGTCCCCAGTTTCATGTTTCCCTTTGTTTTCTTTTTCCTATAAACCAAGTCAGTTTTTCTTGCTAAACATTCATGGGTTGGGGGCATCCACTGGAGCTTGTGAGGTACTTCAAAGAAGGAGTGACACCCTTAAAGTTTTTCATCCCAAGAGCCCAACTGCCAATAGTTACTCAGCTATGAGTTGGGAGTGTGGCCCCTTTCTCTTCCATGCTGAAAGGCTGATTGACTTGATGTTGTGTAAGTCTTCTGCAGACAACCACAGCTGTTGTGAGTTAGTGAGTCCGGTGGTCCTGTGATATCCAGAAGACATTGTTTTGCTTTGGATTTCCTCAACCTGTGGTTTTTACAATCTTTTTGGCCCCTGCTTCCAGATGGTCCCTTTGCCTTGGTGGAGAAGGTATGTTATAGATGTCTCATTTGTGGCTCATCATCACACCCACACTTATTCTGTCCACAGTGACTAGCTGTGAACTTCTATTTTAACCACAAAGTACAAAGAAACTTCTGTGATGATGTCTGAGAGCTCTACTAATCTATAGGCAGAGATACCAGCTTACAGAAAAGCTTAACTCCTACATGACAGCTCTCTGATTAATGCCTCTTAGCTCTGAGCAAGATGTGTTTCTAAAATCTCTTACACTTACATTTGTAGTCCCATTATTAATCCCAACTTCTTTCATGTCAGTATTTTGGATTTTTCATGATTTTCTTGTGGTGGTGTTACTTTGATGAAAACTCCCAAAGCAAGATTATGCTGATACCTTAGTGTTTGCTTTTTTATTTTCTTTTGTACATTGCTAGACATTTGACTTCTTTCCAGAATATCCAATGAATTGATCCATGATCAAGACATCAGATGCATAGCAGCATCGTAGCCTTTGGCTTTTACATAGCAATAAGGGAACACAAGCTTTCTAGAACTTTCTACTGCCAAGATGAGTGGGGCTGACTGTGCTGACTGGGCATTAGAATATGTTTTTCCCAGAGAAAAAGCTAGTTTTGTGTTATAAATATTGGCCAAAGCAAGAGCTGTCTTGAATAGGAGCAGCATCTCTCTGAGAGAGAGTGGGAATAGTTGAACCATTTGTTGCCATTACTTGAGCCTGGACATAGATCTAGTGTACAAAGTGGATCATATCCCATTGCACAGTTACACTTCTGTCTACTCATAGAAGCTGTGAGGGGAAGAACATAGTTCTTGTCTCCTGTATGCTAACCTTATCTTCCAAACAACTCTTCCTTATGGTCTGACATTCTGTGCCCTTTTCTCCTTTACGTAAAAGTACTATTGCAGCCAGTCTTTGCCAGCCAGAGACGCCTTTGGTGGAAGCTATTATTGCATCATGTTTTCAGCTGTTTCTTGGAAAGAACAAATGAGTAGCTTCTAAAATTTGAACAGTTAAGAACAATAACAGCAAAGAAAATCCTCTAAAAAGAGCTATGAAGAGAAGAAAGAGATTTCTTGGGATGCATAGTCATGCAAACATTTTAAGCTTCACATAGTCAATGTATGCTTATTTATTACTTGTTTGTTTATTATCATGCTATCTTTATGATGGTCTTTTAAATTCATGCCCTACTGTGTGTTTGAATTAGTTAAGATATTGTGAACTGAAAACCACAGGAAAACATCAAATTGACCTCACCAAGGGGAAAGCACATTTGTATCATGGAGACTGAGCTGTTTTCAGGCAAGGTTTGCTTTTGATATGGGATTCCATTAGTCCATCTCTTTCTTGGGACCAGATTCATACCTACAACTCCCACATTCTCTTTATTACTAGAGATAGACTCTGTTTTCCCAAAAGATCTTATGGAGAAGTGGATGTGTCAATGTTAATCTGAGTATGATTACTAAGAGAACAGGACTGAATGCAAGACATCTAAACCCATCAGATGTCCTCCCCAGTGCTGTTGTTTCTTTAATTATGTGTCACTTGCCTGATAGTGTTAAGAATTTGACATTCTGCTGGGTGGTGGGGGCACACACCTTTAATTCCAGCACTTGGGAGGCAGAGGCAGGTAGATTTCTGAGTCTGAGGCCAGCCTGATCTACAAAGTGAGTTCCAGGACAGCCAGGGTTATACAGAGAGACCCTGTCTCAAAACAAACAAACAAACAAACAAACAAAAACAGAAAAAAAGAGAACTTGACATTCTGGGGGAAATTATAGGACATATAGTTATATGCTGCATCTATAATATCACCAAGCTCTGAGCAGTTCTCAGTAAGACAGATGTGTTGCAATTATAAGAGTTTTAAAGAACAGTTGGTTTATCATTCTAACAGTCATGGTATGTAAAACATTGTTTGCTAAGAACAGGAAGAAACATCTGGAACTGGTGACAGTTATTTTGGGCTTCTCTGTTTTTTTTTTTTTTTTGAAAAAAAGAATCACAGCAGTTTTAGCATCAGGTTTATCAGCTCCATGACTATTCCTACTTCAAGGCCTCTATCCAACTTACACTAATGAGGCCATCATTTCAAGACCACCTATGTTCTTCAAAAGATATGATTTGCTTAGGATGACAATGACTACATTTTGAGTCTGCTGTCACTGTCATGCAAGGTGTCTCTTCCTTGTCCACAGTCTTTTTCAACCCACAGAAGCTTAGAAAACAAACATCACACATTGCTAACTGAAATGCTGTTCTTACATAATCCCTATGTTTGGATTCTAGTCAAGCAAATAGCTTTGAGCTAGTATCACTGTGGATATTTAAATGTGCTTCACTGAATATCCAACTGTGCTTAGGGGTTTAAGGCATTTTATAAGTGAGATTTTGCTGTGAATTTGTTAGCATATTAGGATAGAAAATGGGAGTGCCCTTGAGTGTTCTAGATTTTGTTCACATTGACAGAGAATGACTCTCTTTTATGACTTTTTTGGGGAGTTAGGTTCTTCCTCATCCTTTTCTCATATATAGTGTAGCATGTTATTTCTTGATGTTGTTATTATGTTCAAGAAAAGTTACAATGTGTCTCATCTGGAGTCCTTTGAATTGGCTCTCATTATTACAATGAAGCCTTGGCTTTGCTGAACAGGTGAAAAATTCAGTTGAAGTTTCCCACTGTTATTATAACTCATTTTTTGTTGTTGTTTTTAAAGACAGGGTTTCTCTGTGTAGCCCTGGGCTCCAACTCATAGATCTGCCCACCTCTGCCTGTTTGATTGCTGGTATCAAAGGTGTGTGCTACCACATGCAGATAACTCTTTTTTTTTTTTTAAGACACAATTGTATGGTTTTAAGAACAAGTTTTAACAGTCATAGAAACCACTTTTGTAAAACTATGGACCTATCAAGAACCTCCAACAAAGGTTAAAATCCCCAGTGAAATTCATCTCCATCTATCTTTGGTAACTGACTGCCCTAGGGCGATGAGTGTAGAATCTGTTCAGTATTAAAAGGAACACTGGAAAGAAAGACACCACACAGAGAAAGGGTTTTATGACAAGGAAGATGGAATGTTTTTTTTTTAAAAGAAAGTTTGGACTGATTAATTAAAAATCTGAGTATCTGTTGATACGTAGGCTGTGTTGATACATGTGTACTTGTGGCAGAAAAGCTTAGGGTTACTGAAAAACAGCAGGTGTATTGGTGGGGCTGGTGGGGTAAACCCAACCTTCTGTCTTAAAGCAATTAATCTGTAGAGCATGGTACACATGTAAACCACCAACAGAAAGTGCTGGAGGGTCCTTCTTAGTTCTGTTTTCTCTACAGCTTAATGTCTGTTGCCTGTCTTTCCGCCACAATTGCTTGTGCCAGATGTATTCCTGGTCCATGTTGTATAGCAGGCCTGTGTATCAGCAAACCTAACCTTTTACAACTTGTTTTCTTTTTTGCCTAAACAAAAAAATGACATTTTTTAGGGCACTACAGATTTCTGCACTGTAAAACATCTGAAGTTAGTGCCTGTTAATGATACTGTTGTTACTAAATATTGACTTCATTAAGGTCAGATGAGCATTTTAAAAAGGTATTTCCTACATGTGTACTTGTGCACCATGTATTTGCCTGGTGTTCATGGAGGCCAGAATAGGGTGTTATATCTCTTGGAACTGAAGCTATGAATAATTATAAGCAGACCCAAGGGTACTGGGAATCAAACTTGGATCTTGAGGAAGACAAACCAGTGCTCTTAATCACTGAGCTATCTCTTTAGCCCCCAGATGAACCTCTTTAAACACACACACACACAGACACACACACTGGAAGCTTGGTGGCAACATCCAGTGCTTACTGGATACTGATGTTCAGAATCTTTTACTTATGCTTATATTTTCCAAGCTGCAAAGTAAGAATTATGAACATGTTTTTATAAAATATAACAGTGGCTACATAGCTTGAGAGGTGACACAGCTAATAAACAACCAAATCTGAAATTAGACAATTTATCTAGCCCTAGGGTCTTCCACTAATGCTCGTTGCTTATATAAGAATAGAACACAGCCCATATTTCTGAGTTACTTAGAAGAGGACACCATTTGAGATGAGGCTGCCTGTTAGCTAGTCGGAGGGTAGGTAGTTGGTGTACTCGTGTCCTAGACTAATAGTAGTGTTCAGCTTCATCACAACTAGTGAGCTAAAAAGAGACCAGGAAATGGCTACAGTATAGAAGGTGTTTGCTATTTCAGGGATAATAATGATGGATACTAATGTGATTTCACAGCTTGGACTATTAGCCCCAGGTGAGTGAGAAAGTGGACTCAGATTCATCAAAATCACCAGGCCTAGCTTGTGGCCGTCTCCTCACAACCTCCCTAGGCTGCATGTTACCTCTTAATAGCATTTCCCTCATTATCTCTGTCCTTGATAGCATTTAAAGCACATTTATAAATATAAACATGTACAAAGAAGAGGTCAGATGCCCTTCCCTTCTGCGTTAACTCTCATGTATTGATTCGTGCTGTATAAAATTCTCAGTCTAGAAAGTCTAGAGCTGCAATGTGCAATGGCATCTCCTTTGCTAGAATGTTCTGTGTCGCTGTTATCTGACATGTATCCACCACTCTATGTGGTCACCATGAAGTGTGACTAGTGAAGCTGAGACAAAGAACTTATAGTTCTTTGCAAAGTTAAATTGAGATTCAAATGTAAATATCCACAATTGCAGTTACAATTGGACAATAGTAGTGTAGGATTTTAACATGGATTGGGACTTCAGCAAGGAAGGCATGTGTTTTACTATAGGGCACTGGTTCTCAGCCTGTGGGTGGCAACCCCTTGGAAATCTCGGGACTGTTTTACAAGAGTCACCTAAGACTGTCAGAAAACAGTTATTAACATTATGATTTGTAATAGTAGCAACATTGCAGTTATAAAGTAGCAACGAACGTAATTTTGTGGTTGGGGGTCACCACGACATAAGGAACTGTGTTAAAGGGTTGCAGCCTTAGGAAGGTTGAGAACCACTGTTCTAGGGGGTTATGAGCCCATCAGGCAGGAACTCATAAGTGAAACTTAGAACCCTGTCCTCTACAGTTTCCATCACTGCAGCTGAAAATGTTTATAGATATGTTTCCATCATCTTGTTGAGAATATGCTCATATTTACAAAAAAATATGGTAGTGAGTCTTTAATTACAGAGTGATTTATATCATCCCAGTTGAAAGTTTTATAATTACTATGTAATCCATATATTGATGTGTTTACACATAACTGTTGTGAATAAAGTTCCTAGGCCTTCTCTGTCACTTTGGCATTGATAATCCATTCCAAGGAAATAATAATAAGAGTGTCTTTGGTTATCTTTTCAGATAGGTAGAACTAAGTATACAATGTGTCTTCTCCTTAAACAAATAATGGCATATATTCATGACTCTTCACACAATGCTTTTGTTAAGGAATATATATTGAGAATCCTTATACATCAGCCTCACACTATTTCTATATCCTCCAGTAAGGGACATTCAGGTTCTTTCAATGGTTTATCTTAAAAGCAAGGCTGGGATAGATGAGGTATTCCACATCTATGACCCCAGCCCTCAGAAGCCTGAGGCAGGAAGCTCATGAGTTTGAAGATAGCCTGGGGAAGAGTTTGTCTTGATAAATACACAAGAATATCTTCCTAAACCTACCAACAAAAGGACAAATAAATAATGCTGGTGTGGAAAGCTTTTTTTATAATTTCTAAGTGCATAAATACATTACAGGACAATCTCTAGAAATGAAAGCACTTTGATTAAATGATGCAGGTGCATTTTTCACTTTGATGATATTGTAAACTATCGTCCATAGAGGCTACATTATTTTGTACAGATAGCAAGCTGGACTCTCTATATTGTACCTATTAAATGTGTGATCAGATTGATAGATCCTTATCATTTTTATAGTTGAAACAATTCTTCAATGTAACTTAAACTTCCCTATTTCAACCTATTAATGTGCTCAGGATGAGTGACATGTGAAGATACCATTTGTGCTTTAATTTTTGTGAAATACATTTGCATACTTTGTTGGTTTTCTATTAGTTGCGGCTTTTATAGGGTCTCTAATGTGTAAGGCAAAACCCAACATGTACATTCCAGAGAGAATGCAGGCATCTTCTTTGTCCTGTCTGTCTTTTCCCTCTCCGTTTAGTGTTACGTGAAATAGAGAAGCAATTACTCGGATGCATAGAGTTGTACCAATTCTTTTTCTTTCATAGGTTCTAGTGTTCAGTAATAAAGTAAAAAAGAGTTCTGCATCTCAGAATGTAAAATAATTGTTTTAATTGAGTTGAAATTTGTCCTAAAAATAGTAACTGTGACAATATCATTTACAAAATAATTACTTTTCTATACTTATTTTGGAACTTTATCTTTACCACATGCAGTACTTTAATTTTTCATTGGTTTTTTTTTTTCTATCTAACCTTGTAGATTTTCCACCCTAATCTGTCTGTTATTGATAGTACTACTTGTTTCAATAAATTCATATGGAAGTATATTTTGAGTTATTTTAGGATTATTCTACTATCATTATGTTTTCTTTACAGACAGTTCTACTGTGCTTGCGTCTTTAATTCTTCTTACAAAATCTGGGTCAAGGTTGCCTATTTCCAAAACAACTTCTGTTGACATTTTTTCCATGGGGACTTATTACATTTCAAGACTGAGTTAAAGACATATACATGGGATTCACTTTTTTGATCTGTAATGGTATGTCTTTCTATGTGATGAGCATTTGTGTAGCTGCAAGCTTTTCTACTCGTGTTCAAGTTCCTGAAATAATGAATCCAAGACTTAATTATATTGAATAAATGACTAGACCATAAGCTTAAACTTGTTCCCTGACTAATGCATAACTTAACCCATTTATTCTGGTCTATGAGTAGCACATGGCTGGTTTCCTCTTTTCAGCTTCATGTCTCTGTCTCCTCGGAGTTTGGAGCTAATCTCTCTCTTTCACCACTTTACTATAGTCCAGGGTTCCTCTTTATGTACTTGAACTCCCACCTTTAGTTTCCTGCCTCAGCTCATTAGCCAATCAACTTTTTTATTGGCAGGTGATGTTTCTATACAGTACACAAGAGACTGTGACAGCAGTACACATAAGACTTTTGCAGATTCAAACAAGACAAAATCCCAGCACTGACAAGGGGAAGTGGACACCAAATCCCACCTCTGACCGATATGTAATTGATGCCCAATGAGAAGGGAAAAATCCATTTTCTCCAATGAAATCTCAGTGGGTGTAGCAACCATACTCCAGGGCATGCTGTTTTTCCTGTTGTTGTTGTTGTTGTTTGAGAGAGAGAGAGAGAGAGAGAGAGAGAGAGAGAGAGAGAGAATGAATGAATGAATTTTGGTGAGTAGAGGAGATGGAGAGGATCTAGGAGAAAATGGAGAAAAGAGAATATAATCAAAATATATTGTATACATTTAAATAAAAATACCATAAAAAGTTTTGGCTTTTTTGTTGTTCTTTATCAAAATTGGAAAAAGTCTAACTTTTCCTTTGAGATAATCTGCTGATTCTTGCATATGTTTTTAGTCAGGAATGAATTTGAATGTAGTCAAATAATATGTCAACGTCTATGATCATGACTTTGTGCTCCGAGCTAATTGATATCATAAGTTAAATGGATTATTCAGTCTCACCATTTTTAAAGCTGTAATATTTTATCATTTTATTTATTACCTTTTCATCCTTTGTTCACTGTTCCTTCTTAATTTTTTTTTCTATGCACTTTCTGGTACTTTGTCTTTCACCTTGATTCAAAGTGTGTCCATCAGAAGAACAGAGTCTCCACATGATCAGATGGTTGAGGCTAGAAACGGAACCTCGTCTAATTGAAGAATGTTGTCCTCTCTGCTCTCTGGGTGCCCAGGTTGCTTTCGTTTTCCAATGCAATGGGTTGCTGGTCCCCACATTATATAGTTAAGCAATTGCAAAGTTCTCTATGATGAAAAAAGAGAAGAGAAGCTGAATAAATTGGCCAAATCTGCTGGAATTTGAGTTAGGGATCTTTTGCAGAATTGTCTTGTTTTTAAGCAAGGTTCTTTATGTCATAAAGTACCTCACTGCTTCTCTTTAGCTGTTTATACCTGTTATGTTTTATATTCTAGTCAGTCACAAAGTAAAAACAGGAAATGTGTTTGAAGTAAGGCAAAATGTCAGGATGTTTAAAATGTAGAAATAGTTGGTAGGAAGCTTTCAGCTTTCTGCTGGGTTCTGCCTACAGCTGGCCATTCTCATTTACTGTGAACAGGGCTCTCATTAGTGAAACATGGGTGGTTAGGTACTTCCTGGGAAACTGCAGGGAAGAGATTGGGGGCCTCTCTAGTGGGTGCCTGGGAAAGGGATGAGACAGCTGGGCTCCAGGAACTACCAGATGGGATCAAGTTGTCAGGACAGGGGGAAGAACATTCGAGAATGACAGTTTCATGGAGAGGCCTTCCTAAGCCAAATGCTGATCATCCCTGCAAGTAGAGTAAATTAGAAATGTCAAGCAATATTGGGAGGATAAGGCATTGTACAAATAGAATCATAATTTTAGAAAAAAAAAAACAAAACATGTCCAAAGTTTAGTATCAAGGTGGTCAACAAAACAATTTAGTACAATTTGTAATGATACTGTTGCAAATATGATGACAAAACTAGGCAGTTAAATACTAGTCAGGAAAACAGCAGGCATATCAGTGTAGAGGGCTTGGGGGCAGCCTATTCAAATAAGAAAAATCATTTGTGAAGATGAATGAAAAGGCCACTTTCATTTAGTCCTCGATCTCTGTCTCTGTCTCTCTCTTTTCCTCCTCCTTCTCTTCAATTGAGATTAAATGTAAACATTAACATTCCTCTGAAGTAAAGTAAAATCATCTCATAGAAAAATGAATGATCCTCTTATTGAGCCAAATCTGAGTACATGCCACCTGAGCTCCAAACTGGTTCTCACATTTACCTTAGACTACTCTGCCCACCTTGAAGTCAATCAGAAGTTGTATTCAGTAGTTACACCATGTAGTCATGCTTGCTGGCTAATCCTTTATCTTCTATTATGACTACATAAAGGACTGGCTTTTTCGGTTCTCAGATTAATGAGAAAAACATAATATAAGCACTCACATACACACCCTCAGATACCATGTTCTTGTGATGATGGAAGTTATAGATCTAACATGCATTCTTCTATTATTCAAAGTCAGTGGAACACTTAGAAATTTTTGTATTGCACTGATTGGTGCTGCTTAAGAGATAACGAAAGAGAGAGAAGGAGAAATACACTGTAGAACTGTTGTTAAAAGGGATGTTTTCAAGCCAGGTGTGGTGGGCGAACGCCTTTAATCCCAGCACTTGGGAGGCAGAGGCAGGCGGATTTCTGAGTTCAAGGACAGCCTGGTCTACAGAGTGAGTTCCAGGACATCCAGGGCTACACAGAGAAACCCTGTCTCAAAAAAAAAAAAAAAAGGTTCAGTTTCTATATAGTCATGTATGTTGTGATGTGAACTTGGCCTCTGCTTTATTTTTGAGTTAGTTTTGGCTTAGCATTTACCCATTTATTCACATAGATATCACAGGGGAATTCTAGATTTTTCAGATGCAAAGACAAACTAGAATCCATTTACCCCAAAATCATTTCTTGTTATTGGATTAGCAATAAAGCTTTAAAGATACTATGTATCTTGACAGTCTTAACTATTGAAAAAATTCAGAAATATTTCAATTCTGTTTCTGGCTGCTTGAATACAGAGGAATTATTAAAGAGTTTTGAAAAGTGAGTGGAATGTTCATCAAAGGCAGAGAATGGGAGACCATAGGTAGAGAGACCTGATGGTGGTAACTTTAGGGAAGGTCTATGCTGTTTGAGGGTATAAAACAAGAGCCCATGCTGGAGAAGTAGAAAATACTCTATCATGGACGGTCTTATGTACCATTCTAAAGAACTGGGAAATTTAACCTACAGACTGAGGAGGCACATAAAAGGACAATAATTTGTCAAGGTATTTTGTAGCAGAATTGTAAAAAATAACTTAGGAGAGAAGATCAGAGAGCTCTGTTTCCAGGTTTGTGTGTGTGTGTGTGTGTGTGTGTGTGTGTGTGTGTGTGTGTGTGTGTTTGGTCTTGAGGAACCTCTGCGGATTTCTATAGTGGCTGTATCAGTTTCACCCTCTGTAGCAGTGTACAAAGGTCCCCATTCCTTATAGACTTGTTGGGTTTTTTTTCCATTTATTTTATTTCTTAAAAAATATTTTTATGTGTAAGGGTATTTTGCTTTTCATGTATCTGTTTAATTGTGTGTTGACAGTGCTGGCAGTGTCAGGACAGATATTTGTAACTCTTGGAATTTAGTTTACAAAAGGTTGTGAGCTGCTGTGTGGATGTTGAAAATTGAAGCTGAGTCCTGTGGATAAGCAGTCAGTGCTCCTAACCACTGAGCCCAACCCCAACTGATGATAGCTGTTCTCTCTAGAATGATGTGGAATTTCAAAGAAGTTTTTATTTGAATTTCTCTGATGGATTAGGATCTTAAACACTTTTAAAAATATCTATCTGAAAAACTGTTCTTTTGAGAATAGTCTGTTCAGGTTGTTAGCATGGTTTTGGGTTAGGTGGTTTGTTCTTTAGGGGTTGTTTTTTCGTAGTTCATTTTATGGTCTAGATAATAGCCCCTGTTCGGATGTATGGAGTGTTTATGGAAAGAGTCTCTGCAATTCTAAAAGCTGCCTCACCACTCTGGTTATTGATTGTTTTGCAGTGGAGACATTTTCTAATTCCGTGTAATCCCATTTTTCAATTTTGGGAAATGGAAGATTGTGTTCTATGTTACTAGCTTCTTTTTTTTCAGAGTCATTGTCTATCCCTTAAGTTGAAATGTTTTACCTGTGTTTTCCTTAGTAGTTTAATGACTCAGATCTCACATTAAGACCTCCAACACATTTGAATAAGTATGTTCTTACATAGGATGAGAGAGATGGATTTAGCTTTATTCCTCTACATGTGAGACTCTACCTTTCTCAACATCATTTGTTCAAGAAGGTATCTTTCTTCCATGCCAACATAAACCTGTGTGGTGACAGAAGAGTTCTGCAACAGTTCTGCGAATCATATGCAAATGAAAGTGTTCACCAGCCACATGGCTTTTCCTTCAGAATGAAGAATAAGCAGCTGCATCCATGTGATATCCAAACACTCCCAGCTTTTAGGAGCACTCACCTCCTTACGAATCTCTGAACCCTTTAAATATCGAGTCAGTATCTGGGGCTATGAAATGTTATCTGCCACAATGCTAGGAATCACTAAGTATATACACAGATGAGGAACATCTGGTACTTCAGTAGTCAGATCATGAATGCTATGAACCCACAGCCCCATTTACTTTTATAAGCTAGCTCGCTCTTGCTCTCTTGCTCTCTCTCTCTCTCTCTCTCTCTCTCTCTCTCTCTCTCTCTCTCTCTCTCTCTCCCCTTCCTACAGTGTACAGCATTCCCAGTGTTGCATGAGCTTCTCCTTCAAAGTCCTAGAAGGATTCCAGCTTGAAAATCAAGATCCTTAGGAGATCATGTGGCAATCGCAGATCTAACTCATTCTAGGCAGTTCCTGCAGAAAGAGAACCTGCAAATCCTCTGTTTTAGTCAGCTGTATAGAGGAGCAGAGCAAAGGGCATAAGCCTGTTCGTGAAGTTGTTAAGTGAGCTTTACAAAAAGAACAATAGCCAAATTGCACTGGAGATTCTAGTAACCTGGGAGTTACTAGACCCTTGAGGCTTGGTGCCTCAACAGTTAGAGTAGTCCCAGAATAGGGATTTCTCAATCAGAGGAGCAGGACAGGAAACCAGCAGTTACGCACTCCACAAAGCAGGGTGTACACCCTCAGTAGTCCTTAAAAAGGAGGCTGGAAGATTCCTGGGGAGCCTCTGTTCCCTATCATAATGAAAGCTTAGAAATGCTGGTTCTGCTGTGATCAGAGGAGTTATCATCATCACCAGCAGCAGCAGCAGCAGCAACAGCAGCAGCAGCAGCAGCGCACAGTAACCACAGGGCAAATCACCTGGGCAGCAAGAGGGAAAGCCAAGCCAGAAAGTGAGATATGCACTTCCTTCTGGGATACGGTTTTTGGTTCTCTGAGCTGCTGCCAGACAGTGCCAATCACAATCATGATGAGTCTTCTCACATCAGTGAAAATAATCAGGACGATTTTTCTCATAAGACGCCCTATGCGGGTGATTCTATTTTGTAGCAAGTTGACATGAAACCAACTATAACATTCCCTAACCAAGCCTCTTCATTATGCTAGAAAAGAAAAATGTCTATGGCTACAGTGCCCGAAACAAGGCTGTGTGCACATGTTCAGTGACACAGCTATGGAATATGCCTTGTCAGCGTTCAATAGACTAGCCAGTGGAAAAATCAGAGGGTCACAGAAATGACAGCAGAAACCATATTAGCACCTCTAGAGTGGTGCCACCTGATAATGGATTTGACAGACACGGTGGCCAGCGACACAGTGGAAACTAGATCTGGTATTATTTAGATGGTCTCTTCTGGTTGCAGTAGATCTGGACAGCCAGAGATGGCAAGAGTTCATTCAATTTTGCAGCATGAGAAAATTGTGTCTGTAAATGAAACTGCAGTGTCCTCTTTGTGGTATTGGCTGCTTGCACAAACACATTCAAGACTGTAGGTTGGTTGTTCTGCTGGGACAGTGACTGTGTCTGCTATTGCTATGTAACTAATATCTCACCCATGCATCCTTATGATGATAACAACTATGATGACCTACTCAATCAATACGTGTGAATGAATGAATGAAGTATGTCACATAGTGGGAAAATATAAATATGAGGCAATTGCTTTTGAGGTCATATACCATGTCTCATAGGTGGAAAGGATATTGGGTGTCAAATGCTTAAAAATCACCTTAAACAGCTAGAAACGTTGATAAAATCAATAGAAAATTTTGTTATACATGTAAAAATGTATATTCAAAAAATGTAAGTAAAAGGGAGATGCCCCTGATCTTTAGAAACCTCTGATAGCCAGCATGCTTTCTTTCATTCAGTCCTCACCTCTCATTCACACACCAGAGAAAAGAAGAATAAAAGATGTTTCTGTTATGTCTGTGTACTTGAGATGGATGTGGGGAGCACTGCAATGCCCAACTCAGGTACACAGCTGGTGTTCATTCACAGAATGAGGGCATTGGTGGAATTTTAACAAGCCTATTGGTTAAGCGTAAAATGTTGAATGGTCATCACTTTCTCATTAATGGAAACAATACCTGTATGGAGTCTTAACATCTTTATCTTTAGGGATATGCATGATATCCACCTTATACCCTCACATCGGATTCTGCTTCACCTTACATTCAGCATGCTGCCAGCTGCAGCAGTCTGAAGCTGCGATCCAAGCCCTCTTTGAACCATGAGAAGTATCAGAAGGATTTGCACACATTGCACATTAATGAATGGTTGTTAGAACCTGGCGTCATAAAATGCTTAATATGTACAGTATTATGTAAATATCAAGGAAGGTCTCTGGTAATGAACTCAAAGACAAACACAAAGAATCATGCCTCTAATGAGCTGCCCTTCCTTGCTTATAGGTCACTAGGGCTGAGCACAGGTATAAAAGAAATTCATCATTTTGTCAATTAAGCTTCAGAATTTATGCTACCCAAAGGACCAAGTAGTATCCTGACCATGTTCTGTACAGTCTGAATTACCATTTACTAAAACAAGGATATAAGCTAACTTTAGAACCTGTGTGCTCTCACACCAGCTTGCCTGTAACTAAGCAGAGATAAATGAATTTGTGTGAGAGTCCCATTAGCAGTTACTCTATGCTTTTTCTTGAGGTACTGGGACTCAAATCCAAGGTAATTTCCCTAGTTGGTAAATTTTCTAACACTGAGCTACATACATGCCTAGCAAGATATCTTAATATCTTGGACTGTCATGAGGGTGACTCTGAAACCTACAGTCACAGTTGTAAAAACTCTGCAGTCATTTCCCAGTGTTGGCTGAAGGTCCACTTTAGGGCTTCCATTAACAAAATATCCAAGGAAGCACCTGACTGTGACCTATGTACACATTCCATTAAGTCTAAATCATCCTTAGGTTATCATACCCAATACAGTGTAAACACTATATAAATATAGCTGCTATACTTGGGGAACAATGAGAGGCAATATTTTGATAACTACAGGTACAAGTTTAAAAAGATACTTGTCCCACATTTTTTTTTTTACCATGCAGGACTGGCTGAAACTAAGAGATGAGTATAATATAAAATAAATCTTGTTTAATATATAAAAATACAAACACTTCTGAACAAGATTCAGAATTGGCTTTTCTTCATTTCTGTTCTTCCATAACCAAAACAGGAAACAGTAAAGTCTTATAGATATATAATAAGTTAAGTGCATGTTGTTATATGGGAAGTCCATTCTAGGAGCAGATGCTTGATCCTCAAATAACAAAATAAAGCACATTAAAAGCTATCTGTTCTGCTTCATGAATAGTAGCGTCAGTCAATAGATGTGTCTCGAATGTTTTAATCTAAATGCAACATATGGTGACTTGTTCTAGTGGACCCACAAAAGTCTGTGGTCAGAACGCATTTAAAGAGATTTTTAATCTAATTATAAGCAAAGTAACTTTCTTAGTAAAGTGGGGAAAGGAAGCCAAACTTCTAATCTTACAGTCTTTATGCCCATCTACTGGCTGGGACTATCAAAACAAGGGTATGATTTCCATCATTTATAAATCAGTCTGTGACTATTTCCAACAGTTTCCTCTAGATACACACACATGGACATATACCAAAAATAAAATGTATAAACCACAAAAAAGGAAACCATAATATATAAGCAAAAGACCAATAAGACAAAAAATTGCCCAACCAAAGCAATATGAGGCAAAAAATAAATACTTCAAAAGTAGCATTGAGTTTGTTTTATGTTGGCCATTTACCGTTGGACATGGGGGCCCGTCCTTAAGTGTGATTACTATAGCCAGCGAGATTCCATTGGAAAAAACATTTTTTTCCTTTGTAAGTTGAGGTCAACTATAGATAATTTCTTTGTTAGGGATGGGAGTCCATTTGTGTCCATTTCCCCCTCTCAGGGTTGAGACCCCACCTGGCTTGTGTGTGCTGCACACAATCTCCTTGAGTTCCTATGAGTACTAGTTCTGTTGTGTCTGGAAGACATTTTGCTTTGAGTCATTCATCTTCTCTGACTCTTCACTATCTTTCCACTTCCTCTCTCACATAGCTTTCTGAACCCTGAAAGGAGACATTTGATAGAGACATCCCTTTTAGGACTGAGTCTTTTAAAGTCTCTCACTCACTGAACATTGTTCTATTGGGAGTCTCTCTGTTACTTTCCATCCACTTCAATCTGTTATAAAGTCCTTGAAAATCACTCTCAGTTTTTCTTTTTAAAACCCAGTAGAACAGGAAAAGCACAAAGATGTTTACCAAGCCCTTGAGATGTGCCAGAGTTACAGAGGTAGTTTTAAATTTTGATATCAGTTAGTTATTTTAGAGGTAGGTTTTATTATCTCTATGGATGGTGAATAAGCTGAAGTTCCAAGGAGTGTCAGAAAAGCATTGGTAATGTAAGCACATTAAGGACATCGTGAGTCATGTGTTCATGATGTTCCTTTCAGTTTCTGTTGGCACGTTAGTAGGTTCTCCTTTTGGAACTCCTCTTGGGCCAGGAGAATCCTGTCTCCATCTCTACATGTCCATCTACATACTGAGTTTCAGGAGTGTATATGTAGAAGCAAGTGGAAATGAAAAGCCTATAAAGTGGGCAACAGAGAAGGAGAGAAATTATTCATCATCTTCACAAGACAATAATAGGCTCTAGCTAGCTACCTACAGCAGGAAGGCATAGTTCATATGTGCATAGAAAAGTCTTCTCCCTGAGCCTTAAGCTTTAGAGATAGTGTGGTTTTGAGACCATAGCAGACAGCTCAGCACCCCCCATGCCACTGCAGAGCAGAGTCTGAGACTGAAGCCAGCCTCATTAGCTTGGCATCTGGCTTTGTGTTTTCTAAGTGGTTCTTGGAAGAATTAATTAACTTAATTTATATGAAGCTCTTTAAACGTTATCTGATAGGAAAGCAATACACACACACACACACAACCATTCATTGTTATTCACATTTAACTTGAAAAATAATACTGAATACAAAGCCTGACTGTGAGACCATTCAACAGAAGAGCATAGTCACCATACTGCCACACTGACAGTGACCCCCAAAATATAAATCTAATATACCCCACATTGGCTAGTCGTAGACATTCCAAGTAACAATATAAGTACCTTTTTAAAGATATATATAATTAAGATAACCCAGTGTTATTAATAGGTGATGAACAGGCAAAGTAATTGTAGGTAAGTAATAAAATCTTGAATATATTTCTATTATTAGTGTCATATACACAAACTTGGTTTTAGCAATTTGGATCTGACTCACACCTTCAAAGGCACTGCTCATGTTCTTCCCCAAATACACAGAATAAGTAGAGATCTTTAGATGGCTATACAATCTTAAATGCTTGGAATGGGTGCAACTTTATTACAAACAAAGCAAGGCCAACTTAGCTCACAGTAAGATACACCCTTTGTGGTGAAAGTAGACCACCAAGAGATTAGAAAAAGTTCACTAATTCCTCTTCAGGCTACATGAACACTGGAAAAATAATTAGTGACCCTGTATATATCTGTGCTCACATGGAGCTGAAGGAACAAGGCAACTCATTGCAAAGGTGAGTTTTGAAAAAGGAGTAACAATAGTTAAGAGCCCATTCTTTCCTGTCCACTCTAGCCTCTAAATACACTATTTATAAAGCCACTGCTCTGCCACTGGTAAGTAATCATGCCACATTGTTCCCGTATGTGGAAATTAATGGGGCAGGTGCTGGCTGCAAGCTTCACTAAAATTCAATATGAAAGGTTCTGATTTTATTTTTTATAGCAGGGAGAACAGAGGGGTCTTGCTATGTACCAACTCAAATTCTAAATTATTACCAGGAAAAAATCTATAGTTTCCTCTATCTTTATGCTCATACACAAGATTTATAGTAGATTATTTTAAGATGCAGAGAGTTTACTATCTCTAAGTCATTTCTCACTGTCTGGGATAACCTGTGTGATACAGTACCTGGTGAAATGTTATCGAAGGAAGCTGTTGATCTAGTTCTAGTCAAAGAACTTGCTTAGACCAGAAAAGCCTAGCTTTAAAAAGGAAAATACACTCATCTGTATTATCCTTTGAATAAGATCAAAAACATATATTATCAACAACACATCAAGTTATTAAAATAAGGGAGTTTCTACTGTCTGTATTGTTGATTGTGTACTGGGCTGGATTCTATGGATAATATTATATTTTCTGGAATAATGAAACCCTTATTTGTGTTGAGGTTGACTCTCTTTTTTACAGTAGCATGCCTTTTAGAATAAGATTACCAGACTGAAGGGAATCTATGTGGAACAAGTTGATCAGACAATGATTTGGGGAAAAGGATATCAATTTATATTCCAGAAGTTTCCACTATGACATTTCTATTTAAGTAAACTTCTCAACAACTAAACTTAAATTATTGTACATGAAGAGAAAGGGCTTGCAATGAGTATAACTGATTTGAGTGCACTGAGCCAGTTCATTGACTCTGTAGTTTCACAGGTAAGCAAAGAATAGGCACTCCATAATAGTAAGAGTATGAATGTAATCCTGACTTAAAATAAATCTCTCTGGAGATAGTGCACACCAAGGAATTAGAACGTGTATACAGGCAAGTGTATGCTGATTCTACCAAGGATGCTTATGGAAAATTAGTCTAAGAAGCCAGATTATAACCACATGAACTCTAACTGTTCAAAACATGATCCAACATTGCAAAGACCTAGGAATCTTTTGTTTCCCATTAATTAACTAGCTGCATATATTTCCTTCTTAAGTTATATTTTCTATTCTGGGATCATGTATCTCCATTATGAAATAATGACTGATATGATTAGGCTTTTAAGTTGTGGACCTATCCTTCAAATCAAGAGGTGAATGAGGAGAGGTAAGGCATTCCAGGATTCCATATTGTCTCTTCGTCTCTCCTCGGGGCTCCTGGAGACTCCTGTATTTAAAGGACTTGGAGACTGATCTGCTATTTAAGATACAGAGACAGAACAAGTCTCTGAAATCCCTGGAAACTATGATATTGTTTAGGAATGATACATAGGATAGTTCTAGTTCTTACCCATTGTAGGTGGTGCAGCAATAAATATGGACATATACAAAGTTCTGCAGAATGAAGATGTGGAGTCATTCAGATATACACCTACAAGTTTTATAGATATGTCATGGAACTGAAGGGTCTCTATTGACCAACAGCATAAACCTGCAAAAATAACTTTAGAAAATCCTACCAATAATGCTTAAATCTAACACTACTTTTACCCAAGTATCAGGGTACAAAATAAGAAGACAAAGATTAATAATCTCTTATATGCCAGTAAGCATTTTGCTTAGCTATAACCCAGGAAACAATAATTCCATTCACAATATTCTCAAAAATCTGAGAACTAGACCTCTATGATCAAGAGGTGAAAATGATCCCCTTGATAGATTCAGGAACGTCGTCCGATAATGTGACCTATGCACAACTGTTGCTTTCCTGGCAGACTCCACAGGGATAAAGGAAGGAAAGCAGGGATAAGGGAAGGCATCTTGCTGTTTGTCTTCATCCATCATCTCTCTCAATCAGCAGGCTTCTATGTTATAACTGAAGAAATCAGTTGGGAAGACACTGGCTGTTTATTCATGATCAAACAACCAGTGAAGTAGAGCTGGAGACCTACACTGAGGGGTTCAAATGTTACATAAAGTTCACTGTCCTATACAACACAGCTGTACACCTATCTATCAGTGAACTGTATCTATGTAAATACACTTGTGAAATGTCAAAGTACGATGAAGAGAACATACTAACTCTTGTGTTTCTAGGAGAGAGAAATGACCTCATTTCAGACATTTACATGAACTTCAGCCTGAGGTTACCTGGATACACATGGCTGCCTTATTCTTCATTGCCATGTGGAATATCAGCTGTCTAGCAGGCAAATACCAAGTGTCATTCGATCCCTTTCTCTTGTTTCTTATGAAAAGCCACAGTGGAATGTTTGTTTTCTTCTCAGCTTTTACTCTAAAGGGCCAGGCATACTGTAGGATCATCAGAGAAGCTGAGAGCTGTGGGTAAGGTGTGTTGTAGAATCATTAGAGGAGCTGAGAACTATCTGGTCTTTGACTTACCATCCCCCCAGCCTCTGGTGACATGTCATTGCAGGCATCTGAGCTTTCTAAGTCTATCACTGGTGGATTTGGGTATGATGAATTCTTGTGTCTACCTGCAATGAAACATGGATCATCATGTCCATAAGTCTGTGTTGGTAATGAACTACTTTAGGTATGTTTTTTTGTTTGTTTGTTTGTTCGTTTGTTTTAATTTGAGGTCTCTGAGAACATTAGTGGGAGAAAGTTCACTTTTTTTTTTTTTAAAGAAAAGGTTAGAAACATCACATAGTAAAAAGAAGTTTCCTAATGGAAGTCTGATACCAGAGTTGATTCAACTTGCCAGCACTTCAGATAAATGTCATTATGAAGGCTTCCTTCTCACCTTATCTCCCAACTCCTTGATTCCACTCCTCTCTGCTTACTTGGTTTCTGGCTCTCTGGCAGGCCTTCCTAGCCAGGACCCTATCAGGATCCATCTTAGCATTTCTGCTTCTGCGTTATTGTAGCATTCATACTCATTGGCAAATCCTTCTCTGACCCCCAGTAAGTAGCTTCCTCACCGTCGTATGGCCTTTTTACAGAGCAGCTATGCTTTCTTGCCAGTCATTTTAAAATTCACATTCCTTCCATTTGACTCCATGCAACCTTACGTCAGCTCTTTGTACTCCACTGCAATGGTTTTCTCAGGGACCCTCCACAACTCCTATTCAATATTCCTGATCAATATTTATTTTCTGCAACATTTTTCTGATATTTGGTAACTGCTGTAGCTGTATCTCCTTTCTTCTCTCTAAGCTCTGGATTGCTGCCAGCACGTTCATAGTTGTATATTCTGTGAACACTGCACATGAGAAGAAAATAGTGTCTAAAAAATATCTTATCCTCACACTGAATCTTCATGGACTAACGATTCAGTCTCAAAACTAGAAGATTTGGAGCTTGTACCACACATTGTGTTGGTAGAGAAGGGAAAAAGGAAAGGCAAAGGCTTCAATCCAGACTGTTTATTAAAAGACATCTTTCCCTTCTCAAACTGCCAAGGGCTATTACTAAATATTTGATGGTGTCTAGAGAATAATGTTGGTACTTGGGGACATATTTAAGAGTTTCTGTAAGAAAATGCCTTTTAATTTCCTATGGTTACTGGCAGTTTAAAAATTAGACACTGTTCTTGTAAGGGTGGTGGAAATATTCTGTGAACCCTGACTTGTGAAGACAGTGTGTCCTGAAGTATTTGAAGATTTAGAATTCAAAGTGTTATAGGTCACTTCTATTTTTAATATAATCAGAAGCATCAAACTCACACTGATAAAAGGAAATTCCTTACTGTTGTTTATATTCCTTTATTTGTAAATCAAATGGTAAAAGGCAACAGGAGCACATTAACTATTAATGCAGATGTCACAAAACATACGAGTTTTGCATTTTTCTGTATCAAGCATCATGAAACTATGAAAATAGAAGCTACAGTCCACACACACATTCCATTTTATCATGGCTATAACTTTTGGGACCCTTGTAGTATTATTCTCACATCTTCACAGATTCTGAAGTACACCTAATTTTGTGAATCAATTCCTTTTCCACTTCAACACTTAGAAGAAGCTCACTCCAGTAAATCCATGCCTAAGAAAATGGTATCTAAAAGTATCTAAAAGCTCTACAGGGGGATTTTTAGATATGATACCGATACTCCTATCTTTATAGAATTCCTTTTATTTATATTGTGAGCATGTTTACCTAGAGGATGTCCTGGTATTTAGGGTTACAAGGTTGAGATGACCATGCTGAAGCCATTCCTGATTTGCCTTGTCATCTGAACCCTAGATAGGTATGATTATGAATAATCAACTCTAAGGCCTCTAGTGGTGCTGTAGCAATGTCAGGGGCCAGGCAAAAATCACAGGCACCTGTGGGGGATATTTGTAACTGGAAATGATTAGCATTCTGAAGACAGAGACCTGTGACAACACAAAAACATCTTTGTAAAACAAAATAGTTTTATGGAGCAGAATTAGATCAAGAGAAGGTTGTGTGGTGGACATTTGCTTGTGAAAATATAAATCTGTACATAATGATGGCTATGAACCAGTTTTCCAATCTATTACATGTGCCATTTAACCAGACAACATATGCCCATTATTTTTTTTAGCATGAAAAGCAATTGCCATATGTTCAATAGTTATTGAGTTGTAACTAGCAGGTGTGCCTTTGCATAATAATAATGATGACAGTAATATCTTCAGCTTCAATTCTCTTTCTATAATAAAGGGTGAAGGGGTAACAATGGTTATTAGGCCTCTGAATTTTGTAAACACAGCTAGTCTAGGTAATTTATACCAAAGACTGATTTCAACAGTTAAGGTTACACTTTATTTTTTTCATCCTTCAGAAAATTATTTCAGAATTGCATTTTCCCCACCTATATGAACTCAATGAGATTTCAACTCACATAGATGGTAGAATTCTGACATGATTGGGGTGAGTCCTCAAAATCTTTTAAAAGCTTTTTTACATATTTGAATATGCTGTGCTGAAAGGTGGGAACAAGGCGTTGTTATCTACTTTCCTTTAGAAAGCTGAGATTGAGACAGGCCCAAGTGACTGTTTGTCTTCCATGAAAAAAAAAAAAGAATATGGCAGAATTTTCTCCAGTAATGCTGTCAGGCTCAGTAATATTAAACTGCCCTTACTAATAGTGTGTTAAGAATGTATTGCTGTCAATATTATTCTTCTGGAAAATAGAGTCTATCCAAGGTCAAGGGCCAGAAGAGGAAGACAAGGATTGAGAAAATAAGGTCTGTTTTATGAAGAGAACACTGAAAGCCAGCACTTGTTTTGGTTTGTCATATGGTGCCCTCATCATTAACCTGATACATCATAAGTATGGTGTCCTCTTTGAAGGAGATAGAAGTTAAACTCATTTAGGTAAAGTGTCATGTTGGCATGACACAGAGCAATATGTGTAATTAGTGTCAAGTTCTCTCTATAAGGCGACAGGGTGACACCACATGTTACTGTGAAAGAAGTTTTCAGAATTGATTAGCGGTTTCCTTAAATTGTTAAAAAACAAACAAACAAACAAACCGACCTTACTTCCTAGGTTGGATTTAAACTCTGTGAAAGGATCAGGGCAAGTTATAGGAGTGAGGGAGGAGAAAGGTGCTTTAGAGAATTGTGAAAGAGGAAGAAGCAAAGGAAGATGAGGATGGGAAGGGGAGGGAGCAAGAGAACAAGAAAAGCTTCCTGCAGTTCTTTCAGGGAAAGCTACCTTGCATATTTCCTAAGTGCTGTGTTCTGAGCCAGGTTCCCTTGAATGGAAACAGTGGGAGGAACACCAAGGTGCATCCAAACACAGTCTGATGGTTCACCTTACTATCTACATTATGAGAGTCAGGCGTCTCTGTAGTTCCATCAGGATGTGAAGCAGGTTGGCACAGCCTTGTCAGGCGTGGCCATTCCTAAGTAAAAGTCATGTGATCAACAATGCTCTGTGCAGGTGTAGCCATGTTTCATTGACTTCTTTGGCTTGGCATGTAAACGTCCTTGAAGGTTTGCTAAGAAGAAATGAAAGGCTGAAAAAAATGTAATTTCTTAAAATATGGATTTTCAATAGCTAATGTAATTAGAACAGACAGAGGTGTGGGTAATTCACCTGTGTTTGTGAAGAGAACAATTTGGGGCCACAGGTAAGAAAATGGTTTTCATTTATTTACATAAATATTTTCTATTAAGCCAAATAAAATATCCTATCAATTCTTTCTAATTCTATGTGACTCTAAGGCTCAGCTTGGATAATAGTGATAAAGAGGGAAGATGGAGATGGCCATGCTCTGTTCAGCTGACACTATGTTGTGACAGAATTTCTCACACTCATCTTTTGTTTTTGATATTTGTACTTTTTATTGCAAACCATTTGCTATGAGACAAAACATTATTGGCTTTGAGCTCAAGTTGATTTACATGATCAGATGACATACCTAAACACATGTTTTAGCCCGGACATGACTTATTTTAATGACTTTCTCATATAATTTGGTTTTGGAAATTGATCTGCCCTTTAAAAGTAATGTCAGCATTTGAAGGAATTTTACTTGCTTTTTGTTTCTGTCATACCCACATCATCTTTGGAGAATGCCTTTAAACACACAACTTCTATAAAATGCAAGAACTGTTGGGCATTGCCTTGAAATGGAAACCTGGGCACCAAGAACATGAATGAGGCTTAGGGTGAAGCTGAACACCAGAAGCAAATTAAGGGCATCAAACAGTTTATATTCTGAGCATCATGAGCAAAGTTCACATGGGTTTAGGCAGTATACAGTCACAAGGAAGAACAGTGTTTGGAAACATCATCTGAATAGTAAAAATAGATGATGGGTAATCTGAGGTAAACCCATCCCGATTTTCTACACCTGGGAGGGGAACAAAAGCACATTTCAAGAGCAACCTGTATTACAGAAGAAGAAAGGTTCTAAGACTCTTGTTTTGTTTACATGGATCTGCTCACATAGTTTGCTCTCAGAAGTCCCACAGGGCTTCATTGAAGGACCATGTTCCAACATCTATGCTATGTTTGGTTTTGTTTGTATTTCTCATCTTTTAAAAAGTATTTAAGTTAAAATATAATTGCATCATTCCTTTCCTCCATCCAACCTCCCCATGTCAGAGCCTCCCCCTCTCTCTCAAATATGTCCTTTTATTCTTGATTGTTACTGTTGGATGTATGTGTGTATGTATAAATACATCAGGGTATGAATATAGTCTTCTGGATTGGTTTAATGTTGTTCATGTGTATATAATTTCAGAGCTAACCACTTAGTATCAGATAGACAATTTGGGGACTCATCCCTGAGAAAATTAATTCTCCCTCTGTTAGGAGTCCTTTAGTTCCCTGACATTCTTTCTCTAAAGATGGTGTCCTCTGAAATCTCTCCCCCTTTTACGTTGGCAATTCTATTGATATTGCCATTATTCAAGTGTTATGTAGGCACCCAAGTTGTTGTGGTACTATGCATGTAAGTTTTCTGTCATTTCTAGGAGACACAATCTTACAGCAGGGTTCCTGGTCCTCTGGCTCTTACAGTCTTTCCAACTTCTCATTCTTGATGATCCCCGGACCTTATATATAAGAGTTATGTTATAGGTATATCCATTGGGGACTGGCACATTGTTGGCTTGAGACATATCAAGGAAGGCCAACCTAACTAGAGGAATGTTCTGAGAATCCTGAAAGAGATCTTAAAGAGAGAAGAAAACACTAAGAATATCCATTTTGTTCTTTTCGGTATTGTGTTTATCTCATCCTAGTCAAGAAAGCTTTGCTCTATATAAAATTATTTTATATACTATTGTAGATTTTCTAACTTCCAGACAAGCAGAGTATAGGCTAATGCTTTCCTGTAACCAAGGCCTGTTCAGTTTTATAAGATTCCAGTTGCTTTGACTTCTCTTTCTGGACTTCACAATGTGAGGAACCGTATTAAAGGGTTGCAGCATTGGGAAGGCTGAGAACCACTGATGAAAGGAAGTTTCCTCAGAACTCTCCAGATCGAGAAGGTCCACCTGGTCTAAACCTCACACATATCAAGTACAGAGGGGTTATGATCTTATGAAACTAGGGGGGGGGCTTGTTTAACTGAGTAGCAACTAAACAATATCGTCAGCAAGATATTCATATCAGAGGAAGACATTCACAATGGTAAACTTTTATATTCTGATGTCTCACATGGTAGAGCCACACTTTTGATCTGTTTCCCATGTTGATCAGAAAACACACACACACACACACACACACACACACACACACACACAATCACCCCAAAGCCCACCTGTGAACCACTTTTAATTTTCTAAATGTGGTCTCAGGCACATTTGAAGTCACCCAGTGGCTGTGGTGACTAATCTTCAGAACCACATTCTCCTTATTTCCATAGAAACTACCAGCTTATATTCTTCTTTTCAATCCTGATAGGCAAATAAATTTGTGTGTGTGTGTGTGTGTGTGTGTGTGTGTGTGTGTGTGTGGTGTAAAAGCATTTCCCACTTGGAACTATTCAAGGGTGGTGTTAATTGAATTGAACAGTAAGACTGTTTCATGTTTACATTTGGGTGGCAAGAGAATGGTAGGACCAGAACCAGAAAATAGAACTTTAAGAACACTTACTGATCTGGCAGCACACACATCCAATACACTGAAACTCTAGCTCCACAGGATCCTACGTTCTCTTCTGGCCTCTGTGGGCACATGCAGTACACGTGCAAGCAAGTGGACATGTAAAATAAAAATAGTAAATCCGTGTAAGGAATAATTTCGCTCTTTTCAGTGTTTGAAAATGAGAGAAGTACAAGTTGTGTGCTTTCATTGGGATATTTTGAGCAAGGAAATAGAAGCAGAGACTAGGGGCTGATTAGAAGCCTTGGGGCTCTTTATTTCCTCATATTAGAGCAAAACATGACAGTTCTCTCATAATAGGCTGCAAATACAAGTTGATTAGGGTCTTTCTATTGTCTGAACGTAGGGTAATTTCTTGAGATAGTTCCCGGTTGTCATTTTCAGCAAAAGTTGAAGAGATAGCATGGCTCTTGCCTCTAGATGAGGAGGTACTTCATAAAATGCAGTGCTCTGCAGATGCACAGGAAAGTGGCTTTTAAAATGTTCAGTTTCCCATTTATAAAGTGAAATGATTTTTTAAAGTATAGGGTAAGTGAGTTTTTATGTTTCATTTTTAGTTATTGAATTGCCTACATAATTCATTTCAGGAGGGCACTGTTCCCCCTCAAAGTTAGAAAAACAGTCGTTCAATCGTACAGTCTCCTTGAGATTATTTTTATTTTTTTTAAGTCTAAGAATTTTGGAATGTCAAATTTTAGATGTGGAGGTTTAACTTGTTTGGCTAAGGTGACATTTGAGTTCATCTCCAATGTGTGAACATCCTAGTCTTTCCGCTCTTCTTTTCTCTTTATCTTTGGGAGCCAGGAGAGTTGTGTCCTGCATTGTTTCTTTGTAGTCAGCGCAGCATTGCCTGTGGTGTGTGAGATGGCTGCCTTTCTGACTGTGGAAAGTCACAAAACTGAAAACATACTAAGGAGCACCGGTGTCTCTCTCCCATTAACCTTGGGAAAGGTGACAGGAAATAGGTTTAAGGGCTTCGCCTGACAAGCCACTTTCTTGATTTATGCATTTCAATTTGTTTACTTTTTTGTTCTTCCAAAATCACAATTTGTTCCTTTAAAATCCTTTGATGGATTGATGCCATCACCGTTTCAATCTTTGTTATTTCTGTATGTAAATTGTCTACTTTGCATATTTATACTCATATATACTGGCATCCCATAAAGCTTTATGATATAGGATGGTCCCTTGCACATGACTCCTTGTAAATTGTGAGGGAAATACAAACTAATGAGACCAATTTAGATTCCTCAATTTGAAATGAAATGTTCATATACTGCCAAATATTATAATGTTGGAAGAATATTTATTATAAGTTGGATACAGAAATTTGCAAATTTTCCTCTCTAGTTACTTTGGAAAATGTCTATGGTTTTAAATTCTGGCTTAGGAATTATATTAACCAAAATGAAGTAGAAGATGTTCAATTTTATTTTATTTTATTTTATTTTATTTTATATATTTTTGAAGATGTTAAAACACAGGATGTGTTTTGAGAAACTACTTTGCTTTGTTCTTTTATTTTAATTTATTTATTTGCATTCCAAAAGTTGACCCACTTTCCAGTTCTTCCTCCCTGAGTTCTTTACCCCCTCCCCCCCACCTCTGAGAGGATGCTCCCCTCGGGCCTTCCTTCTTGCTAAGCTTCCTAACATCTGTAAGTTGTATCATGGCTATTCTGAACTTTTTGGCTAATATCCACTTATCAGTGAGTGCATACCCTGTATGTCCTTTGGGGATATATTTGGGATGATATTTTCTTCTATTTGCCTGCAAACTTCATGATGTCCTCATTTTTAATAGCTGAATAGTATTCCATTATGTAAATGAACCACACTTTCTGTATATATTCTTTAGTCGAGGGACATCTGAGTTGTTTTCAGCTTCTGGCTATTACAAACAAGGCTTCTATAAGCATAGTAGAGCACATGTCCTTGTGGTATGGTGTAATACATCTTTTGGGTATATTCCCAGGAATGGTGTAGCTGGATCTTCAGGTAGGGCTACTTCTAATTTTCTGATGAACCAGCCAATTGGTTTCCAGGGTGGTTGTTCCAGTTTGAAATCTCACCAGAAATGGAAGAATGTTTCTTTTTCTTTACATCCTCACCCTAAAACAAAAGGATATACCTTCTTCTCAGCACCTCAGGGTATCTTATCCAAAACTGACCATATGTAATCAGTCATAAAAAAAAAGCCTCAACAGATACAAGAAGGTTTAAATAATCCCATGCATTGTATCAGACCACCACAGACTAAGGTTAGACTTCAACAACAACAACAGCAACAAACAAACAAACAAACAAACAAAACAAGAGAAAGCCCACAGACTCTTGGAAACTGAAAAAAATATCTACTCAATGATAACTTGGTCAGGGAAGAAATAAAGAAAGAAATTAAAGATTTTCTAGATCAATGAAAATGATGGCACAGCATACCCAAACTTACAGGATACAATGAAAGCAGTGCTAAGAGGAAAATTCATAGCACTAAGTGCCCTCATAAAGAAATTGGAGAGACCCTACACTAGCAACAGAACACCTGAAAGCTCTAGAACAAAACATACCCAAAAGAAGTAGATGACAAGAAATAATCAAACTCAGGGTAGAAATCAACCAATTAGAAACAAAGAATCAAAACCAGAAGCTGGTTCTTTGAGAAAATGAACAACATAGATAAACACTTAGCAAAACTAACTAAAGGAAACAGATACAGTATCCAAATACAGTATCCAAATTAACAAAAGCTGAAAAGAAAAGGGAGACATAACAAAAGAAATTAAGGAAATTTTAAAAAAATCAGATCTTATTACAAAAACCTATACTCAACAAAATTGGAAAATATAGATTAAGTGGATGATTTTCTAGTCTGATACAACATACCAAAGTTAAATTAAGAGCAAGTAAACTGTGAAAATAGTCCCATATCCCCTAAAGAAGTAGAAGCAAGCATTACACACACCCCCAATCAAAAAAAAAAAAAACAAAAACAAAAAAAAACCACAGGGCCAGATGTTTTAGTGCCGAATTCTACCAGGCTTTCAAAGAAGAGCTAACACCAATACTCCTCAAACTATTCCACAAAATAGAAACAGAAGCAACACTAAATGTATTCTAAGTCTTAAATTCAAGGGTACTCTGGCACCTAAACCACACAAACACCCAACAAAGAAAGAGAACTTCAAACCAATTTCACTTATAAATATTGATGCAAAAGTACTCAATAAAATTCTCATAAACTGATTCCAAGTCACCTCAAAACCATCATTCATCACAATCAAGTAGGCTTCATTCCAGGGATGCAGGAATGGTTCAATATATGAAATCCATCAACGTAATCCACTATATAAACAAACTCAAAGAAAAAAATGATCATCTCATTAGATACCGAGAAAGCCGTTGACAAAATATAACAACCCTTCATGTTAAAAGTCTTAGATCAAGAATTCAAGGCCCACACCTAAACACAATAAAAGCAATATACATCAAACCAACAGCCAATATCAAATTAAATGGAGAGAAACTTGAAGCAATCCCACTAGGTTGCCCACTCTCTTGCTATCTGTTCAATACAGTACTTGAAGTTCTAGCTAGAGAAATAAGACAGCAAAAGGAGATCAAGGGGATACAAGTTGGAAAGGAAGAAGTCAAGATATCACCATTTGTGGATGACATGATAATATGCATAAATGACCCAAAAAATCTACTAGAGATCTTCTACATCTGACAAACAATTTCATCAAAGTGGCTGGATAAAAAATTAACTCAAACATATCAGTAGCCTTGGGAAATAACACCCTTCACAATAGTCACATCTTGATGTAACTCTAACCAAACAAGTGAAAGATCTGTATGACAAAAACTTCAAGTCCCTGAATAAAAAAGTCAAAGAAGACTTTAGAAGATAGGAACATCTCCAATGCTTGTGGATTAGTAGTATTAATAGGAAAATATGGCTATCCTACCAAAAGCAATATACAGACTCGATGCAATCCCCATCAAAACTCCAACACAATTCTTCACAGACATGAGAAGAGTAACTCTCAACTTCATATGAAAAAACTAACAAACAAACAAAAAAAACAAGATAGCAGAAATACTTCTAATCAATAACAGAAATTCTGGCCGAATCACCATCTCTGACCTCAAGCTGTACTACAGAGCAATAATGATAACAACTGCATGATATTGGTATAGAGATAGACAGGACAATCAGTGGCATAAAACCAAAGACCCAGTAATAAACCCATCTACCTATGGACACTTGATCTTTGACAAAGAAGCCAAAGCCATACAATGAAAAAAAAAAAAAAAGAAAGCATCTTCATTCAACAAATGGTGCTGGTCTACCTGGTTGTCTGCATGTAGAAGTATGTGTATTGATCTGTATTTATCTCCTTGTACAAAGCTCAAGTCCAAGTGGACAAAGGACCTCCACATAAAACCAGATACACTCAATCTAAGAGAAGAGAAAGTAAGAAAAAGCCTCAAACACATTGGCACAGGAGGAAATTTCCTGAACAGAACACCAATGGGTCAGGCTGTAAGATCAATAATTGACAAATGGGACCTCATGAAACTGAAAAGCTTCTGTAAGGTAAAGGACACTGACAATAGGATAAAAATAACATTTTTCAGATTGGGAAAAGATCTTTACTAACCCTACATCAAGTAGAGGTCTCATATCCAAATTGTTATAAACAATCGATAAATTAGACTCCAAAAAACAAATAACCTAATTAAAAAAATGGGTACAGAGCTAAACGGAGAATTCTCCACAGAGGAATTTTGAATGACTGAGAAGTACTTAAAGAAATGTTCAACAACCTGAATCATCAGAAAAATGCAAATCAAAATGACCCTGAAATTCAACCTTACACCAGTCAGAATGGCTAAGATGTGAAATTTTAATTCAGATCAGTAGGGAATTTAGAGATTGGGGAATTAGTAGATGGCTTCTACATATACATGCCTTTTATTATTAATAAAATAAATATGTCACTAAAGATACATCATAAAAGAATTTAATCAATTACATGAGACCAATACTGCTTTTGAACTTTCTAAATATCCTTTGTTGGGGTAAAAATTAGTTTTCTACTTTGGTCTTCTTTGCAAGAAATGATTGGTCCACATTCAAGTTCTCCCTTGCATATATCTTCCAGAGATCATTTATGGTCTATGTTAACTTTGAACTTAATTTAGTATCTAGAAGATATATAGTGCAATCACTTATGATACTCCCCAAATTTAAGCATTTATCTAAGAGCTAAAGCATTCTGTAAACCATGGGATTATTAAATTGTTAAAGAATGGTGTCTAATCCTATCAGGGCAGTGACAAAATCTAAGTATCTTTCCGAATTCCTGGACATGGATTCATTGTACCTAATAAAACCTGTAAAGCAAAGTCATTGTTTGAATAGCTTCTGTAAGCCATAATACAAACCACAAAAATAAGAAGAGAGCTTTAATAAGAAAGAAAGTTGGCACGATAATTTAGAATTCTATGAATCTCTTGCCCGGAGTTGAGAAGAAGAGAAGTTTCAGATTTTTCTACAATATTTTAGGAAAAGGCATGGGATTAGGTTATAGTCATTTCTTTCCCTTGGTTTCAGTGGTGGGGGAATATCTTGAAGAACGAACATAATTAGACTTTGTAGAGGTAAGATTATGAGGATTCAGGGCCAAGAATTTAGTCAGATGGTAAACGGGGTCCAATTACACTCAAGCACAGGTTAGAGTAATCAGAAGGGAAGGAGCCCAATTACGGAGTGAGCACGATATCATAGATGGCTCAATAAAGGCCAGAAATAGGCAGATAAAAATAGAAGGCTTCATATAAATTTCAGAGCAGTTTAGAATGAGTATTTCAGATAAATCTGAGATGGAAATGGATAAAAGTGAAGTTAAAGAGGTAGATTGGTTTCAAATAAAAGTGATCGACACATTTTGTATAATGGGGTGGAGACACACCAGCCTCTTTCCTTCAGATTCTCCACCACTTTGTAAGTGCTTCTGAGTAATAGTATAAGAATTATTGAGGGAGAAGTTGGTCAAAATGAAGCCAAAATAAAATCAATCACTTCATTGGTCAAGTCATCCCTTAAAGGGTGTTTTTATTCAGAATCGTTTGAAGGTAAAGTTTAAGAGTTGGATAACTTAGCAGTGATGGTTGGGATCGAGTGGTGAACTCATCACCATCCCAGTGGTGGTGGCTTATGAGTCTTAGTTCCACCAAGCCTTACAGCTGTGCATGCAGAAGCTCTCAGACCTATTGCTGCAGAATTAATTACACTGGCCTCACTGACTGCTCCTGTGAATCCCACCTGATACAGTGGTGGTAGGAATCCTGAAAATAAGACAGCTGTTCTCTCTGGTTGAGAATTTAAAGGTAACTTCCAAAAAGGACTCACTGAAGATTGTTCCAACTTCTACCTGTGTTCCCAACTCTAAACTCTTGTTTTTCTTCCACAAAGAATGGTAGCATATGCATGTTTATGAGGCTGAAGGGACAGGAGAGAGTTGGTCTTAACCCCAAGTTGTGTCTGATTTATCCCAAAGACCAGTGTCCTGCCACTCTCCAAATGAAACGTCTCTGTCTAGCAGAGCCTGTGACTATGTCTTTATTCAGGGCTTCCCAACTTCAAGATTCTCATCACCTGAGAGGATGTCTGTCACTCCAGCATGTGGCATCTTCCCCAGAGGACAAGAAGGGTATCCAGAATCTACCTTAGAGTCACAGCATATCCTATTCCATCTGATTTTAAAAATTTTATCCCACGTGTGGCTCGTATTTAGGAATAAAACAAAGAAATAACCAGTAACTTACCCCTAAAAAAAGAAAAAAAATCTACATACATTTTCTCCTTTTGAAAAATCAAAAATGATGAACTCAGCGTTTATTAACTAATAAATATTGTGATTTGCATAATTTCACATGAAAAATGAATTGGCACTCATTGTGGACAATTTGACAAAAAGTCTTTAGAAAGAAAGAGCGACAAATTTACGACAGTGTTGCTCTGTTACCATGGCCCTGTGTGGTATAGTAGTATCCTGGGCAGCATTGCCCAGTCAATGTTAATCACTGGCTAGGAGATCATTAAGATGTGTGGATATTGAGCAAATGCAGCTGTAATTCATGTCACGATTGAAACATCTCTGATGTCCATCTGCTGTGGCATAGTAATCACCTCTGTAGGTGCTCATTCAGTAGCTCTGAGCACTTCCATGTTGGGAAGTTCTTGGCTTCAGTGGAGATGGGGGAAAAGAAGCTGTTAATTGCATTTGCATTGTTTTCCATCAGCAGGAACTAGATGAATGAGAAATTCATTCATAAGCTTCGTAATGCACTTCTCTGTGTAAAAAGGCCTGTTTCCCACAACCCTTGTACTTCAATCTTACACCATTTTCTCGTGAGGGAGGAAATACCTTTTTATTTCAGCTACATCAGACACATTCATGAAACCTCAGCCCTGGGGAAGTCTAGCCATTACCTCCATATACCAGCCCTGTTTCAAAACTAGGTTTAGAATAACTAAGAGTCTTTTGTCATGGTTTAGACATTTTCCTGGTGACAGCTGTATGTTTTTAGAATTGTTTGGAGGAAATATAAGAAATCAAACTGTTTCCTCTTCTTCTATTTGGTGACACGTAATAGAAAGGCCCAGGAGTGTTCTCTAGAATCTATGTTTTATCTGCACTTGAAAGCTCAGTCACTAAGATAAGGATGAAGATAGAGCAGAATCAGAAAAGATTTCTCATTTCTGATCAGGCTTTTGGGATAATACAAGGCTGGAATATTAAAACAAGACGTCAGTATTAGTTTTGGTGGGAATTAATTAATATCAGGGCACTTTGAAAACAGTCCTGTGAACCTTAGGGGCTGATAGCAAAGGAAAGTTCGCTTTCTTCATGGTTTCACATTAATAAGTAGTCAGCAACCCCAAAGCTCTCCCTCTAAATATTCTAACAATGCCATTCACTATATTGTAGCCATAATTGGTCTTTGAGATATTTTTTGTCTTTAGGGAAAGACATTTGGTTTTATGTTTTATGCATAATGATCAAAAGTTGATCCAGTAATAATAGAGTTTAAAACTATAATTATTTTAATATTTAGAACAAGAAACATACGTTTCAGAAGCATCTTATACTGTGTTAAAGCATAGGACAAGGAGCAGCTGTGGTTCACCATGATCGATCGCACACTGCAAATATTTAGACAGCCAAGAAGAAAGAAGCTATGTGCGAACTCAGGTAAGTCCTGAAGTAATGCTGGGTTCCTGAAGGGTGGCTATTGAGGTGGGACTCACAGTTCTGCACTCGTGGAGACAGAAATAAGACTGGAACTGAAAATCAATAGGGAGGTTTTATGATGGCACATGACTGTAATGTTCGCTAGCTGGAAGGCTGAGGTGGGATTGCAAAGTCAAGGTCTGCATGCGGGCCATAGTGATTTCTCTCAAAATTAAAAACCAAACAGAACCCCAAAGTACCAGGTTTGCGTGAAGATCAGTGACAGAGTACTTTCTCAACATGAGTGAGCCCCTAAGTCTAATCTCCAGCACCATGAAAAAAAAAAAAAAAAGAAAGAGAGAGAGAGAGCCAACGATGACCTTCATTGCTCAGTTTCCTTTTGTGAAATGGTTCTGCACACCCACAGGAGATAGGCAAGAATGCCCTCACACATCCTGTCGCTCCTGGGAGCAGAGCAGAGAATCCAGACAACAGCCTAATGTTGCTGAAGTTGTCACAGGGAGTTAGTTGCTACAAGGAGGGGTGGTTTTGTTTTTCAATACATCTGAAGTGACAGACTATGGTGGATTTGACAAGGATAGTGTGGTCTGTGTTTGTGAAATGATTACTTCCATTTGAACTTCCATACTTGCAATATATCTCCTTTAAAGACACATCCTTTTCCTGTCTCTTTGTTTGGTTCCATGCTCCTTGATCCATCAATTAATGTGTGATTTCCTACTGGAGTCCTTGATCAATATGCATGGCTATTTTCATTACATGGGGAAGATGAAAGTGCCCTTGACTGGTCATCCAGTTTAATTGAATCATGCCTGTGATTTTGGCACAATTTTCACTTTATGAATGAAAGGCAAAATTTCCCATGATGCTTTGCATTTCTACCAATGCAGGTGAGCAAATATGTCCTTTGGGTGTGGTCCAGGGACTCTTAGTTATTGATTTTAAATGTATAATATATGTTTATATATAATATGTTTATATGTATAATATATGTATAATACCCACACAGCTATAGATAATAGAGCTAGATTACTGGCATCATCATAACTGCATATAGTAGACATAATAGTAGAGAGTCTATGCTTAGAATTATCGACACTACTACTATGAATATTGTATTTGTACCTAATATATTAGGCTTGCTGGAAAATTTTCTGGTTATCTGTCAACTCCAGAAACTTTCATTTGTACATTGTTTTGTATGCATTTTCATATATTTTATGTTATGCTATAAATGCTATCAGTTGGAGCCATGGTTCCCAATGAGGACAGTGCTCCATTTGAGGTGCTTTAACATATGGGTAGGACTTTTATTACCACAGTGATTGATAAAGGAAGCTATGCCAGATGCCCTGTCAATGTATTTGAAAATCTTGCTCAGAAGGAAATTACCCTGCTTCTCATAAAATGCTTGAGTGACTCTGTGGATTTGCATGTAAGTGAACAACCTGTTCATAACTGCCTGAGCTAAGATTTAATTTCTCCTTAGTTATAAACACAAAGTGCTATTTCCACCTTTTTAGCATGCTCTGAGCTTTCCAGAAAGATACTCATATAAGTTGATCATATTTCACTTTTGTTGGTTCTGAAGTTATCAGAAATGCTCTGTCTTTCATGGTGGATGACATATCCAAAGGCCACTCTGTCTGTGGTCCTTCAGTTACAAATACCAAGTCACTCATCAGTTTTGCAGCTTCTGTTGTCATATTACTGACAATCATCATGGATACAGGCATCATGTACTTTATTAAATTTTCCAGTTTTTGTCCAGTTTTTTATTATAATGCTTGTCCTTTACTCTAAATGAACATCCTTTTATGTCTCTTTCATATTACATTTAGGGAATTACTAATTGATATTTAAATCACGTATATAGGTAGATTATATCTCTAAATTTTAGCATATTTTTAAAATTAATTTAACTAAAATTTATAGATGATATAACCTAGTATAGCTTGTGATGATGATAGAAAATTAAAACATATTCACAGGTAAGGTTGAGAAGTCTTAGAATAGATTGAGAAGGCAGGCCACCGTAGAAAATCACCACACCTGGTAGCACAGTTAGAACTTTGGGATGATGCAATGCATGACCTTTGATTTATGGAAGGATATAGCATACATAGCTGTGAATGTAAACCTGTAATAAAGGCCTTAATGTAGCTCCTTGGGAACTGTTCTGCTAAGGATTTTCATTTGATGTTATCTAATATCAAGGCCACTACTTCATTATAAGTAGACCCCTCCTGTGGCCACTTCCTTTTTCACTGCCAGTCTGTAAAGGAGGTAGGCACTGTGAAATTATGTAATATAATTATTAATTTGACAGCCAGCCATCTTTACTGTATTCTCCTAGTAATGACAAGTTACAGATTCCATTTTAATATGATAAGAGGATTGTTAAACAAAGTATGGTGGCTAGCATGCAAAGATAACAGGGGGCCATCAGTCTAGCCCAACCAGTTTCAGAGACGGGTTAGATGGAGAGACTGAACTCTTGTGTTCTAGGTGGTAGCTAAGAGTGTTTCAATAGTTGCTTAACAGTTACTTTATCCCTTATTTTGAAGGCCAGTGAGCTGAGAGAGGAAGGAGAACTAGAGGAATAACAAAGAAGTCTTTTTGGAGTGTGAATTGCTTGGTCCTTTCATGTGTATTTCTGCAGCACTGGGTGTAGTGATGCGGTTGTGGGTCATCTTCATTTCAAGTAACTCAGCCGCTTTCTATCAGATGACCCAGGTTATTTAAAATTAGAACCAAGGGAAGAAGAAGTGGCAGAGATCAACAATACAGCAGCCTAAACCAAACCTGAAGAACTACAACATCAACCAATAGACCAACAGACTTACTAACATGGAAAAAAGAAGTCTCACAGAGCCCTACCCATATATAAAGAACTGAAGGCCCATAAGGAACGCTGAGAACAGGAGACATGGTCTTTCCCGGGAATGAGTTCCTTAATTGGTTATCCAGTATGAAGCAGGCAACAGTAAGCAGACTAAGCAGGGTGAGTGTGTGTGTGTGTGTGTGTGTGTGTGTGTGTGTGTGTGTGAGAGAGAGAGAGAGAGAGAGAGAGAGAGAGAGAGGATGTAAGAGATTATGATTTCAAAATTGAGCAAGGAGGGGGTAGACATGAGGGATGCAAGGAGAAAAGAGAATGGAGACAGTGACATAATTATATTTCAATCTAAAAAAATAAAAAGAGAAAAAACATTTTAAGACTTAAATGTTATATTTATACTGCGTTTATTGAACACCGATTATGTGTTAAGGATTATTTAATGTATTAATTAATTTGTGGATATGTGCATGCATGCATATATGACTGTCAGTGTGAATGCAGGTGTATATGTACTACAATTTGCATATGGAAGTCAGAGGACCACTTGTCAGGAACATCTCTCTCTCTCTCTCTCATTGTTTTTGAGGCAGGAGCTCTCTTTTGCTTGCCCATTGTACTAGCCCTAAGTTTTTAGCAATTTTCCTTTTTTATTGGTTACTTTATTTATTTATGTATATTTCAAAAGTTATCCCCATTCCCAGTTTCCCCTCCACAAGGTTCCTATCCCCTCCTCCTTCCCCCTGCCTCTATGAGGGTGCTCTCCTACCTGCCCACCCACTCTTGCTTCAGGGGCTTAGTGTTCCCCTGTTCTGGGTCATCAAGCCCCCATGGGACCAAGGGGCTCCTCCTCCAGTGATGTCAGATAAGGCAATCCTGCTAATACAGCTGGAACCATGGGTACCCGCTGCGTACTCTTTGTTTGGTGGTTTAGTCCCTGGGAGCTTTTGGGGGAGGGTCTGGTTAGTTGATATTGTTGTTCTTCCTATGAGGTTGCAAACTCCTTCAACTCCTACAGTTCTTGCCCTAATTTCCCCATAGGTGCTCAGTCCAATGTTTGGGTGTGTACATCTGCATCTTTATTGGTTTGATTCTGGCAGAGTCTATCAAGGGACAGCTATACTGGACTCCTGTCATCTTCCTAGGAATACAGATGTGTACCACAGCATCCACATTTTCAAATAAACTTTTGGGGATCAAATACACATCATCCACCTTTCTGGCTGTCAACTATTTAGCTGTTGTGCCATCTTGTAGGCCCTTTGTAATTGTTTGAAACCGAAGAAGAACGATTCTACCCTTGTGAAGCCTATAGTTGACATCAGGCACAATTGCATCCCCTAGATCTTCTAGAATAATGGATAGTACAAACAAGGTGTGACAAGCACGAGATTGGAATAACAGTTGTTGACCGTGTATCTCTATCATGAGATCTTAGCTTACAGTTGTTACACTCTTGGATTCTTTATTTCTCCAAGTGAAGAACTGTAGAAAGTGATTATCCTCATAGAGTTTCTCTGATGATATTAAAAAGCATCCACTGCATATGAGTGATCAATGTTAAATGTCTTGCTCTCTTATCAGACAGTTATAAATGAGCTACCAAGGGAGACTTTAATATTTAACCTGAGCCGCAAAGTTATGCAAAAGTTATAAATACCAAATATTTAACTAATCGCTTGGGACAAACATCTCTTTGGTTATGTGCAGTGCTTTTTTACCATTGTCACTATAAGTTCTCTCAAACACCCTCAGAGCGTCCTGTTTATTAATTTTACTATGGTAAACACATCCTTAATTGCCCAATTACACAAAAGACTTAAGCAATTCAAAAAAGAGTTTTTGCTTGACAGCATAAAAAATCTTCTCTTTGAAAATATGTGGATGGAAATATAAGCCAATTGACTGGAACATACATACTTATCTATTTTGAACTTATCTAGTGTATCCAGTCACATAATTCATGCCAATGGAATGATGGTGAATGAGGAGAAGAGGCTCTCAACCATAGAGCAATTTAGAAACTTAATTACTTCATCCATTCATGTAATGAAGAAATGTTTTAAAGTTTCTATTTCAGGCTCCAAGAATTGAAAAATATCAATTGATGATCATGCATGTAATGTTTGACAAATCTAGAAAATAGGTTTATCTGGGGGAAGTTTTTCTGCAGAGCAAGGAGAATAGCCCAGCTTTTATTAGGATCTCACATATCCACTTTTTCATGAAATAGGAAGTAGGGGAGAGGGTTATGGCACAGTGCAACATCCTTACATCCTAATGTTCAGTTGGTTGTAAGGAATTAAGACAGTTGCCATTTAGTGTACCGATTGCATTGCATTCCTGTCAATTCTGTGGTCTATATGAATCCCAGTCTTCACAATAAAAGGCTGTTAATTAATTCAGATGCTTGCAGTCTTTGGCTATGTAAAATTAATAGAATTGTGGAGTTTCTTGAATCTGTAATTATTTAGCACTATTGTTTGGCACTCAGAATAAATATGCAGGTGCATTTAATTTGCCTGCACCCTCCCTTCTTAGCTTATCACTTCTCTTTTTAAATTCATTATTTTATTTATTTATATCCCAAATGTTGCCCCCTCCAAGTCTCCCTTCCAGAGTTCTTCACCCCCTTCCCTTTGCCTCTGAGAGTGTACCCCTCTCCCGCCTCCCCTGATGAATCCCTCTTCTCTAGGCATCAAATCTCTACAGGATTAGGTGTGTCCTCTCCCACTGGGGTCAGACAAGGTAGTCAGTCCTTTGCTTCATATGTGCCTGGGGCCTCGGACCAACCAGTGTATGCCCTTCCATTGGTGGCTTAGTCTCCTGGAACTTAATGGGTGTGTTTGGCAGTCTCTGTATGTAACAATCAATCACTAAAAGTTTGGTGGCTCTTACAGACTTTTCTTGTCCTTTCATGATGTTGTTCCCTGAGCTAAGGTTGTAGGAGCTAGGCTTCAGATAGATCCACTGTGACCTTATCTTTCCTTAGTGTCCAGGTGTGTGTGTGTGTGTTTTTTTTTTTTGAGAGGGGGGGCAGAGAGAGGACAGAGAGAGGACAGAGAGATAGACAGACAGAGAAACAGAGAGATAGACAGACAGAGACAGACAGAGAGATGGAGAGAGGAGACAGATAGAGATAGACATAGACATAGAGATAGAGAGGGGGAGGAAAGTTGATGACTTGATTATTGCTACACTTAACTGAGAGTATAAGGATGGTATTTAGAATGTAGTTAAGAAACTCTGCCAGTGTGCAAAGTAGTCGTAGTAGATTCTCTTCAAATATCCATGATCTTACTAGCCCTGTGCTGTTGACTGAGTTTCTATTACCAGATATGATTCCCTCCAGTCTGCTACCAGACTTCCTTTCTTACATAAGGCTGCATAAATAGGACCTAAACAATGACAGTGGCAATAGGCATGCTAACACCGAAATGGGGCAATCTCCTGGGGTCATATTCCCAAAGTATGACAGGGTACTAATGTCTGTTGGAGAGGAAGAATTAGTTGTTCCTAAGGATTAATCCTCTGATTTCTTTTCTAATACAAAGAGAGAAGCCTTAAAACTAATATATATATAATGAAATTTGACTCCAATGAAAATTGGACTCAGTAGATTGTATTTATATATTTGCATGTATATATATATATATGACTATATATATATGTATATATATCAATAATACAATAAAAGAGGCTATTAATTTGACAGTAAGGGAAGAGAGGAGGTCTTGGAGTGGGGACATGCTGGGAGCAGGAAAAAGAAAAGAAAAATGGGAAAGTGATATAATTATATTTTATTTAAAATGCATTTAAAATTGAACAGCTCCCTATCCATTTTGCCTTAATATCAGATAAATTTGACAGAGTAATAATATAGGTCTTCTTGGTTTCTCTTTCTTCTTAAGACCTTTTGAAAACTATTTTACTTACATGTACATGTGTAGATCTTTGTATGGACATGTACAGGTTTGTGGGGTGCCCATGGAAGTCAGAGACATCGTCCTGAGACCGGAGTCTTCGACTGTGAGCTGCCTGATGGCTGCTGGGAATGGAACTCTGTAAGAACAGCACTCACTCTAACCTGTTGTCTCTGTAGTCCCAGTTTCTGATCCTTTGAGACATTGGGAATGCATTCTTGCAAGTTTTAAGGCCATTGTGTTTGACACTGGTGAATAATATTTTGAAATCTTATGTAAAACAAACTCCAGTGCTTTAATATTCTTTGGACCCTGGAGGGAATAATATATAATGAAAACTCTAACTCAAAGAAACCACAAAAGGTCTTTTGAGGGGAAAGTGTGGTCGGCATAGCTCTTCAATTGCTCTAACAGAGAGTCTGCGACTAGTTCATCGCTGCTAAGCAAAGTGCTGCAGAAGGAAGGTGCCCATGGCCAGGCAGCTGACCACAGAGAGGGCTCCTTCCTGCTGGATTATCTTCAGTTATGGACCTCACAAGGTACCTTGGTGCATTTGTCTTTTCCCATCTCCACATATTGTGACCATTCCCTGACTCCATCTTCACTTTCTGCCCAAATGGTATTTGAGCTGTTATGCATGAAACATAAGTGCACGTGTATGAGTATGAAGAACATATCTCTGAGCTCATCTGACAGCCAGAGCCTACAAAGCCACATATTGACTTTACCACTCTGTGCTTGTTGACCTAACACTTATTTCATTTTAATTGTTTATAGACTACATAGATTAATATATTCAATATATATCATGTGCCTTTGGGAATGGCACTTTACGTATTTTTCTTACTTCTTCTGGGATAGTCAGTGATCTCACTGACAAGAATAGGGTTTAAAATATAGTGTGAACAAGTAAATAGGATATAGTATGGGCTAATGTAGGAGAGGGAAGAGAACTTCAGGAAGGCAAGAAGCTTTGTGACTTCGTTTCAAAATAACTGAGACCTTGCAAAGTTGCCTCTCAATTTAACATTCTGGTGATTGGGGATATAGAGTTTTTCAGTGATCTAATACGAGTTAAATAACGAACAAGTCAAAATAGTCCTGTGACGTTTTCTAAAATGTTTTGTCAGCTATTGGATTTAATTCTACCAGCGGGTGTGCGGTTACATAACACACTGTGACCTTGATAAGGTCCAAGTAAGTGTCAAATTGGAAATGAATATTTCATGCTCTGAAATTATTGTTTCTAAACAAATGACTTTTAGGTAATTAGTTTTTATTTTTCTTCCTGATATCTCATAAGGAGTAGTTGTGGAAATAACAGTGGAGTATATTAATAGTTAAAGAACATAATAAAACATCTGACGTGTAGAGTGGTCAGATCCTGTTTGTGATATATATTTAGATACAGAGGATGTTGTGGTAAGGAAAGCAGAGCCACAAGAGAATGATCACCGCCTACGTTTAGCTTCTGTGTGGATTGCTTTTGTATTGACACATTTGGCTAATAGACTCCTGCCTAGAATTCTATTTGTCTATCTAAATCAGATGTCCACAATTCACTATAAGTGAGTAGATGACATGTATATGTTCTGCCCCTGAAGTCACAATAGTAGTTTTTAACCAGGTCAGTGTGCATGTAGGTACAAGATGCAGAAGACATACTGTAGCAGCAGCATCCACATTTGTCTCAAGCAGCAGAGAAACTAGGAAAATAAAAGCCCTGGAAAATGAAGTATTATGCACTTGTTTTGAAATTTAAATATGTTAGAGTAAAGACATGAATCATATTTTCTTTTCCTTTCCTTTTTCTTTTCTCTCTGACCCTCTGCTCCCTCCCTATTTGCTTCCACTCTCCCTCATTTCTTAGGTTTCTTTGGCTGGCTTTAAAATTCTAGGATCAAGCAGTGTTCTTACCTCATCCCTTTAAGTGGCTAGAATTAGGAGGGTGCACCTTATGGCACCCACATTGCATTAAAAAAATATTTTCACTATGCCTCTCTGCTACTTAATTCACTAATTTGCTTAGATTAATACATAATAAAATTGGGTTATTTATTGATATTAAGGTGGAAAAGGATATGTTGTGCAAATAGTATAGCTCAGTGCAAATTATTCATAAAAGCCAGGAAATATAGTCAGTTAATTGGAGGTAAGAAACTATATGCATAAAGTTGTCCTGTTAATAATTTCTTTTCCTTGCAGAAAGACTAAAAACTAGAACGGGACTGGGTAGATGACAAAGTGGGTATAATATTATATTATATCCTTCAGTAAAGAACATACAAACTTATTTCTCTATCTGTTTTCCACATCTGTAGTTAATGAAACAGCTTTTTCATGCTTAATTTCTAATTACTTTGTGGCTACAAAAGTAATAGTGTGGAAGATTATGTTTTTTTTTCCTCAAAGGAAACACATATTTTCCTTATTAAAATATGGACAATATAGACAATTTAATGAAAGCAAGTGACCACTTCTAGCCCATTTTCTAGGGACAATTGGTATTAATGTTTTAGCATAGCTAACTTTTGACTTCATTGTTTTGGTAATTTTACATAGCCTTTTTAAATATATGAAAATGTTTAATTCTTGGTGTGATTACAAAGTCAATTCAAGACCAATGTTGGAGAAAAGTAAACAAATTGTCAAAAAGATATAAAGAAGATTACTTTAGGTTTTTAGAAAACAGTAACAATAATTTTCAGCTACTGTTGATGACAAGGTAGATGATCAAACATGGTAAAAAGGAGAAGAAAATCCAGTCTCAACCATAAATTCATTGGCTTTCTTTGAATATATTTTGTATATTCATGCCTAACACTGAAGTCTAAGGCTTTTCGAAAGCAAAGCCTCGGGTGTGTTCTGTGGGAGCGCTGCTGATGGGGCACCAACATCCAACGGAAGCAGGCAACCTCAGCATCAATTTGTATTTAGATCCATGCCTTTTGACCACAGATCTGAGATCTGAAGCGGCCTCACCTCAGGCTTTGACTCTTACTTCCCGAGGATGCCTAAGAATGATAGAAAGTAATCCCAGCTGCAGGGGATCATCTTTCCCATGTAGATTCCATGCAGAAATGACATGGGTCAAGTGAACTGCATACCCTCTGCTTGGCTTCCTGTCCGCTCAAATGTTCTAGAGACTGGCTTCCTCATTTTCCCATCACAGTAATTGCTCAGGATATTCATGTCACTCTTCTCGGGTTTAGATCAGCAAATGTAATCAATAAATAGTTCCCTTTAGTATTTCCCACTCAGTAATGGGAGTCTTTTTATTACTTTTATTCGGTTTCCTGTTTCAGAAAAGGCTGAAAATAAGCACCCAGAAGAATGTGATAGCAGATGGGTTTCCTGTGATCTAGACTAACAATTCAAGAGATAAGATTAATAATGACAACCTTAAGAGCAGACTTGATGTAAGCTGTTTTAAAGCCTTCTGGTCCTTCTAGAATGAGACAGGAAAGGAGACAATGTGAATATATAAAACATCAATCAATTATCAGTCTAAGCTTGTTTTAATCAATGGGTTATTTTATTTATTTACATTTCAAATGTTGTCCTCCTTCCCTGTCTCCCCTCTGCAACGTCTCCCTTCCCACTTGCCTCTAAGAGGGTGCTCCCCCATCCACCTACTGACTCCCGCCTCACCCCTCTAGCATCCCCCTACACTGGGGCAATGAAGCCTCTACAGGACCAAGGGCCTCCCTTCCCTCTGAAGCTTTTTTTAAAAATATGTAAATGTTTCACCTGCACATGTTTGCACACCACAGGCATTGCCTGGTGGCCAGAAGAGGGTATCAGATCCTATGGTACTGGAGATACAGATGGTTGTGAGCCACCAAGTGGGTGCTGGGACTCAATTCTAGTTTTTCAACAAGAACAGCCAGGCACTTAGCTGCCAAACCTCTCCAGGTTCCATTGAGATCATTTTCATTTTCAGATATCACTATTTGGGCTTTAGGCTTCAACTTTGTGAGACAAATTTAGGGATGCTGTGAAGAAGACCATTCCAGTAGTGATGATGGTTTGCAGCAGAAAGGACATATGAGAGGAAAGACAAGCAGGTACGTAGAGTGTGGAGAAGTCTCGGTGTATTTTTCAAACGATTCGATTCTTAGAAAATATGATCTTGGAGAAATTAGGGACTTGATGTCAACTTGCCTGAGGGAAAATATACATGGTCATCTTTAATGAGAGTCTAGTATGAACACTTGTTGGATGGGAAATATAGACCAGCTGTTCTGAAACTATACTGGGAATGGAAATAGCTTTTATAGCATTTATATTATTAGACAAAGGAGATATGTTCCAGTCATAAGAATTAAATGTTAGAAAGTTTCACAAGCAATACCAAATCATTCTGTTAAAACTAGGTCAGTCATTTGTGTGTAGATAACTGAAGTAAATATGCGTACATACTGTATATGTAAAAATATTTATGTAATATATAGATGTGTATATATAGATTATAAAACATATTACATATATGTATGTATACATGTGTGCATGTTTGTATGTGCATGTGTGTGTATGCAAATATGTGCTCACTGCCAGAGTAGACTATTGAGTATAGAAGCCCTATTAACTCTACAGTTGTATCACCATGGGACTGAGTATGAAGTGTCTTCCAGATACTATTCTAGAAGGGACAGGAGGACTTAGTCACAGTCTCTTACCATACAAGCTGCCATACAAGGTTATGCAGTTTAGCAGAGAAAAGATAACAGTATGAATCTTCTCTGTCTGCATTCTGAACCCAGACAGTTTGGACATTTACAATTTGCATTTTTTCCCTTTGTTGACAGAAAAGAGCATCAAGCAGGCTGCTCATTTCTCTGAGAGCAGTGATGCATTACTCAGAATTTACAACTGTCCAATTGGCTTTTTGAGGCTTCCAGAGTTCTGAGTTGTCTTCTCTTGTTTAGGCCAGGGCAATTTTTCTTTACCTTTTTTTACTTACGCTGCAAAAATACACACCAAAACACACCTACAAATAAACAAAGAAACAAACACCCCAAAATATGAAATGAAATAAAAAAATACCCCAACTACTTTTAAAATAGTTATGGCATCAAATTGATATACCCTGAAGTCTGGTTTTACTCCACAAAAGGAAAAATAATAAGCAGTAATAACCTATAAAAGATGCTTTGGATACTCTGGGACCTCCTTGTGGTAGATTTTATTTGCCTGCATCATTAATAAATTTGTTATAAGCAGGATATCTTCCTTCATCTGCCGATTATTCCTTTCAAGCTTACAAGCCTATACCTGTTTTTTGATGAAAAAAGATTAAGAAGAGGGTATGTAAAGGAATCCTAAAGTTCTATATTTAAAACAAACAAACAAACAAACAAACAAACAAAGACTCAGAAACATGGCCTAATAGAAGTAAAGCATTTGACTGTGTTCTACTCCTATTACCTGAAGCTGTATGCCTCACTCAATACTGTCACTAAATGGCCTGATTAGAAGCTCAATGGCTGAAATAAAAGTCTTTTAAAGAACCAAATTATCATCCAAAGTCATGGGTGTTTTTGTAGCCTTTTCACACCTCCCTGAAATTATCACTTGTCTTTATTCAACTTTCTTTTCCATTGTCCTCTCCCATCAACTTGTCCTTCTTTTGCTGGTTATCCTCCATCACCCAGATGGTCTTCTGCTTTTCTGTCATGTATATTTCATAACTCTGTTTCACCCAGGTCCTCAAGAGTTCTCCCCATTCCACACACACACACACACGTATAATCTATATGATATGTATATATAAGTGTATATACATATATGTTATGTATATATATATATACATAAATATATGCACTCATATATATTACATAACTATAGATTATGCATATGGGATAGTATGTTGACATATTTCTTTTTTTAGTATGTCTTATTTCTCTTATTATAATCTTCTTGAGTCCAACTATTTTCCCCAAAATGTCATCATTTAATTATTCTCTACTCATGCATAGAATTCCTCTGTGTATGAGAAGCACATCTTAGTAGCAAGATATTTTGAAAATGAACAAATGATAGAAGGAAATGGGATAGATTGGTGAAAATGACATAGCAGGTAAGGGTGCGTGTTTCCAAGCCTAAGGACCAGAGTTTGATCCTCAGGACCCCATGATGGAAACAGAGAAACAGCTACCCTTCCCTCAACTTGTGAGTTGCTGTTATACCCCACCCCCCACACTCAACAAAAAGTGTGATAAAATCAAAGGATGTAACTTAATACTTTATCAGAAAAGGATATAGATAGTAAAAAAAAAGTAGCAAACAAACAAACAAAAAACCAAACAACAACAAAAAGTTGATAAAAATGTTGCTCTAAATTATTAGCTTTTAAAGAAATGTAAATTAAAATTATAGTGATATATTATTATAGGCCTATTTAAATGGCTAGAATATAAAAGTTGTTGGCAAAACAAAATCCTGCCCAAATTCTGAGACACTGCATCACTCAGGCATTGTTATGGGAATTGAATGCTATGGCCACTCTGGAAAATAGTTTGGAAGTTTTTATAGAAATGCCAAACTTGCAATTATGTTCACATAAATAGCTCATCAATAGTCTCCCTAGTCAATATCCCAGAGACATAGAAAATGTGTTCACATAAAACTTATTGACCAATGATGAGATGCTTAGAAAGAATATTTGCAGTAGCTAAAAACTGAAAGCAGCCCAGATATTCTCCACTTAAACATGAATGTTTAAATGGATGCTTTGGAACAATATTTAGCAATATAAAGGGACAACATACTGGCATATGACACAGCTAGTATTAATGGATTTCCACAGAGAAAATTGTGCTGAGTGAAGACTTGAAAGCTCAGTCCCCAAAAGTGACTTAATGAATGATTCTATTTATAGAACATTTCTGAAATAGCAAAAGTAGAGAAATTGTCAAACATGGTGGTTGCTAGGTGGGGTAATGAGTGGTGGGGGGAAGGAAGTGGCTGTGACTAAAAATATGACACTGAGAATTTGTGCTGATGGAACTGTCCACATGCGACTAGGTGGATTTCTGTCTCAGGGAGTATTTATTCTTACATCTTTATGTTTCCATTGGAGCTGTTGGTCAAGAGGTACATGAGTTCTGTGTGATTGTTTACAACTGCCTAAATAATTCTATGGTTCCCTCAAATCATAAAGTTTAATTAAAAATTGACATTACATAGTTGCCTACTGAAAACTAATAGTTATGATCTAGCATATAGTAGATAATTCATGTATCTAATATATAACATGCTTCCATACATAAGGAAGTGTTGGAGAAGGGACTGAAGGAGCTGAGGGGGGTTGCAGACCTATTGGGGGAGCAACAGTGTCAACTGGCCAGATCCTCCCCCAAAGCTCCGAGCGACTGGACCACCAACCAAAGAATACACATAAAAGGACCCAGCTGTGTATGTGACAGAGGATGGCCTTGTTGGGCATCAGTGGGAAGAGAGGCCCTTGGTCCTGTGTGGGTTCAATTCTTCAGTGTAGGAGAGTGCCAGGGCAGGAAGGCAGGAGTGGGTAGGTGGGTGGGGGAGCCCCCTCATAGAGTTAGGGAAGGGGGATAGGATAGAGGGTTTCCAGAGGGGAGACCTGGAAAGGGGATAACATTTGAAATGTAAATAAAGAAACTATCCAATAAAAGAAAAAAAAAGAAAGAAAAAATATTCAATACTGAAAGTGTTTACACTTTAGTCCAGTATGAAGCTCCATAGCTTCCCTTTCTAATGACATCTCGGACTGTGTAGAAGTTAACTGAGCTGTGTAAACTTTGCATGATATAGTTCTGTTTGTAAGGATTTTACAATAAAGCTAATAAAAATTTAAAAAATGATAATAAAAAAGAAAAGAAAATATCTCAAGAGAAAGGGCAAACCCATACTTAGACGATTCATGAGTACTTATAGACAAATTTTGAAACAGTGCCCTTTATTTGAAGAACAATTATAGAATAATCTAGATAATAAACATACACAAAACTCCCAATTCTTTGGTGTTTGCTTTTCTCCCTTTCAGTTATTTGGGGTCCTATGACCATGACATAGCTGTAGACTTGCTACCCTACTTTAGAGTAATTCCTAATGGCTGAAGCTCCTTTGCTGTCTTTATATTTGAAATCGGGTGTGAGACCTTTGCAGAAGTGTGTGGTTATGTACAGAGATAGTTAATGTGACATAAATCAGCTTCTCGCTTGAATGACCTACTTAACTTGAATTAAGAATACAATGAAATTAACATAAAACTCTTCACTGTTTTCCTTATTTCCTGCATGACATGTTAGCCATTAATTGGCATTCTGGCAGTAATTTAGATAGAGAAGTTATTAAAAAATAAACTTCTAGTAAATTTTTCAGTTTATCTTAATTTGCCTAGAAAACATAAATATGTGAAATATAGGAGATTCTTTTATTAATGTACATATAGTACATTTCTGAATTTGACCAACCTCATAGAATTTATTTTGCAATTTAAACATATAATTTTCTGAAGCTATTTATGTTTTAGATAATCACACAAAGAATTGAATTGATTATTTGTATTATACATCCTCATTTTGTGGAAGATTAATATTTCTAACATGTAAATACTTTATAAATGAAAAAGAGGTCTTCTTAAAAGAAAAAAGGCAAATCTGTGCCTGTAAATATTATGCACAACACATGAGTATGCAACAAGTTATTAAAAAGGAATTGTAAAAAACAAACAAAACATATTTTTTACTAGAATGAATTCTTCCACTAAAAAACCAAAAAGCCAGCCTAAGACCACAGGTATTATTTAATATATGGTTTATAGAAATATTCAGAACAGCTGGATAACATGTTTAGGATTAATACTTCTTGTTGCTTATGTCATTTATCTTATTTCGAATCAGAACATACATTAATGTCTGAGTGAAAGTTCAGGCCAGTGTTGCCAACGTCTATGCTGCTCTGTGCCTGAGGTTCTCATTCACAATAACATTGTTGTGGAGATATTGGGGTGTAGTACCTTCCAGCCTTCCAAAATACATTTCCAGTAAAAATGGTTACTGTTAAGGCAAGTTTTAAAGGTGGTGTTCACTGAAAGGCCAGCTCTCAGGTCTGGTTTCTATTGCCGTGACACACTTTGAGACCAAAAGTAGCTCCAGAAGGAAAGGATCTTTCATGTTCATCACCCAGGAAGGCAGAACAGGAACTCCTAGAAACCTGGAGGCAGGAGCAGGAGGAGAAGCTATGAGGTGGTATTGCTTACTGACTTGCCTGCCCTATAGCTAGCTCAAGCTGCTTTCCTGTAGCACCCAGGAGCACCTGACCCAGGGTGGCACTGCCTACAGTAAACTGGGCTTTCCAATATCAGCCATCAATCAAAACTGCACTTCGGGCTTGCCCACAGGGCCAATCTAATTGAGGGCATTTTCTCAAGTGAGGTTTCTTGTTCCAAATACCTCTAGCCTGGATCAAGTGAACATAATGCTAGTAAGGGGCTCATATGGATACTATTAATTTTGACAGGGTGACAAAAAAATAACAATTTCAACTTTGTTGAAACAATGTAGAGGAAAGAGCGGCAAGAAATAGAGAAAATGTGAAAGACTTACTTTGTATTTACTGTTTAGAAGATTCATTGTGTATTTGCAACATTGTTAATAGCGGTAAAGAAAAAAGTCCAGCAATAGAGGAATGTTCATATTACATCACCACACAGAGAGTTCCACTCAGCTGTATAATTAAGTCTCTGAGGTTTTACTTTCATAATATGGAAAAATAAGTATAAAGCTAGTTGAAAATCTCAGCTTTGTCTTTTGGGGCAATATTTGTCAACGACTAGATTTAGCATTATTTACCTTCTAGAACTGAAATGATGGTAGGTCATTTATGAGGAGGGAGACACTGCAGATCATGGTTGAATTCCCATTGTAGTGAGGAACCTGTTGGATTCTGGTGTTTTGTGAGACTATCAGCATTTACATTTGCATGAATATTTTCTTTTCTTTTCTTTTCTTTTCTTTTCTTTTCTTTTCTTTTCTTTTCTTTTCTTTTCTTTTCTTTATTCTTTCTTTCCTTTTCTTTTCTGTTCTTTTCCTTTCCTTTCCTTTTTAAAGAGTGTTGCTGCTCAAGCCAGGTTTTGGAAGAAGTCAGGGAGGCTTGTTACCCACAAGGTGGAGGGAGACGGAATGTCTGCAATTACTCTCCCTGCAATTACTCTCCCTGCTTTTAGCTGACTTTGAATCCTTGTCCTTTTGGCCAGCACACCTGGCTCTCTGCCATCAGAAGGCAAACATTCTCTCTGTTGGCTTTCAGATGTCTTTTCCTCTTTGGCTTTGTTGATGGTAAACCATTGCCTTTGCATCTGAAATTGGAAACTTTCTTTGTCATGCTGGAGTCTGGGTCTAATTCACTGGAAGTCCTTCCCTAATCTGTGGGAAGATCAAGATTTCCTGTAGTCTGCTCATTATTTATGAAGTGAAAAACCCTTTAACACTTTTTCCTTTTAATTCAGCACAACCAATTCTGCTCCTAGTTCTGCTAGGCTGTCATTAACTGATAGCCCTTTATTAAATCCTCCCATGACTTTGAACCAGGAGCAGTAGACCTCAGTGTCCTTCTTCCACTGAAGGACCAGTCCTTTTCTTCCTTCTCTGCTATTTTGTTAGTTTCCTTGTTTGAACTCTCAGCCCTACTTAGTCAATAGGTTCTTTGGCATAAAGAAAGAGTAGCTCTGATGTGTTTGTTCTCCAGCACTTAGAATCCCTCTCTCATACATTTACTTGTTCTAACTCCCCTGAAAGATATGAATGTTCTATCACATTAGCAGGGGTATAGTGAAATGTGTACACATCTTAAACTTCCCAGTGATTTTTGTCAATTGCACTTAATTCTTGCACTGTTTGGAACACACTTTTGCCCATTTTCCATAGGGAAAAAACCCCAAACTCTGAAGTTTAGTCATCTCCCAACCCCAGGCTGTCCATTCAAAATACACCTGTCTACAAATACTGCACTTGCTCACTCATGTGTGAACTCTATGTAAGTAGCTGAAGTAGAAAACATTCTTTTGTGAGTGCACTTTTAAACTTGTGTTACCATTTCATCATATATGTGTGCTGCCCACTTGCCTATCCGTGTGAAAGAGAAAGGTGCAGGGTTATCTGTATTCCCCAGGCCATCTTATAAAATTAAATACAAGATTTTTATATATGGGAAATGAATATATTTCAGTTCTGCCTCTGACCCAGCCTTCACTTTTAGGCACTCTTCAAGACCAGCAGGGAATTTCCCTTTGTCCTGCCTAACTTGTACCCGATCCATAGTTCTCACTCTCCTGATGCACACCTGCTCCAAAAAGGTCTCCTATTTGAGGTGCCTAGATTCTCTTGGAGAGTTAATTAAAAGCACAGATCCTTGAGCCCACTTCCACTTGGTCTTCTTGTGGGACTCCTGGTAGTGGGACTCTGTGTGTATATATGCGTTTGTGTGTGTGTGCGTGTGTGTTCGGGGTGGGTGGTTTCTGAGTCTTTTGCCTGCATGTGGGAACTTTTGCCTCGGACTAGGTTACCTTGACCAGCAAGTTACCCTACTCTTAACTATATGCATAAAATCATCAAGATTCCCAAGTTTAGATTTGAGTTGATGGCAAGAATCTAAACAAAGTTTATCATAACTAACCACATTTTTGTTTGTTTGTTTGTTTGGCTGTTGGTTTTACCAAGATGAAATTTTTCTCTGTAGTCCTGATTGTCCTGGAACTCATTCTGTAGACCAGGCTGGCCTCAAACTCAGAAATATGCTTGCTTCTGTCTCTCGAGTGCTGGAATTATAGGGGTGTATCACCATGCCTGGCATAATTAACCAATTTTATACAAGTGCTCAACAGAACTTTACCTAATAATCTGGAAACAAATGCAGTTGCTTTTCAGGTGTTACCAAAGAGCAAGTGATGCAAAGGAAAAGAATATGAAGACAATGAAATGAACTAAAGAGCATACTCTTTTTGCTGACTGGCCTGTGACCCTTTCTAAATCTTGATCCTAACACCTCAGTGAATTTAGGAAAACAAGTTCAGACTAGGTATCCCATGCATGTTATTCCATATGCACATTCTTTATCAGAGCTTGGCTTTTTCAGATGTCTTGAATTTAGAGTAAATTTGAAATACCAAATAGGTGACTTGTAAATCTAAATACAACAAGAAGCCAATGAGAATGTGTGATATCAAAAAGGAATTAAGAAGAATTAGGTTGGAAATAAGGCATATTTCAAAGTCACTACTATTGTCATTTCATCTTGCCATTCATCTAATCAGTCATGGATTCTTGTCCTGACATAATATGGGATGGCTATTCCCCACAAAACAAGGTAAAACAAACATGGAAACAATCACAGATATAATGAATATCACTGTAAGGCCACTGAAGAAAGCTTAAGAAGAATTAAAGGCACTTTACTGTCAAGGAAGGGATTCTCATTCTCACTATTATCCCTTCATATAGCATTCAAGGATAACATTATACTTAAAAATATCAGCTGCACAATAACATATATAAAACACATATTCAAGAATCCACAGAGCTCACATTAAGACTGTCATGAACTCTAAGGCATGGCTTTTTATCAACCAAGATCAAATAAATCGCATGGTTCATATAGCACATTAGAGCATGCTGAAGTTTTTTATTGAAGAGAAACAGATGCCATTGTCTTTTGTGGACCACATCCTGAATATAGCCCATCCTGGCTGCATCATAGCATATTGGTGTTCCCACTCCACCCCTGCTTTCCCCTCACAAGCAAGGTTACCTCCCCAAGCCTTGTATTTCAATCAGAGAAAGTGTCCCAGCCCCTTATCTTCTGATGCTGCTTCTTGCTAAACAGATTGAAGATAACAGCCAGTGGCAGGAAGTGCCCTTCCTGCAAGCAGAGGTCAGAAGCATCAATGTGGAGGCCCTTGGCAGTAGTTTTGGACATTTGGGATCATAATCATATTGAGATTTAAAATGTAACTACCAGTACTTCCACCCCCATTCTTCAAAATTCTAAGGTTTTAGAAAATTTCTTGGTGAGGAAAGGTATTGGCTTTATGTAAAAATCTAACAATTAATGAATAGGGAGTTAAGTCTTTGGCTTTATGTAAAAATCTAACAATTAATGAATAAGGAGTTAAGTCTTATTTTTAACTATTGTTAATGCAAAAAGGCATTTCTAACTGCAAAAGGAGAACCTCTAGACTTCTATAGGTTTTAGTAATATATTTACGCTAGGAATAGAATCAGGTGAAAAGTGATTGTTGGCACAGCAATGTCCACTTGACAGGCCTGTCACACAGGTTCCTGGAATTTCACTGGGAAGTCTGCCTTTATATTACTGACATGAAACATTTTTCTCCTAAGCATTTCTGAGACGTCTGTTTTGTTTGAGGGTCACACCCATCCATGTTGGCTTCTCAGATGAAAGGAAATGAAGAAGCACATGGAGCACAGGACAACATGGCAGAAACCTTTGGTCCCAGTCCCCAAATGTGCAGTGGAAGAAAGGCATCGACTTGTTCGCCACATTCTGCCCTTTATGCAAGCACAGAGAATCGCATCAAAGGCCAAAAAGCCATTTGAACAGGTGCTTTTAAAAAGCATGTTAAATAGTATTTCTGTCTCTTTAGAGTGTGGAGAGCCCGCATAGCTGCATGAGATGGATGACCTAAAACGACAGAACTGGCAGGAAAAAAGCCTGTCTAGTCAGAATTCCGTGATCCCGGGGTAACTGTATCTTTTCAAGAGACTAAGTGAGTTCTCTAAATTAAATGCTGGATATGACTGAATGGAGCTTCATAGAGACACTCCTTTCTTCTTCCCACTACTGATTCCTAGACGTTGTCATAATTCATTTATCAGAAGTTTGTTCCTTCCCAGTCCCAGTCCTAAGCTATTTATGTGTCACCCATAGTGTGTCTCAGAGTCATTATCAATTCTTTTTTCTTGCACACTCCATCAAACAGAATTTCCTTCCAACTACATTCAGGCTTTTTACATGACACAACTATAATTAGGGATGATATGAACAACTATTTATAGATGCTTACATTGTATTCAAATACATATGAGTTAAAAATGTGTTAAAATGAAAGGTATAAGGGACATGTCTATCTACCTCCATTCCCACCAGGCCAAGAATTATCTTAAGGAGTCAAACTAAAGTAACCTCCAGAAATATGTAGGAGATAAATAATACACATGCTGCTGAAATACTCGAGAGGGTGAATAGGAAAGGATAGATATAGTCTTCTCTCTTGCCAGAGATTCCTTCTGAGGAGGTAGGGCTTAAAAGTAAGGAAAATAAACAAATGGAGAATGTTTTCCCAAAGTGAGGGGTTGATAGATTACAGAGTGATCAGTAATGGTTCCTGCATGTGCTGCTACGCAACCACTCAATACGAAAAAAATATTTGGTAAACACTTCACTTGTCTCAATGTTTCAAAAGTTAAATATTTACCAGGGGATCATTGCTGGAGAAAAAAATGCTAAAGATGAAACTTGACCCCAGAAAAGGTAACTATAGTCATTTGACAATACAAAACAAACAAAAAAAAATAGAAAGCAATTAAAATGTATTTCTTCTATAGGTTAGTCTGCAAGCGTTCTGGTTGTTGGGACAGAATCCAGATATACGTTTCTTTGTGTATTTTCATGGAGGTATTTTTATAATATATCTACTTTATGTTGCTGTCGAGTACAGATTACATTTTCTGAAGATGGTCACATCAATACATCCCATCCCATTTGACTTTTTTATAAACTGTGTTGAAACCCATCCTCAGAGAATTGGGATTGTTGTTTGCTTTCACTGCATGTGGGACAAACTTAGAGTCAACTGAGTAGAAATTAGCCTGTAGCCTAGGATATAAAAGACAGCTGAATTTTTAATTGACTGTTTGGTTTTGGCACCTAGCCACGATGGTGTGAAAAGATATAGACCATATTATATAGAAAGTTCACAAGGAGAGTCCCTAAAATATCAATCATAGACCTAGCTGTTACTGCCATTTCTAAATGTATGAGTAAAAGAGGCTTTGTATGCAACCAACATAGTCATGAGCATAGAGCCTTCCTCGTGAGGGTCCAGACATCAGGAAAAGACAGTGCCTACAAGTCTCAATTCTCAACCCACAAGGTCTCCTTGCATTGTAGCACTAAATTATTGAGTAATGTGTTGCATAGCCACTGTACCTAGAAAATGTATTAACAAAGTTGTTATTCCTACATATGTGCTAACTCTTAATATATAAGAATTTATTTGTAATTTATAAATAATCTCACCTTTAAAACAATAAAAAACCCAATTTCAAAATAGCAGACTAGTAATCCTTCCAAATTTTATGATTTTTCTTAAAAAAGAAATTCTACCCGTGTGCCCAACGTATGGAATCATTTTCTTGATTTCTGTAAAGTGTTCAATAAAGTAGACAGCATTAAAGGCCACAGGAATGCCCCTTGTCCCTTGAGCCTTGTCTGTACCTGACCCGGAGGCTGAATAACTGCTCCAGGCATCTGTTCAAGTCTGCCTTGTGCCAGAGTCAGAATTGTCTTCCAAGAGATACAGCAACTAAGAATTAAAGATTGGCCATGACAGAAGAGAGTAAAGTGGTGTAGACTTGGGGATGGTGGCTGGTGTGGGCTTCATGGAGGTGAAAGAGATTTGTATTTAAAAGTAGTATTCAAACAATATAGTCTTAGAGAGTGAGAGTGTCTGGGATCCATGACCCTCACTATTACTCTTGCTTTTAAATTTCTGACATTTTCACTGAATCATTGGATGAAACTTCCTTTTCATCAATTTCTAGTTTCCCTGACTTTTCAGTCTTGAATCTATGAATGACTAGGACTGTCTTGAGAAGAATGTTTATAAAAACCATTGGGATCCTGAAAGCCGTTAGACAACTTGGTCCTTTAGGTCTTATGATCTACCTTCTTTTCCATGGTGTTTAGAGAGTAACCAAGACTGGGTAACAAAATGAGCGGAAATGAATTAATATACATCTTGTATTAAATTATTTTATTTATTTACATTCCAAATGTTGACCTCCTTTCTGGTCTCCTCTCCTAGAGCTCCCTACCTCCTCCTCCCCTGCTCTTTGCTTCTGAAAAGGTGCTCTTCCCCACAACCCCTACTTACCCCACCTACCCCTCACACACCTATCTGCCTCATGTCACCCCCTCCCCAAGTCTCCCCTTTTCTGGGGCATCAAGACTCTGTAGGGTTAAGTATATCCTTTCCCACTGAGGCCAGACACTGCATTCCTTTAATACATATGTGCCTGGGGCCATGCGCCAGCCCGTGTATGCTCTTTGGTTGGTGGCTTAGTCTCAGGAGCTCTGACGGGTCTGAGTTAGTAGATACAGTTATTCTTCCTATGGGGTTGCTACCTCCTTCATCTCCTTCAATCCTTCCTCTAATTTTTCCATAGGGGTTCCTGATCTCAGTTCAGTGGTTGGCTTTAAGTATCTGCATCTGTCTCAGTCAGCTGCTGGTAGAGCCTCTCAGAGGACAATCATGCTATATTCCTGTCTACAAGCACAAAGTGGCATTAGTAATTGTGTCGAGGTTTGGTGCCTATGCATAGGTTGGATCACAAATTGGGCCAATCACAGGATGGCCTTTCCTTTAGTCTCTGCTCCATTTTTATCCCTGTACTTCCTTTAGAAAGGAACAATTCTGGGTCAAAGACTTTGAAGATGGGTGGGTGGCTCCATCTCTCTACTGGGGGCCCTGTCTGTCTACTGGAAGGTCTCTCTAGGTTCCATCTCCCCAGTGTTGAGAATTTGGCTTAGATCATCTCTATTGAATCCCGAGAGCCTCACATCCCATGTCTCTGGGACTCTCACCCATGATACAACTCATTGACAATAAGAGGTTTAACAAGAAGGAAAGCCCAAGTGAAAGTGCTTCAATCCCATTTAGAAAGGGGAATAAGATAATCATGGGGTGGGGCAGAAGAAGGGAGAGACCTGGGAGGGATAGGAGGGAAAGGGGGCAGGATGAGGTATGGGAGGGAGAAGCCCAGATGGCCAGAGAATGAATAAGGATATGCAGCTGCAAGGGGTGGGGATTGGGAGTTGGTTGAGACATCTAATGTTAAAATGATGGATTCTGGTGTAAACCTTTTATTGAGTCATATGGCAGGAGGCATCACCTGGTAGGAAGGCAAGGGGCGCAGGGTGGGGAAGCAGAAAGAGAAATGCAAAATATTCCTAGGAGAGGGCAAACAGCTTTGTAAGATTACAGTACTAGCCTGTGAATGCATAACCATAATAACCTCAATATCTCAAGTCCCACCTTCCATTACCAACATGAGAATGATTAAATTTCATTGTGAACTTGGGCAAGGACAAATATTCAACTAAAATGTCTGTGAAAATATATATATTCATTCATTTCTCTTCTTTCTCAGGGCATACTTGCCTTCTTTAATGTTATCCTCGCTCCTTAAAACAGAGATGCATGTGAAAGAATTCATTAACATTTCTCAGGACTCATCCTTTCTCATCAGAAAAAAAAAAAAACAATAGATTAAAATGAGTTAATAGCAAAACTATCTTGAAATATTTGATTTATTCTAACTTTTATAAACACCCATATTCTGAAAATGTGAAAATTATGGTTCGTTATTATTTGGTTTTTTAAAATATATATGTGATGGGTGTGAAAATCCTATTTCCACAGAAGAAATCCCTGACTAGAGAGAAGAGTGTATCCTTTCTTGTATTATCTGTCATGTACAAAGAGTAGAGAAGCCATGGCTAACTAACAGAGTTCAGAGGTTCACTGCCCTATGCCTCCATGGATACTCTGTCAATCCTCTCAAATGATTTTTGGTCTGCTTCTACATGGAGTGCTCCCACTCTCTAGATAACATATTCATCTTTTATTCATTGTCGACAAATTGGCAGTCTCGGCATGCTCTGCCATGAACTCAGGTGGAGCAAACCAGGTTGATTGTTGAACTAGGACCTCATTTGTCTTATGTAAATGAGTAAGGCCTCTTTTATTCTTTTTATAGGTTATGAACATGCTCTATGTTACATTACTATGTTTGACATTAAAGTATTAACGTTTTGTGCACACTTGAAAAATGTTAGCTACCTAGTAAGTACTCAGGACTTCTTTTCTTTGATCAATCAAGCACATATCTTTGCTCAGCAACAATATACTGCTATTACTTGTATGAACATTTCAAAGTTTGCAAAGAACATAGAATTTGCCTATTGTTCTACATGTTTTTTTTAAAGTCATTTTCTTCATTGAAGAATTTACAAAGGGAATAAGTAACTAAGCAAATTAGTAGGAAAATAATTGTTACAAAGTACATCTGAGAAGGGATTGCTATATGAAATATAATTGAATGCATACATCTTGCTAGTAGTAAGTAAACAAGTGTGGTGGTTTGAATAGGAATGTCCCTGTGGGTTCATACATTTGAATCCTTAGTCATCAGAGAGCACACTAATTGAGATTGATTAGGAGGTGTGGCCCTTTTGGATTAGGTGTGACCATGTTGGAAGAAGTGCATCACTGGGAGTATGCTTTAGTTCTACATGTTTTGAATGGATTACATGAATGGTACCAGAGACAAAGGATTATCACACTCCCCTAAAACATGACCTAGCCATTTCTTCTTTTAAAACTTGACTCTGGAATTGACTTTTTAACAAAGTGGAAAGAATAAGAAGTACCATCACTTTGTTTTTGCACAATAAATCACTGTCATTCTTTCCCTAGTTTGTTTCTAAACTGCTTCATAGACTAAAGTTGCCTAAAGTTTCAGGGTTTCACTTTGAAGCACTCCATGTAGAAGCAGACCAAAAATCATTTGAGGGGATTGACAGAGTATCCATGGAGGCATAGGGCAGTGAACCTCTGAACTCTGTTAGTTAGCCATGGCTCCTCTACTCTTTGTACATGACAGATAATATTGGTATGGAGTTCTCTGTGAAGACATTATCCTATCCAGTCAATGGGCCCAAGTGGGCCTGGGTTCGGTTAAAAGATCCATATCATCAGTCCATCTTTTGAGAAATTCCTCACCTGACTTTGGCTTCCTTATTGTGCTTTACTCTATGGTACCTACTTCTCATGTCTTTATCGGTTGACACCTCGCAGCCAGATATCTATAGCATGTGTATAGGCATGGGTTAGGACTTTTGGTTCAGATAGAAGTGACTTTGAATATCACCTTTACCATTTAATACCTAGTGATGTGACTTAAAACTGCTAATTTATCTGATCCTTACTTTTCCCGTTTTTCTTAAGTCTACATAATTCATTCTTATTATGAGCCAATAAAGTTGATAAGCTTGGCACAAAGCCTCTATGTAGTGAGCAAAAGGATATCTGGTATTGCTTGTAACTATAATTATTTTCATGTTCTTTACTATCACCAGCCAGAATATTTCTGCATCTTACCTACCTCTTAGTCTAAGCCAGTAAAGAATCTGATTAAGATCCCACTCATGCCTCTCCATCTCCTTTTACCCCTTACCTGATAGGCCATTCAGCACCTTGTCACTAAGTACCACAGTACTTGTCATCTTTAAGTAGGAGGCAGTTGTTATCTCTCTGTTTCTATGGCTCAAGCAGTCAAAAACAGTTTCATCGGGGGTCTTTAAGTTTTCTCAAAAGGTTAGAGCCAACCTCGTGGCTAGGGCTATTGTCCTTGAAAACTTGAGATATGACAGTTCATTTCTAAACTCAATTACATGACCACTGACAGGAAATAAAGTGTGTGTGTGTGTGTGTGTGTGTGTGAGAGAGAGAGAGAGAGAGAGAGAGAGAGAGAGAGAGAGAGAGAGAGAGAGAGAGCACCTTCTGACAGTTTAGATCCAACGAAACGTAGGATCTGCCACAGCTTTTCCAGTGACTTCTTAGAGTCTTCATTTAGAAATTCAAATCAAATTTCCTGACATAACACTAATCGCTGAAGCCACAAATCAAGTCTCAGTGGCCACTTCTGTGCTGGGTAGTTTTATGCCAACTTGAGACAAGTTAGAGTCATCTGGAAAAGGAGACTATTAGTTTAAAAAAAAATACCTCTATGTGATTAGCTGGTGGACAAATCAGTAGTGAATGTCTTTAATTAATGATTAACATGGAAGAACCCAACCCTTTGTAGGTGGCGCCACCCCTTGGATGGTGCATCTGGGTGCTATAAGAAAGCAGACTGAGCAATACAGAGCCAGCCAGTCAGCTGTGTTCCTCAATGTCATCTGTATCAGAGCTTGCCTCCAGTCTCATACTGGAAGGTGTGCTATTTTCTTTAGATGCACCTAACCTTCTTGGACCACAGACATAGAATTTTTTATAGAATTCATTTTAGCTGACCCTGAGAAAACATTTCTCTAGACAATTGTATTTGAGCCCAATGTTGAGTTTGGATCATTTTCTCTTAAATAAATTTGAGTCTTCACAGAAGTAGACTCTTTCAGAGTGTCTTTCCTACCCTCTTAGAAGAGTTCAGAAAGTTCCCTTTTAATGATGTTGACCTCTTTAGCAATCATAGCTCCTTCCTCAGCACCAGTTTGAATTCCATCTTACCTTGAAATGACTTCAGCCAACAAAAATTAGCCCATTACCTTTAAATTTGACTTAAATTAAAGGATACAGGTATAATGCAACCAAACTATTGCCCCTCATCCAGTTCCTGATAGAGCTTTTGACATTCACTGAAACCCAATGAGGTGAACTGGCACTCTCTGCCTTTCTTTTACTATTCTTGTTTTTCAAGTACTTACATTAACCTCTTCTTCCAGTATTCCAGGGCTTTTATAGTCAACCCTCTTCTGTATCCTAGTCACAAAAGATTCCAAAGGCCCGGGAACCACATAGGTCTATCATATAGACCCATTCCTGTTACCAATTCCCTGTATTGATTACATTGGAATATCTTTAATAACCTTTGGGCCTTTCCCTAATTTTTATGAGTTTGGATTGAGGGGAATAAACTGGGAAAAATTTGGATTTCTTGTCTTATGAATTTAAAGAATAAAATTCATGCAGTTGGTAACTTTTAGAGAATTTATTATATATTCATAGGCTAGAGAAAAAGATAATTAGAGAGTTAGATGGGGAGGAGGGGAGGGGTAGAATTGGAGCTTCTATACAGCAGGAAATGGGGGACCATTAAGCTGTTAGTTTGAATTTTCAAAAGGACTTATGGAAGAAACTTGGGTGAGGTCTTGGGAGGGGGATGAGTTATAATCCAGCTGTTCCAACTGAACTTTGAGGTGTGCAGGTGCCTCATCTCAGTTTAGTTACATAGCCACATGTAGCACTAGACAGAGATTCAGGGAAACAATAAGAAAGCAAGAACCAGACCACTCTTTAGGAATCCCTGTCCTCCAGGAAGGAGATTCTCAGAGCTGGGGGTTCTTGTCCTACCAGAGCAGTTTCTGTCTCCTGATATCGTAAGTTCTCTGCTGCTGTGATAAAATATAGTGAGAAAAACAACTTAAGGAAGGAAGATTTTATTTTCTCTAACAGTTCAAGGGACAGGTCCTTGTGGTGGAGTAATCAAAACAGCAAGAGATTGAAATCACTCATCAAATTGTATCTCAGTGACATCCAAGGGAGTGATGTATGTCTATGGTTATCTCATCCTATCCTTTTAGTACTATCTTCTGCCCTAATCAAGATAGTTCTGGAAAGGAAATGTCCATAAGTCTATCCCCCAGGAGTCTGTCTAGAGCTCATCAAATTGACAGTTGAAATTTTCCACCCCAGCCACCATCGCTCTGTGCCTACAGCTAGTCTTCCCAGTCCTCTCCTCAGCATCACTTTGCTGTAATAGAACAAAAACTATAATCTATATTTAAAGTGCTCCAGGACTGGAGCTAAGAATAGAACTTCAGGAATAGCATACTTCCTGTATATGTGAGGCCCTGGGTACAATCCCTAGTCCTGAAAAACAAAGTATATTTTCTTCTGACCATAATAAGACCGCTATGATTATGAATCACAGGAGCTGTGGTTGCCTGTACAAGGCCTACACAAGATGAAGCTAGTCAACATGCTGGTGTCTGGGAGAGGCATGGATTCCATGAGTCAACTAACTAAGAAGCTATGGGCAGCCGATGCTTTTAGGCGTAATAGAATGAGGTTTCTTAAAGTTGTGGCTTCTGGTATCTTGACCACACTCCAGTGGATGGGACCAAACTCTGGTATGTATGGAAAAGCCAAGTTGACTCAACAGGTTATTAGGAAAAAGAAAGAGGAGCAACATTCAAGGATGGGTGAATAGGGAGGCCATGAGGGTGTTAGGGAAGCTGAGTGTGGTATGATCAAAACACATGTATTAAATTCTCAAATAATTAGTAAAATATTCATAAAGGCATGCATATGTTTCCAAGTATATTCTTTATCTTATCCGTATACTATCACTTTATAGCTCAATTTTCGTATTAAGAAATACTTTTTGAGAAAAAATTATCTTCTCTTCTTACTTGAAAGAAAACTCCCCAGTGTACAAACACAAAATAACCATTCAGCATCTCTTTCTAGTGTGTGCCATGCAATGGCTTTAACTCCACTGCTCCGTTGAAAGAGTCTATTCTCTGTGGAGGAATTGCTTTCAAAAAGCTACTCTTTTGCTTTTGCCACAAAAATAAAAACCTGTCTCTGTGAAGTTTGTTGGTTCAAATGGACACACACACAAGGCTCAGTGCCAGAAGGGGAAAAATAGAAAGAATGAAAATTACCTACAGTCTTAGTCTGTTAAAAAGTCAAGTTGAAATAAATCTACAGAAAAAAAAATCAGGAAAAATAAGCTGCTTTTTATGGGGGAAATTGGCAGTCACAGGATAAAATTCAGAGCAAAGACTTGATGGCCCCAAGGGTGACACAAAACACGGGTCTCTGTGCGCTTTTGTATAAAATATGTTTGGTGTTTGGGGGCTAACTGCAAGGTAAACCAGGTATAAAGCAAAGCTCTGCCCACCACGGAGAGAGAGTTCCAGCAATGTTTTCTCAGGAGCCTCGTGTGCTGAGACGCTCTCCAGCTCACTGTCCAGGAGAGACTGCCCACACCTGATGGGAGATGCCACAGGAAGAGGAGCCTAACCTTTTCTATCTCCGACATTTCCTCAAGGAAGAAACTGGGAATTGATAACAGTAAACCAAAAAGCCAAAGAAAGCCTTTAGGCAAAGCAGATTGTACTGTCTTTACTACACAAGCAAATGTCAGCTTTCTTCTACCCTAGAAGCATGTGTGTTCATTTGTAGGCTTTTGAAAATCCTAAGTAAAATCATGTGGTTCTTGGGAATTAGAGAAAATCATATTTTGATGCATAGTCCTACTAACTGTAATGTCATAGAAATTTTACTTGATAGCTTAGAACCTTCATTATTTACTGGGTAAAATACAAATAAATATCAATGAATAGTAGGCCCTTTTTTAATTGTAGCTGTATTTACGTTAATCTCTGATGTCCCTGTTTTCTGAAATTCTGGATGTAAGGGGAATAAAAAAATTCTATAGTAAATTGTCTTGTTTAGAAATGAAACAAAACTAATTTAGTAAGATTCCAAGTTTATCATCACCATCACCGTCACCATCACTGTCAGAATCACCACTACTATTATTTTGGAGACACAGTCTTACTCTGAATCTCAGGCTGCCCTTGAACTTGTCTCAACATCCCAGGTACTGTAAGTACAGGTATGTGTCAACATGCTGGCTTGCACTGATTATATCTTGGTTTCACATTAACTTCTTAAATGTGCATACATTTTGATCATGTCATGAGAATTTCAACTGTGAATGGTTTGAAAAATGGGCACTGTAGTTTGTTACTGTATCTGTAATAAATAAATAAAATGAAAATTCTTTTCTTTTCTTTTTCCTTATACAACATTTGAGATATAGGAAATCATCAGTGAATGCCTGTTAATTTAAATTAATGAACATGGAGGGAATGATTAGAATCTAATTCTAGAATGCACAGGTTTTCCTTCCTAATGGCCTAACTGTACATCAGTGTTGTCCTATACATGCTTATTGGGAGTCTGGAAATTTGTAAAAAGCTTCAATGACCTAATTAAGCCATCAATGGATTTCAATGTTTTATCTCTAAGCTTTGAGATCCCAATAGAGGAGTTAGAGGAAGGACTGAAGGAGCTGAAAGGGTTTGCAACCCCATAGGAAGAACAACAGTATCAACCAACCAGATACCCCTGAGCTCCCAGGGACTAAACCACCAATCAAAGAGTACACATGGAGGCGGCACCCATGTCTCCAGTTGCATATGTAGCAGAGAATGGCATTGTTGGACATCCATGGGAGGGAAGGCCCTTGGTCCAGTGGAGGCTCAATGACCCAGCATAGACGAGGTCACTGAGGCAGGAGGGCTGGGTGGGGAGGCACCCTCATAGAAGCAAGGGGGTAGGGAAGGAGATAAGGGGTTTAATTGGGAAGAGAGATAACCTTTGAAATGTAAAGAAATAAAATAACCAATAAATTATTTTTTAAATGTAACTTGTTGAGTTTCAGTGATCTCTCTTTCCTTTTCTCTCTCTTTCTTTCTCTTTCACTCTCTCCTCTCTCTCTTCAATAGCACACATCCCTGAGTGTAGAGGCAGAAAAATTTTAAATGTAAAATGCAAATCTATGCATTGTTAAATCACACAAATCCCTAAGTTTGGGTGATACACATAAAATAGGATCAAAGGGGATTTTTTTTCTTATCTACATCATATCTGTCTGCACTCATATTTGATTGTCTGGACTTGTTACTAGTCAGCACTCTTTGGAAATGTTCAGCTCTTTCATATATGGCTGGGACACTGGTATTACAGTAGTTACTGGTACAAGGGGCTTTCAGCTGTGTGTGGTATGACCTTGTGAGCTGATAGCAGCAGTGAAGAACTATGTTTGAAGACATAGTTCTGTAACAGAGCACTTCTCGAGTACATGCAAAGTCTCCCTCTTCCTGACTACTATAAAAAAAAAAGTTTAGCAAACAAGACAAAACAGGTGTATCACTAGCTTGGAGCTCAAATGATTTGAGCTGATGGCTCCCCATCTCTGAAATTTCAAGTGTATCCCACTGCACTCAGCTACTTTCAGGTAGGTTCTGGGACTTGAACTCAAGTCCTCATGCAGAAAAGACAAAGTCAACTTTTTAAATCCCTGTGGGTTTTGTTTGGCTGCAGACAAGTTTGTTCCTCATTCCAGAGAAAACTGCTCAGCCCAGTAGATATAATAAACCAATGGTTGGGTTGTGACCCAAACTTCTGCTATAACCTGAAATAATGTTTGGCTCTTGGCTTTGTTGAGTGAAAGCTTTGCTTTTTAGCCTTTATGTGTGGCATACATAATAATGACTTATTTTAAATTGGAATGTTATTATGTTTTTGAATGACAATTATCAAAACATTTTTTTAAAAAATGTACCTCTGCATTTGCTTAATCATAAAAATATGTTCTGCTTTCTAAGGTGAGTTCTTGAGAGAAACAAAGCTATAATATTGCCTTACCCATGAAGGACACTTGATAGTTCTCAAGGGTGTTCAACTTATACTGTTACAGCTTAAATCTGAAAGACTCTGCGAATGTCTCACATGTTGGCGGTTTGGTCTGCAGATAGTGGTACTGTTTGGAGGGGGTGGTGTATAGAACTTGGGTAGGTAAGAGACAGCTGAATTAAGTAGAGAATGTCCTTGAGACCTGCTTCTTGTCCCCTGGCTCTTGTCCCTAGAGAAAATAGATTTTATGTGCCTCTATGTTCCACCACCATGTCCCAGAATGAGAAGGACTAAGAATTATTGACAGAAATATCTGAAACTATGATATAAAATGAGTCCTTCTCCTCTTGATCTGTTTATGACAGGTAACTTGTCACATTAGTGACAGATGTGCTCTTTGTGTGAACTTTAGAGCATCCTTAGAACATAGCAAGTGAGGACACTTTAGAACTGAATAGATTGAATCTGAGGAATGTTCAGTGACTGCCAGTTGGCATGTAGTACAGGCTTTGTCCAAACCATTGGGTTGACCTTCTAAGTCCTTCTTCAATAATGCATTAGAATTGCCAGGACACCATTTAAAGATTAAATATTCTTGAAAATAAATTTATCCCACACTCTTGCTTGTTTGGTTAGCACTTAGGTAGGTAAGTACTTCGAAGTTGTTTCCTTTGTTCAGTGTTATGCCTCTGAGTCAGAGTTGGTTCTGTTTGGGTAAAATCCTTGCTCAAATATTCAAATGGTGTATTATTTCCTCCTGGTATAGATCTAAAGGCAGGGAAAGTGGCAGAGGGTAAATTTCTGTAAACACTGGAAACAGACCTATGGATCAGACAAATGAATGGGAGTAGCCATGGCTGTGCAAATTCACGTTGAGGTTTTCACGAGAATGTCTCTGCTCAGCACTGCATTCCACATGTGCTAGAGATTCCCCATCATCCCCATCAAGATGCTCTTTTGGAATGCCCTTAGCACTTGTTCTCAGCAACACTTTTTGGTGCTTCTCTTGCTCATCACTTCAAGTTAATCTTCTGCAGTCACTGTTCTCTGTGCTGTGATTAGATAGCCATGGTGGCATCTGTGGGATTTCAGAAAAAAATGTGCTATTCAAATGCAACCCAAAAATCAATTACCTAATTAATCACAGAATGTGATAGTTTCAAGAAGCAGATCATGATTAAATGAAGGAGACTGGCTTATTTCAGTACTATGTCTTAAAAAAGAATTATCTGAAAGAGTGCTTAAATTAAGACCAAAAGGATAGAAGGATACAGATTAAAAGTATCTACACTGCAAAGCAACTAGGGTCAAAACTATGGGCAGAAAAAGGCTCTTTATCTAATTCCTTGTAGTCAGTAGAGTTAGGAGACATCAGTGAAAGGGGTAGAAAGGCAAACTCTATGGAAACAGTTGGGGCCCAGATTGCACCTTGAACTGCTTTATTGTGTCTGGCTTCAAGAGCTTTGAGGGCAAGAAGAGAAAGCAACAGCAACGTGGGAACATCTCAGAAAGAAAAGAAACAATCACATCTGTAAAGAGACAGGCAAGGCAAAGTTGGGGGTTATTGGGATAGTTCAAAGATAGTTGAAGGAGTGTCAAACGTTATGTAGCTCAATGGTTGCGTGCTTGCCTAAGAAACATGAGATGAGGCTCTGGTCTCAATCTCAGCAGCACACATACAGAGAGAGAGAGATAAAGACACACACACACACACACAAACGGTTTTCAGATTTTCCTTTTATGTTCTTGAAGCATGTTGGTGAAAATTTTACTTATATGATGAGTCCTTATAAATGTGTACATATCAGAAGGGATGTATGGAGATAGATATCTGGAATTTTGAACTAGTGTGATTTTGTCTCTGAAGACCTAGGCCAATAGACTATGTCAAACCTTGAGGAGCTCTACTTTAAAGATAAGACACAGAACAAGGAGACTGGTATAATGAAGAGGTGAAGGCAAGCTAGTGATGCATGAGGTGAGGCAGAGAGGGATGCCCAGTGGTAGAAGAGGATACTAGGAAGCAGTTTCATTGGCAGGATTCATCTCATGATTGTGGCTCTGTCCCAAGAACACAAATGCTTTCTTCCTTGACTGCTATGGTCCTCTTCACACCCTCCTCCACTCTACAGGCAGCCATCTAGAGAATCAGTCAGATTATCATCTCCGGATACAAATGCACAGGTCTCCCTTCATCTGGCTTTTGCCCATAGCTGAGTGGAGAAAAATGGTCAAGATGTTTTATTGTGTGCCTATGATAATGAGACAGAAAGGTGTATGAAGAGTTCCAGAGGTGGGCTCAGATTTAGGTCTGGGATGAGAAATTAAGTTAAACCATAATCTGCACCATCTCTTGACTTGGAAAAATGTATGAGAGTTTAGTAGTTGATGTCCCACACTGTTTATTGCTCCTTCTAAATTAATGCTCTAGTTATCATCTAAACTGACAGGCTTCACTGTAATATCTTGGTACATATATATCCTTATACTTAGCTCTCCGTAATCCAATTTTTTAAAATTAGGGACAAAGAACTTAGGACTAAGCAGCTGAAACTTGGGTTGTAGTCACACCTCCCCCAGTTTGATATTGCTCAAATGTGAGTACATCATTCCATTCCTATGGATCCTAATTTTTCCATGAGAAAAGCATCCTTATGTGATAGTCAACCCTTGCCATGGTCCCATGACTTAAAATGCAGAAGAGGCAAGTGATAACAGACATTCCATTTTTGCTAGCAGTAGTCTTTTTGGAGGAAACATAGGTGTGGTAGTTTGGAGAGGAATGGCCCCATATACACATGTGTTTGAATGCTTGTACCGTTGGGAGTGGCCCTATTAGGAGGTGTGGCCTTGCTGGAGGAAGAGTGTCACTCTGGAGGTGGACTTTGAGATATCCTATGCTCAAGCTATGCCATTGTGGCACACAGTCTCCTTCTGCTGCCTTCAGATCAAGATGTAGATGTGTCAGCTCCTTCTCCTTCCCCATGCCTGCCTGCATGCTGCCATGCTTTCTGCCATGAGGTTTCCATCCTTATTGAATTATTCTTTTCTAATAAATAGGCATGAAAGAAAAGGCATTGATTGATCATACCATGTGCTAACTATATTTCTGTTTTAAATCATTTTATTTATTTACATTCCAAATGTTGGCCCCACTTCCTGGTTGCCCCTCCAACACCAAACCCTGATGCTATTACTAAATATATGTATATTTTACAAATCATCCACACCCCTTCTATACCCACCCAACTTTATGTTTTTCCTGTTTGACTTGATATTATCAAGTCTACTTTGTACTGCCCATATATTCTTGTTCGTGTAACTGCAAATGGGGTGTGCCAAACCTACTAGAGTTTATACTCTTACAGGAAACTAACTCCAACTGGATGCTTTTTCTACCTGAAGCAGGTGCTTGTTTCAAAGGGACCTGTTCCCTAGGGAGTTCACTCATGCACTGATTCATTTCTATAGAGAACTTGTGACTGGTCCTTTTGGCTATAAGTAATGTACCCATAACATATAAAGATCATCATTTTCTGCACTGGTATGCCATGTACTATCTTTGTTTGCACAAGTTTTATTCTTTAAAATGCTTGGCAGTTTCATGAATTCACACTAAGGATATTTAAACTCCCCAATGAAGAAAACTTCTGGACAATTCTTTGGGGCTGCCTGTTGCTGACTTCAAGGATGAGGACAGCGCAGATGCTGTGTTTTGGAGCTCCTGGGTGTGTCAGCCTACACGAGATATCACAACTCAGCTGTAGTTTGGCTATCAATGCATCCTAGATAAACTAATGGTATAGTATGGGTGGAGTGGTAAGTGTTTTGGGGGGCTTATTTTTGCTCATTGTTTTATTCTGCCTATGATGATTTTTTTTAGAAGTGAAAGCTTTGTTTTTTTAACTTCTGAGATTATGATATACTTATGATATTTCTTTCTTCTTTTTCCTCTCCCCCCAAAACCTACCAGATATCCACACTCTACTTTGAATTCATGTCCTCTTTTTTCACTCACTGTTATTAGATGCATTTATGTATATGAATATATATATATATATATATATTCCCAAATGTAACCTGTTCTGCCTGTATAATGTTACTTAAATGCATGCTATCGGGGATGACTACTTGGCACTGGAAAACCTTGAGAATATGAGATAAAAGGGAGTTTTAAGGTATTTAAAGTCATGGATATATGTTTATAAAAGTAGTAGCAGTAAATACATTGACTTATTCAGAAGCAAAACAGTTTGTGCTATCTAGAGATTTACCCTTTTATCATGTGATGTGATTTTTCAGGTTCATGATGCTTTTATGATTTTTTTTTTATATTATCAAGTGTTGAAATGACTTAATATTGTGTTTTCAGTCGGGGACCAACATCCAAGGGCTTTGCTTCTTTTCTCAGTTTGTTTGCCTAAAACCTGGAAGAATTCCTGTGGTGAGAATGTTAGTGTAATTAAATGTATTAAGTTGCTTGTCTGCTATTTTCTTGTGGGTGTTATTTTGTCCCTTTATAACATCATCACGGGCATTATTAAAATTTACCACAATTCACAGTCATTTTTGTATTAATCATCGATTACTTTAATAGATTTTCAAATTTCAAATCATTAATTTTATGCCAAATGTTCCTGTTATGAAGTATCTTAAACTCACTCAGATATTAGAAGTATGAGATATTTTAAGTCATTGCAATATCTGTCATTCATCTTGAGACCAGTAACTCTGAAACTCTGTTCTTAGTTAATTTTAATTAAAAACATTTCTACTCAAAATACTGCTTAATGCCAGATAATTGCTAACATTGAATATAGTTATTTTTGCTAAGGGCAAAAGAGCTAAAGCCATAAATTATGATGGCAGCCACATGGTTCACTGACAAAATTATGTAAAATATCGTTTCTGTCTTTATGTCAGTTCGGATTCATCCATCTCTACCGTAATTCCCTGGGGAACCTTGTGTAAGTTATAGTGTTTAAAACATCCCTTATCACACGCTGAGCTCTGGCAGCTTACCACTTGCTTATGGACCAGATTACTGCTCTGAAACAAGGAACAGAAAGAAACAGAGTTATGTGTGGGCTGCACTTTGGATAGTCAGTGTCAGTACAGTTTCTGAGAACCTAAATATTTAATAGCCATGGGCCAATCTGGCTTGCATTGGTTAGCTCACAATTTTACAACTGCAATATTGCAGAGTAGGTATAAAAAGCACACAGAACTCGCCTTTATAAATACATGCCCACTTTATATGCTTTTCAACCTTGTAGATTCACGATCTGCAGAGGCTGTTTGTATGAGATGGGATCTATAGAGAGTCTTTTGCTGCTGAGCAGGTTATTAGAGATGACAGTTTTTCCAGTATCCCTGATATATATGACACAGTGTTTCTAAGATTGCAGGCTGTTATCGTGCCTCAGTATCCCTTTCCTTTACAAGATAATGGTTATCTTAGGAACACATTAAATTATAAAGATGTTTTTAAATAAAGATTTTTTTAGATAGATGGATTTCACTACCAAGCCTCTTTTCCACTTAATTCCAGAACATTTCTGTAAGTGACCAAGGAGACAGAATTACATTGACTCTTTATTTTCTTCTATTAGTGTTGTTATCCCTCAAGTAGACAATAGAAAAGGAGATAGAAAATTGTAAAATACATCAGCTATTTTTAATTCAAAGAATGTTTTCATTGAAAATTGCACAAAGGGTCCAGTTGATTTTAGTTGGTTTGGATTTTTTCCCCTCTAAATACTTGTTATGTTGTTTAAGGAACAAAGTACTTTGGTCATGGTTTCTCTATTCCCCTCTCTTGTACTCTTCAAGAAAATAAAATACAGAAAAAAATGTTCATTCAAACCTGTTTTAAATGCATCAAAATATTGGTACAAAAGTCATTATTTTTAGGATAGATTTTTAAGTGTGGTTGACTGTGCACATTAAGATAGTTATAATTTACATATTTATTTATAGGAACTCCTGTTCCAAATAGATTTTAAGGAAGCAGCTTGAAGTTTGATATGTTCCAAATGTATCAAGTTAACAATATCAAAATATTTTAAAGATGCCAAGGATAACTCAGAGCTAACGTGACAGAGCACCTGTTCTCACAATGCTGTGAGCACAACATACAATACAATAGCGAATTTCCCATAGCACAAGCACCCTGCTGCTTAATTTCAGGTTAGGTAAATAAGTAAGAGTGTTCATGCTTTCAAAGAGTATGGTCCATGCAGAAGAAACAAGATAAATAAAGGAATCTGTGAACTACAAGGGATATATGGTGATGCATAGAATAAAGTGGAAATATGGTAATGCAGTTCTTTCAGTGGCACTGCACAAATCATAGAGAAGCAAAAACAAAGAATCAAATTTAATTTGAAACAACTGCTTTGTGGGTCCATCTAAGACCCACACATAAAAGCATATGGTTACAGAGAAATATTTGTTATTATATATTTTTACATAAGTGCAATGTAAAAAGACAAGTACAGAAATGATATACTCTTTATACCACACACCTAGTTAGAATGGGCAAAGCCTTTTTTTTTTGATGCTTACTTATTTTCCATTTGCATTAACTAGATCTTAATGAAAGGTAAAGATATATTTACTCTATCCCACAAAGTATAAAAGAAAGGATCATTATCAACTATTTTGACAAAGACCATGTTATACTTACACCAAAGTTAAATAAAGATAAATCACAAACTGTTTCAGACTAATGTCCATATTAAGCATAGATACAAAAATTCACATAAAATATCTGTAAACTGATTCCAAGAACACACTGAAAAGATCATTTACCATGAACAAATTCATTTCATTGCAGATATGCTGGATTAGCTCAACATGTGCAAATCAATAAATATTATTATGGTCAAAATACATTAATGGGGTCAAAGACAGAAATTGTGTGGTCACTTCAGTAGATGGAGAAAAGATGCCCTTGAAAAATAGAATATCACTTCATAATAAAAATTACAAAGTGACTGGGGATAGAGGAGAAATATTTACACATAATAAATAGTATGCATTACAAATACATATATCCAACATTGCACTAAATGTGGAAAACTAAAAGTATTTCTGCTAAGATCAAGAAGAAGACTAACATGTTCACTCTCTCCGTTCTTAGGCACTTTAATGCTTAAAGTCTTCTGTAGACAGAAAAGAAAATATACGTGATACAATGTGAGAAAAAGCAAAGCCTCCTGGTTTACATCTGATAGGATTCAGGCTGTAAATTACCCTGAAAACTCTACCAGGAAGCTTAGTTCTGATGGATACCTGAAGCAAAGTGGCAGTCTACAATATGAATATAACACTACAAATCAGTAGCCTTTCTATATAAAAGAATAAATATACTGAGGAAGAAAATGGAGAAATAACCCCAGACACAATAGTCTCCAAGACAAACAAATAAATAAAATGATTTGGAATAAACTTCAGCAAGGAAGGAAAAGTTCTCTACTATGAAAATGTTTAATAGTAAACAAACTGTGGAAAGCACTAGGAAATCAGGAGGTTCCCAGTGTTTTTGTTTGGAATAACTAATGTTCCAAAGATGACTATACTACAGACTAAATACAAACAGAACGTTGAACTTTCAAATTCAATGGAATTTTAATTTAATGAAATTAGAAAATCCAAGGATAGACAAAGCAGCCCTAAACAAAGTGAATAATGGTGTACTCCCATAAGTTTGTTATCAAATTATACTACAGAGCCATAATACCAAAACAGCATAGTTGTGGTGTACACTGACCCTGGCTCAATGGAGTATAAGACACAGATATAGTCACGCGAGGTTGCAGTTTCCTGTTTTCTTTACAAAAATGTTAAGAGTACACAACAGAGAAAAGAGAGTATCTTCAACAAATGGAGTCAGACAAACTGGATATCCATATGTAGCAGAAAGAGCTAGATCCTTATCTCTCTTTGTACAAATATGACCTCCAAATGGATCAAGGATCTTAATGTAAGACCTGAAATATTGTCAAAGAAAAGTATAGGGGCGAACGTCAAAATATAGGCACAGGCAAGGACTTTCTGACTAGGACTCTGGTCACTTGGGAAATAATATCAGCAGTCATTAAAAGAGAGTGTGAAACTTCAAAGCCTTCTGTACAACCAAGGAAACAACTGAATGAATTGTCCAGAGGATGGTAGGAAACCTTTTTATCTATATATTATGAAGGATTATTATGTATAATATTCATATAACTCAAAAACTAAACAAACCGATCAACAAATGGGAAAATAAAACTTCAAAAATGATGGCCCATAAACACATAAGATACATTCAGCCTCACTAGCCATCAGAAAAATGCTAATCAAAACTATGCTATGATCTCATCTCATGCCAGCCAGATTGACAGTTGTTAAGAAACAACAGTGAATGCTGGTGAAAGTGTGGAACATATGACTCTCTTACAAATTGCTAAGGGGCTTACAAATAGGTGCAGCCAATATGAAAGTTAATAAGACGATTTCTCAAAAATTAAAGACATACCTATCATATGCCCCAAGTATGCCACTATTAGTTATTTGGGCCAAAATCAAAGACAGTGTATCATGGAGATAATTGCATATAGATGGTTATTGTAGGACCACTCACAATAACAATAGTTATGAACATCAAATTATGTGTCCACCAAGAGAGAAATTAAATAAAGAAAATATGATAAATATGTGATGGATATTTTTAGCTGTAAAAAACATATGTCATTTGCCAGGAATAGATTCACCTGAAATTTCCATATTAAGTAAATTAAGCCAGACTCAGCTATCATATTTATCCTCTCGTTTGTGGGTCTTAGATTTTATATACATAATTAAAATTATGAGGGTGTATATAAGATGAAACTAGAAGTGAAACTGTATCAGGGTCAATAGGAATAATTGAATGGAAGAGTGACAAAGAGACAGAAGGGGACATGGGAGAAGGGAAGGGGACATGGAGGAAGGAAAGGAGACATCAGGGAAGGCAAGGGGACATGGTGGAAGAGGACGTGAGGTTGTGTGGATAATGTAAAATGTACACTTAGAGGAAACCAGAAAATAAATAAGAACCCAGAAAACTGTTTTAAAGAGGGAATTAGAGCATAAGCGAAACATTGAGAAACTGTTAGAATCTTTAACACTGTCTGGCTATGTGAAGGTAATAGCATCTACTAATGTTTTAGACATCAAAAGAACATTTTAACAATCACATGTTTGAGGAGCATTGTGGAGGTGACATTGACTTTCAGCAATGAGAAATGGATCCAACATGATGTACTATTTTAATTTTATTTTTGCTTAGTATGGATTAGATTTTCCTGTTTACAGTCATGATATTTCAAATTATTCTCACTTGATTGCAGTTATATTGTTCTTTTCATTAAACAAATACATGTACATAGTCTAATAAATGATGAAAGTGATTATATTCAAATGTTTTCATTACAGAAGAGTATGATAGATTTTTTTAGAACTATAAATATTCCATCTTAATGCATTACACTATCGTATTCAATGTTGTCCAAATCCCAAACACCTGGAATTATCTGGCATTGTTATACTGTCAGGAATTGAGATGTGGCTTTGATATAACTGTCTTTTTAATTTCTCCTGAGTAACTCTAAATGGTTCTCAAGACATGCCTCCTTGGAAGTTTAGCATTGCCATGAAATGATCCCAGATGCCAGATCCAATAAGAGAGTCCTGGGTTCAAATCCAGGCTCCATTACTCCATGTGTTTGTGATCTCAAGTAGATGCTTTGCTGGTTTCTCCTCTACAGAACAATGGACCTTATATTACATATTTAATTCATGAGGATATGATTAGATAATGCAGATTAAAAAATGAGCTCCAAATCAATAACTGGAAACTTAAAAGTTATCTACCTGGACAAATGTAAAAAAAAATTCTCAAAACTATCTTTCTCATCTTATTTCAAAATCTCCATCAATTTCTCTTAGAAAGTAACAGTCGATGAACAATAGGAAATCCAATGATGTGGATTTTTTCTTGTACAAAATCATCACATGTAGTCCCTCCCCAAGAGGTACGCAATGTTTCCTAACTACCCATTACTAAATAGTGGATTTCTATCACTCATGAAATATATCAGTTGTAAAAATATGGAGATACACCTAATTTAAGTGTGACTCTCATATTTCCTGGAAGTCATTAGAATATATTGGGTAACAAATTAAATCTATCCAGCTTATGATGCCTGTCAACAGGACAACTTGATGAGCAGCTGGGCTCTGCACTCCACTGTCTTAGTGATTGGTGCCAGTTTATTAAAGTATTCCAGCTGACTTAAAGCCAACCTAGAAGACCCTCAGGAATTCTTAGTCATAATAAAACACAGGCAGCATGCTTAAAATGTCAAGAGATAGCAACTGCTTGCATATATTCACTTATAAATGCACACACATACATACACAGATACACACACACACACACACCACAAGTCCTGTTTACTTTTGGCAACAGAAGACAATGCCAGGTAAGACTCTGACATCATATCCAGGCCTTTCTTGTGACCTCTATTGGGTCATCTGACTGATCTCTGCAGAATTTAGAAGTAATTGTACCAACAAAATGAACCTCTCTGAAATTTAAAATATAGCATCGACCATTAGTTCATTTCACGTGCTGTGAAAACTATATTTGGCATCATCAACAGCTGCTCTCATGAAATGTTCGGCACTAAAATATGATTGGTGAACACTCAGAATTTTATTTCATGGTATTACTTGCAATTATGGGGATGTTGACAGATCAGTTTCTAGCCTCTAAGAAATAAACTGGTCTGTAATATTCACATTCCCTCTCTATGAAAATTTGTTAATTTTCTTGATTTTTCAATTGTTTTATTGTATCATGGAACATAATTTCCTCTTTTAGTGGGTTTTGCCCGGAATGCAAATTGGTATCATTTGCCAATTCCTAAGTTACTCAAATAGTGATCATGTTTTAGGATATTTCTACTGAATTGCTGTCCACAGAAGTTCTTTTTTTTTAATTGGATATTTTATGTATTTACATTTCAAGTGCTTTCCCCTTTCCTGGTTTCCTCTCCAGAACCCCTCTTTTCAATCCTCCTCCCCCTGTTTCTATGAGGATGCTCCCCCTCCCATATACCCACTCCTACCTCACTTCCCTGGCATTCCCCTACACTGAGGAAATGAGCCTTCACAGGACCAAGGGCTTCTCTTCCTACTGATGCCAGACAATGCCATCCTCAGCTACATATGCAGCTGGAGCCATTGGTTGCTCCACATATACTGTTTGGTTTGTGGTTTAGTCCCTGGGAGTTCTGGGGATGGGGGTCCTAGTTGGTTGATATTCTTGTTCTTCCTATGGGGTTGTAAACCCCTTCAGCTCCTTCAGCCTTCTCTAACTCCTCTATTGGGAACCTGTGCTAAGTGCAATGGTTGGCTGCAAACATTCACCTCTATTTGTCAGGCTCTGGCTGAGCCTCTCAGGAGACAGCTATAACAGGCTCCTGTCAGCAAGCACTTCTTGGCATCTACAATAGTGTTTGGGTTTGGTGTTTGTATATGGGAGGGATCCCCAGGTGGGGCAGTCTCTGGATGGCCTTTCCTTCAGTCTCTGCTCCACACTTTTTCCCAGTATTTCCTTTAGACAGGAACAATTCTGGGTTAAGAGATTGGAGATGAGTGGATGGCCTTGCCTAACATTTGGATATGGTCTCTTCAGGTTCTCCCTCCCCTTTGTTGGGTATTTGAGTTAATCTCATCCCTGTTGGGTCCTGTGAGTCTCTTGTTTTTCTAGGACTTGCTGGAACCTCTAGTTCCCCATCTCCCTCCCCACATTGCTACACACCTCTTTTCAAATTCCTGGCCCTCTGTATATCATCCCTGTCTCTTCTCATACCTGATCCTGCCCACTTCCCCTCCTCCTGTCTTCCTCCCAAATCCCTTCCACCCTCTGCCTCCTGTGAGTATTCTGTTCCCCCTTCTAAGAAGGACTGCAGCATCCACATTTTGGTGTTTCTTCTTCTTGAGCTTCATATGGTCTGTGAATGGTATCTTGGGTATTCCAAGCTTTGGGGCTAATCTTGATGTTTTGAGAAAATGTAATAGTTTCTTGACTGGCAAAATAAGGATAGGAGTTTGTTGCCTTGTAATTGTGGTGGCTATGGTTGTCAGTGAGCAGAAGCAATAGGAATGGCTGTGATGGCCGCAGGAAGCATAAATAACTCTGTTAATACATGAGTAGAGTAATATAGGTAGGGTAAGACATGAGTAGGGTAGCAGCAAATTATGTTACTAAAGTATGAAAGAATGGAAAGAAAAGAAGAGAACACACAACCCTGTTCCTCAGACTCAGGGACTATTGCAGAAGAGAGGCATAGGTATTTAAAGAGCTAGAGGATCAGAGGTTTTGCTGTGAGATTCTCTCATCAATGTCAGAAGCTACGCCCATTTATTCTTGCCAACATGCCTTCTGGAACATGCTATTTTTAAAAATGTGTATACATACTTAAATAAGTGTTGTGTATAAGTTTTTAGACTACATTGATGAGAAAGACTGCTCTCTGATTCTTCATAATGTTGGGGTATAAAGTTTATTATATGTACATAAGGTTCAGTACTAATTCTTTTTTCTTTCATTCTTCTTTTTTCTTAAAAGAGCTTGATTACTGTAACTTCTACCTTAAACATTTTTTAAAAAAATTACAGAGAATTTATCTTTGCCCGAATTTCCGTTCTGCAAGTAGCTTTACTTCCTGGTCTTGATCGTGGAAAGATTTAGAATTCTTCAGATTTTACACCCAACTTCTGCGTGTTTTTAAGTGGTAGTCTTTTGAGAAATGGCTTGGCTATTACTCCAAGTTTATTTATTTAGAACTCTATTTCCTGTCTCCTTGATATGTTCAGAACATCCGCTAATGCTGCTTTTCTGTTCCCACCTGATAGTCAGAATGTGAGTTATAATATCTTTTTTATAATCTGACTTGGGTATTATACCAGTGTTGGAAACTATGTGAACACTGGACAGTGGATGTTTTACTTCGTAGCATAAGATGTCCTGTTGGGACATTGTTTTCCCCATTGTATGGTGACATGGTTTAAATCACTCTCATATCTGCACATAATAGTACATTTCCATATGGCTTGTCAAAAGGCCATTAGTGTTGATAGCCCCTCCCCTTCTTCCTTCTTTTACCCTGCTTTCTGACCCTTCTCATCTTGGTTTCCCCTTTATTTCCTTAAAATATAATACTATACTTCTTGTATAGAAGATCCCCTTTTCCTCCTGGTGCCCAAATAACCTCTGGTTATTTGGATCGAGGAGGACAGATGTAAAAGGAAATGTCCATAAATCGCCATTTCAGTTATATTCTATAATATTTAAGCCAGACGCTTAGGTCATTGATATTTTTTTCAGCTTTTTGTTTTTCAAACACATATATTTAAGGTGATAAGTATTTCTACATGTTTTTATATAGTTAACTTTCATTTTCATTTTTCTTTTATTCATAAATTATTTTAACCCACATTGCTTATTATATCACATTTAATGACTATCAAGTATCTAGTTACATTTCTGTTTTTGAGTTCTATCTTAGTTCCACAATAATCAGAGCACATATACTGTAGGATTATAGTGATTTAAGAATGAGAATTGTTTTACTAGTTATTATATGGTATAATTTTGATAAACATTTAATAAACATTTCAGATAGTCTATATTTCACATATTTTAAATCTAGTACCTTATGAATGCTAACTAAGCAAGCTTATCAAATAGGCTAAATAAAAATTTTACATCCTTACTGATTTTATTTGTCCTTAATATGTTGGCAGTTGGGAAAGTGACATTAAAATTACTTTCACTAATTATGAACTTGTCTTCTTTTTTTAAAAAAAAGCTGATATGTTGAAGATATATAAACATTGAACTCATGTCTTTCTGATGGCATAGCCCTCCCTCTTGTCATTATTAACTTTAACTGCCCTTGTTTCTCTTGACTAATGTGTTACAGTCCAGCTTATTACTTCCACAGCAATAACTGACTTTTAAAACAATATTAGTTACTCCATTCTAAATCTGATTTACAACTAGTATGCAAGGTACTTATTTTAATAGCTTTCAGTAGAGTTTCTTAATTTTATAGTATTTGGGTTTTTTTTTTTTTTTTTTTGTCTGACATGAAGATACATTGTCTGTATCATGGATGTAAACATGCCTTATATCTCAATATTAGTCTCCTCTCTTGCTCTCTCTCTTCCTCTGTGGGTCTCTCCTCTCTCTCCTCTGTCACTGTCTCTGTCTCTGTCTCCCCTTTTCTCTCTCTCTCTCCCTTTGGGAAATCTAATCATATGAGTATCTTTATCTTTGTATTCTTTTCTTTTTCTTTTTCTTTTTTCCAAGCATATCTATCTATGTCTTTTCGTGTTACTTTTGTATTCACTGACTTGATTTTCTGTTGGTTTTGCTGATACTCTATGCTAAATTTTAAGTTTGATTGTCCTACTTTTTTTTAATTTTTAATATTTTTATTACATATTTTCCTCAATTACATTTCCAATGTTATCCCAAAAGTCCCCCATAGCGCCCCCCACTTCCCTACCCACCCATTCCCATTCTTTTGGCCCTGGCATTCCCCTATATTGGGGCATATAAAGTTTGCAAGTCCAATGGGCCTCTCTTTCCATTGATGGCCGACTAGACCATCTTTTGATACATATGCAGCTAGAGACAAGAGCTCCGGGGTTCTGGTTAGTACATCATGTTGTTCCAACAATAGGGTTGCAGATCCCTTTAGCTCCTTGGGTACTTTCTCTAGCTTCTCCATTGGGAGCCATGTGATACATCCAATAGCTGACTGTGAACATCCACTCCTGTGTTTGCTAGCCCCGGCATCGTCTCACAAGAGACAGCTATATTTGGGTCCTTTCAGCAAAATCTTGCTAGTGTATGCAATGGTGTCAGCGTTTAGAAGCTGCTTATGGGATGGATCCCTGGATACGGCAGTCTCTAAATGGTCCATCCTTTCATCACAGCTACGAACTTTGTCTCTGTAACTCCTTCCCTGGGTGTTTTGTTCCCAATTCTAAGAAGGGGCACAGTGTCCACACTTTGGTCTTCATTCTTCTTGAGTTTCATGCGTTTAGCAAATTGTATCTCATATCTTGGGTATCCTAAGTTTTGGGCTAATATCCACTTATCAGTGAATACATATTGTGTGAGTTCTTTTGTGATTGTGTTACTTCACTCAAGATGATGCCCTCCAGGTCCATCCATTTGGCTAGGAATTTCATAAATTCATTCTTTTTAATAGCTGAGTAGTACTCCATTGTGTAAATGTACCATAATTTCTGTATCCATTCCTCTGTTGAGGGACATCTGGGTTCTTTCCAGCTTCTGGCTATTATAAATAGGGCTGCTATGAACATAGTGGAGCATGTGTCCTTTTTACCGGTTGGGACATCTTCTGGATATATGCCCAGGAGAGGTATTGCTGGATCCTCCGGTAGTACTATGTCCAATTTTCTGAGGAACCGCCAAACTGATTTCTAGAGTGGTTGTACAAGCTTGCAATCCCACCAACAATGGAGGAGTGTTCCTCTTTCTCCACATCCTCGCCAGCATCTGCTGTCACCTGAATTTTTGATCTTAGCCATTCTGACTGGTGTGAGGTGGAATCTCAGGGTTGTTTTGATTTGCATTTCCCTGATGATTAAGGATGTTGAACATTTTTTCAGGTGCTTCTCTGCCATTCAGTATTCCTCAGGTGAGAATTCTTTGTTCAGTTCTGAGCCCCATTTTTTAATGGGGTTATTTGACTTTCTGGAGTCCACCTTCTTGAGTTCTTTATATATATTGGATATTAGTCCCTTATCTGATTTAGGATAGGTGAAGATCCTTTCCCAATCTGTTGGTGGTTTTTTTGTCTTATTGATGGTGTCTTTAGCCTTGCAGAAGCTTTGCAGTTTCATGAGGTCCCACTTGTCAATTCTCGATCTTACAGCACAAGCCATTACTGTTCTATTCAGGAATTTTTCCCCTGTGCCCATATCTTCAAGGCTTTTCCCCACTTTCTCCTCTATAAGTTTCAGTGTCTCTGGTTTTATGTGAAGTTCCTTGATCCACTTAGACTTGACCTTAGTACAATGAGATAGGAATGGATCGATTCGCATTCTTCTACATGTTAACAACCAGTTGTGCCAGCACCATTTGTTGAAAATGCTGTCTTTCTTCCACTGGATGTTTTTAGCTCCCTTGTCGAAGATCAAGTGACCGTAGGTGTGTGGGTTCATTTCTGGGTCTTCAATTCTATTCCATTGGTCTATTTGTCTGTCACTATACCAGTACCATGCAGTTTTTATCACAATTGCTCTGTAGTAAAGCTTTAGGTCCGGCATGGTGATTCCACCAGAGGTTCTTTTATCCTTGAGAAGAGTTTTTGCTATCCTAGGTTTTTTGTTATTCCAGATGAATTTGCAGATTGCACTTTCTAATTCGTTGAAGAATTGAGTTGGAATTTTGATGGGGATTGCATTGAATCTGTAGATTGCTTTTGGCAAGATAGCCATTTTTACAATGTTGATCCTGCCAATCCATGAGCATGGGAGATCTTTCCATCTTCTGAGATCTTCTATAATTTCTTTCTTCAGAGACTTGAAGTTTTTATTATACAGATCTTTCACTTCCTTAGTTAGAGTCACGCCAAGATACTTTATATTATTTGTGACTATTGAGAAGGGTGTTGTTTCCCTAATTTCTTTCTCAGCCTGTTTATTCTTTGTGTAGAGAAAGGCCATTGATTTGTTTGAGTTAATTTTATATCCAGCTACTTCACCGAAGCTGTTTATCAGGTTTAGGAGTTCTCTAGTGGAATTTTTAGGGTCACTTATATATACTATCATATCATCTGCAAAAAGTGATATTTTGACTTCAATCTTTTCCAATTTGTATCCCTTTGATCTCCTTTTGTTGTCGAATTGCTCTGGCTAGGACTTCAAGTACAATGTTGAATAGGTATGGAGAAAGTGGACAGCCTTGTCTAGTCCCTGATTTTAGAGGAACTGCTTCAAGCTTCTCACCATTTACTTTGATGTTGGCTACTGGTTTGCTGTAGTTTGCTTTTATCATGTTTGGGTATGGGCCTTGAATTCCTGATCTTTCCAAGACTTTTATCATGAATGGGTGTTGGATCTTGTCAAATGCTTTTTCCGAATCTAACGAGATGACCATGTGGTTTTTGTCTTTGAGTTTCTTTATATACTGGATTACGTTGATGGATTTCCGTATATTGAACCATCCCTGCATCCCTGGGATGAAAGCTACTTGGTCAGGATGGATGATTGTTTTGATGTGTTCTTGGATTCCGTTAGCAAGAACTTTATTGAGGATTTTTGCATCAATATTCATAAGGGATATTGGTCTGAAGTTTTCTATCTTTGTTGGGTCTTTTTGTGGTTTAGGTATCAGAGTAATTGTGGCTTCATAGAATGAGTTGGGTAGAGTACCTTCTGTTTCTATTTTGTGGAATAGTTTGTGAAGAACTGGGATTAGATCTTCTTTGAAGGTCTGATAGAACTCTGCACTAAACCCATCTGGTCCTGGGCTTTTTTTAGTTGGGAGACTATTAATGACTGCTTCTATTTCTTTGGGGGGATATAGGGCTGTTTAGATCATTAACCTGATCTTGATTCAACTTTGGTACCTGGTATCTGTCTAGGAACTTCTCCATTTCATCCAGGTTCTCCAGTTTTGTTGAGTATAGCCTTTGGTAGAGGGATCTGATGGTGTTTTGGATGTCTTCAGGATCTGTTGTTATGTCTCCTTTTTCATTTCTGATTTTGTTAATTAGGATGCTTTCCCTGTGCCCTCTAGTGAGTCTGGCTAAGGGTTTATCTATCTTGTTGATTTTCTCAAAGAACCAGCTCCTTGATTGGTTGATTCTTTGAATAGTTCTTCTTGTTTCCACTTGGTTGATTTCGGCCCTGAGTTTGATTATTTCCTGCCGTCTACTCCTCTTGGGTGAATTTGCTTCCTTTTGTTCTAGTGCTTTTAGGTATGTTGTCAAGCTACTAATGTGTGCTCTCTCTAGTTTCCTTTTGGAGGCACTCAGAGCTATGAGTTTTCCTCTTAGAAATGCTTTCATTGCGTCCCATAAATTTGGGTATGTTGTGGCTTCATTTTCATTGAACTCTAAAAAGTCCTTAATTTCTTTCTTTATTCCTTCCTTGACCAAGGTATCATTGAGAAGAGTGTTGTTCAGTTTCCACGTGAAGGTTGGCTTTCTATTATTTATTTTGTTATTGAAGATCAGCCTTAGTCCATGGTGATCTGATAGGATGCATGGGACAATTTCAATATTTTTGTATCTGTTGAGGCCTGTTTTGTGACCAATTATGTGGTCAATTTTGGAGAAAGTACCATGAGGTGCTGAGAAGAAGGTATATCCTTTTGTTTTAGGATAGAATGTTCTGTAGATATCTGCCAGATCCATTTGATTCATAACTTCTGTTAGTTTCACTGTGTCCCTGTTTAGTTTCTGTTTCCATGATCTGTCCATTGGTGAAAGTGGTGTGTTGAAGTCTCCCACTATTATTGTATGAGGTGCAATGTGTGCTTTGAGATTTACTAAAGTTTCTTTAATGAATGTGGCTGCCTTTGTATTTGGAGCATAGATATTCAGGATTGATAGTTCCTCTTGGAGGATTTTACCTTTGATGAGTATGAAGTGTCCCTCCCTGTCTTTTTTAATGACTTTGGGTTGGAAGTCAATCTTATCAGATATTAGAATGGCTACTCCAGCTTGTTTCTTCATACCATTTGCTTGGAAAATTGTTTTCCAGCCTTTCATTCTGAGGTAGTGTCTACCTTTTTCTCTGAGATGAATTTCCTGTAAGCAGCAAAATGTTGGGTCTTGTTTGTGTAGCCAGTTTGTTAGTCTATGTCTTTTTATCAGGGAGTTGAGTCCATTGATATTAAGAGATATTAAGGAAAAGTAATTGTTGTTTCCTGTTATTTTTGATGTTAAAGTTGGCATTCTGTTCTTGTGGCTGTCTTCTTTTAGGTTTGTTGAGGGATTACCTTCTTGTAGTTTCTAGGGCGTGGTTCCTGTCCTTGTATTGGTTTTTTTGTGTTATTATCCTTTGAAGGGCTGGATTTGTGGAGAGATAATGTGTGAATTTGGTTTTGTCGTGGAATACTTTGGTTTCTCCATCTATGTTAATTGAGAGTTTGGCTGGGTATAGTAGCCTGGGCTGGAATTTGTGTTCTTTTAGTGTCTGTATAACATCCGTCCAGGATCTTCTGGCTTTCATAGTCTCTGGTGAAAAATCTGGTGTAATTCTGATAGGCTTGCCTTTATATGTTACTTGGCCTTTTTCTCTTACTGCTTTTAGTATTCTATCTTTATTTAGAGCATTTGTTGTTCTGATTATTATGTGTCGGGAGGTATTTCTTTTCTGGTCCAGTCTATTTGGAGTTCTGTAGGCTTCTTGTATGTTCATGGGCATCTCTTTCTTTAGATTTGGGAAGTTTTCTTCTATAATTTTGTTGAAGATGTTTGCTGGTCCTTTGAGTTGAAAATCTTCATTCTCATCCACTCCTATTATCCGTAGGTTTGTTCTTCTCATTGTGTCCTGTATTTCTTGGATGTTTTGAGTTAGGATCTTTTTGCATTGTACATTTTCCTTGATTGTTGTGCCGATGTTCTCTATGGAATCTTCTGCACCTGAGATTCTCTCTTCCATCTCTTGTATTCTGTTGCTGATGCTGGTATCTATGGTTCCAGATTTCTTTCCTAGGGTTTCTATCTCCAGTGTTGCCTCATTTTGGGTTTTCTTTATTGTGTCTACTTCCCTTTTTAGGTCTAGTATGGTTTTGTTCATTTCCATCATCTGTTTGGTGTGTTTTCCTGTTTTTCATTAAGGACTTCTACCTGTTTGATTAGGTTATCCTGTTTTTCTTTAAGGATTTGTAACTCTTTAGCAGTGTTCTCCTGCAATTCTTTAAGAGATTTTTGTGCTTCCTCTTTATTGTCTTCTACGTGTTTACCAGTGTTTCTTTGTATTTCTTTAAGTGTGTTATTAAAGTCCTTCTTGAAGTCCTCTACCATCATCAGGAGATATGCCTTTAGATCCGTGTCTAGCTTTTCCGGTGTGTTGGGGTGCCCTGGACTGGGCGAAGTGGGAGTGCTGGGTTCTGATGATGGTGAGTGGTCTTGGTTTCTGTTAGTAAGATTATTAAGTTTACCTTTCGCCATCTGGTAATCTCTGGGGTTAGTTGTTGTCATTGTCACTGTTTAAAGATTGGAGCAGAAGCTGTGTTCCACTCACCAGCAGTCTCAAAATCCTGTGGCGGAGGTCGTGGGTAGCTGGCGGGTGTCAGCTGACCCTGCGCTCTAGCTACACCGGTGCTGTTCCGGCCAGATGAGGCCTGTGGCCCTACTCAGGCCGGTTTCTGCTTCCCTAACTAATGCAGTCTCAGGTCCCGCATGCAATTGGATTGGAGCAGAAGCTGTGTTCCACTCACCAGAAGTCTTAAGATCCTGTGGCAGGTGTTGTGGGTAGCTGGCGAGTGTCAGCCGACCCTGCGCCCTAGCTACCCTGGTGCTTTTCTGACCGGAAGAGGCTTGTGGCCCTACGTAGGCCGAATTTCTGCCTCCCCAACCAGAGCAGTCTCAGGTCCCGCGTGATTGGACTGGAGCAGAAGCTGTGTTCCACTCACCAGCAGTCTCAAAATCCTGTGTTGATGCTGGGATATTTTCAAGCCTTTAGACCTTGGCACTGTAAATCTGCCTGGATGTCAGCCAAGAAAAGTATTGAGATGTGAGCTAGCCTTATGTCCTCAAAGACCATTCATTACTCCTGGAACAATGAAGTAGTGTTCTCACTGAAGCTCACTCCTGGAAGTTCCTCCATCATACTCATGGCCATCTGAATCCTGCTCATGGCTTCTGTCTACCCTCATGGGTTGGTGGCCAAAGACCATGCAGGATACCGTCCTCTTCCTTTTTCTGTGGAGCCCCACTCGATTGTCCTACTTTTAATAACAAAATACTCATTTTCTTAATCATCTGGTGAAAATCTCATTGTCTCCTTTATTACACAAATTAATGACATCTATTTTTAAAATCTATATCAGTTGCTATGTTTCATCTACCCATCAAGTCCACGTCTACCATTTTATCTGCTGGTTTTTGATCACTTGATTGCCTGTGCTTCTGTATGCCTGAAAAATTTGAATTTTGCAACAGACATTGTATATGAAAACTTGACAGGATCATGTCCGGATGTCCTACCTGAGAGAGGATTGCCTTTTCTCTTGGAGAAAAATAAAGTAAGGATAGATCAACTTGGTCCAACAAGATACTTGGGTAGTCTACTTATATGTCCTACTTACATGTCATTTTTCATGAGAGGTTTCTGTTTGCATTTTTCCCTAGATATTCAGGTTTCAGCTTACAAGTCTCAGGTGAAGTAATGGTCCCTTTCTCTTTATGGATACCTTTGGTGGTTTAAACGAGAAATGTCTCCCATATGTTCTGATATTTGAACGCTTGGTCCACAGTTGGTGACCCTTGCTGAAGAGGTTTAGGATGTGGGGACTTATTGGAGCAAACATGTCCAGTTTGTTCTTTCTGCTTCATGCATGAGGAAAATGCTGTGAGCTCTCAGAATCCTGACTTCCCTGCAGAGCTTGCTGTGTCCTCTCTTGCTCTCATACTCCCTTCCTGTGGTAGACTCTCAGCCCTTCTTAACCAAGGAGCACAAGTAAACCCTTCACTGTATGAGTTGCCTTGGTCTAAGTGTCTTATCACAGCAACAGAAAAGTAACTATAAAGTACCCAGACTCTATTTTTTCCTCTCAGCTTCACAGCATGGATGGCAGCTCTGAGCCACCATTTCCTTTTCAAGCTCTCTGCCATGAACTGCTTATGGAGGGGTAACAGCCTCCAGTGAAATGTGCTTTCTCTCTGAATCTTGGTGTGCTCTGTCAAATTGCTGCTGCCTAAATCATTCTCCAATGCATTTAGACAACAGTTCCTTTTTGCATTTAGAGTTGTTTTTCTTGTATTCATATACTATAAGCTACTTTGTGATAGCTGGAGGCAGAAATCCTGCCACTAAAGGATATTAAACATAGTAATGATATGATCTGATTTGCATTTTAGAAAGATTTCCCTGAACATCAATATCCTCATGTGCGCAATGAAAGATTGAGGTAGAAACCGTTCTCTAAGGCCCATTCATCTCCAATATTCTGAAGCTCACGGGAGCATTAACAGTGTGTCACTCTACCATTTCAAGCTGTAAAAACCCATCAGCTTCTGAGGCTTCTGAGTATTAATCACTTAAAGCTCCAAAACACTAGAACTAGGGAAAAATGGCCAAGGATACTATTCTTGTCCCTGGTGTCTTCTTTATGTTAATTATGGAGTTCTAAGAGCATTATTTCTTCCCCAAGCCTGGTATTCAGGAAAGAGGCTTATATTGCCCATATTCCAAACACTCTCTCCTTATGGGGCTGTATTCCACTTCATTCCTTTGTCTATAATAATATTATAGAATTAGATTCCACCCTCTAGCCTACTTTTTACTGTCCTACGTTTCAAAATTCTAAGTTACCATATGTTATTACTTTATTAAGCAAGTTATCTCTAAGTGATAAAATTCCTACTTAAAGGTGTGTGTGTGTGTGTGTGTGTGTGTGTGTGTGTGTGTGTGTGTGTGTAATGATAATAATTAAAGAAGAGGTCATGAATTTGGAACAGGGAAAAGAAGACACAGAGGAGTTAAAGTCAGGAAGGGGTTAAGAGTGATAGAGACGCAGGGCTTGTGAATGATGAGCTAAACAATTAAAAACTAAACTATGTAAGTCAGATGTTCACTTCTAGAGTTAATGGAATTTGGATGTATATAAAGAAAAATGCACTTAGGGTTTAATAAAGAGAGATATCTGTATAGGAAGCCATTTGTGTAAATTGTTAAATAATTGATGACTAATGTAAATACTTAGGTTTCGTCTGAGCTTGAGATTAGCAGAGGTAGATTGTAGGCAACTGGGGTCCTTTGGAGATGAAGAAAAGAACAAGTCACACACCAGAAGTCTATTGTATTCTGTAAACTGTTAAGACAGAACTAAGGTTTATCTTAATTTCCATTGAGAAGTTTTTATTTATTCTACTATGATAGCATTTATTATACAGCATACATCTAATAGAAAACCAAGAAAATGATTCATGGTTTCATCTGTAAGTAACTGTCTAAGAAAATTTTAAATTCATTTTGTCTTTCATGTGTTTTCTATAATGGCTAGATCTTATCCACAGATCTTTGAAAGATACTCTTTAAAATGTTTATGTAAAGTACATTCGTTTTGTCCTATTGCTATCAGAGTAAGCATCATTTTTATAGTGTGTATGTAATTCACGTGAATTATACCACTATATAAATTATATTTATATATTCCACTTTCAATGGTACTTGTTCTTTGAAGTATTTATTTAACTGTTGCCTTATTGTTAGATTTATTTTGAATTATAAAAAATATTCTGAGCAGAAACTATTTTCAATGAAAATTGCTATAAATTGCTGAAAAAAAAGAAGACATTTAACTTCCTGTTACCTCATCCTGTTGCCTTTGATAACACACTTAATTTTTTTCTTTGATACATTTCATCCTTTTTTTTTCTTATTTCTAAAGTCTAGTAGACATGAATCCTTTTAAACATTCATCATCCCTTCAACTTTCGCCCTTGTTGATCTTAGTATTTATTGGCTTGACAAGTCTTGTAAAATAGTCGTCTCCTAAGATGCACAACTCTTTTGACCGGACTATAAATAACCATTGTTTACATCATCCCTGTAAAGCATCCCTCCAGGATCACCTCTTCTCATGTTCTGGAGTCAAGATAGGTTCAATGTTCTGTAGTGAATGGACGAATTGCTCTCTCGGTCACTAAGATAGATGTGTAGACTCAGAAATTGATTAGTGAGTTCAAATGGAGGTTTCTAGCCAGTAGATGCCTGTGAATCAAGACTCTCTTTGAATAAGACTAGTGATGTGAAGTTTCTCACTAATGTCACAATAAAAGAGCATCATTATCACACAAAAAGTGGCTACAGTTGTGTTGTGAATAGATGGGAAGCAAAGAGTAGAACCTTTTCATTTGTTGAGTGAAAGTTTAAATGCTCATTTAAGATGGCATTAGAAAAACCCGTCTGAAGTTAATACCTACGTACCACAAAGGGACCTGGCAAGTGACAGAAGTGTTGCCTTTCCAGAAGCTAGGAGATAATTTGACATTAACTAGAATTCCAGGTGCAATATGTTCATTTGGCAGAACATCCCCATGCTTCTAAATGTCTGTGCCTTTTTTTTTCTTTTTCCACCTCGATTAACTACCTTTGGTAATTGCACTGCTGTTTCTTCCTAAATACAGCTTTACCATCAAGTTGCAAACAGCCTTAGCATCTGGACTTAGTGGATATTAGTTAGGCAGTTAATATCATTTTGACATTTGAAAGCAGAACAAGTTAGAAATTGGTAATATGTTTTGGAGCCAAATTTCTTTGTGAACACTAACAGTGACTTCAACTTTTCTGAAATGTGTGTTTTCTTAAGAGAAAAGTAAGGATACTGTGCTTTTTTTTTTTTCCCCTGGGATGTCCTTTTGACCAGTTTTATAGAATTTCAACATGAAGGAAGAGTCATTTGTGGCAATTGTGCTCTTCCAAATGCTCTTCTGTTTGGATGCCCTATCTAAATATTAGATTGCTTCTCCAGATGTTACAGGCTCATGTTTCCTTCTGGTGAATTTGATTGTTGATCCCTCCCTATGTTCCTCGGGGTTTCTATGATCTCTCTGACTTAGGTAAAGCTTTTTATAAATGTTCAATGTTTTAGAGTTTGGATTCAGTTCAGATAGATGATATTTCCAAAGGACTTTTGCTCATTCTGTTCTTACCCTTGAGAATGTTGGAAACAGTTATCTCTCCCTCCTGCTTTTGTAGGGTGAAGATGCCGTTGTTTTTTCTCTCCCTTAATGTATTGGGGATATTGACCTCTTCCCTAAACCGTAGGTCAAAGGAGGAGTGGTGGTTGTTTTTGATTGGATGATTGCTTCCATATGCTTTGCTTCTGGAGGGATCTTGTTAAAGGAAAAGTGATGCTACCCCACTACTCCTAAGGTCATTTTGGAAAACGGCCTATAAAACATGTTATGGATATATAGGCTTTGATGGCAGATGGATCATGATTTGAGCTTTAGTTCAACACTTACTCTCTATGTGACCTCAGGCAAACCCTTTTAACGTACTCGGGTATCAGCATTCTAACTTATGAAAGTATTCTGATCAGTGCTATCAGCATAGCAGAGAAAGGACTTGCTACATGTAAAGGTCATGTAACTAATAAGTTCCCCAAGGTGTTTATCCTGGTATCTGAGACATATATATTTAATAAATATTATCTGAAAAAGTAATGACTTAAAAAAAAACAGAATGTAATACAGTGACTTCCTTCAGAAGATATAAGCTCTTGTCTGTTCAAGGTTTGTTGCTGCTTTATTTAAAACATTTTTATATTTTGAAATTAAATTATAAATATACCATTAGCCCCTTCCCTTTCCTCTCTTCAGTATCTCCCAGCACAATCCTTTGTTCCCTTGCAAATTTACACATACATAGGCACACATACACAAATACATATATTCCTAAATATATAAATATAGCTTGCTCCTTCTGTGTAATGTTACTTGTATATATATATATATATATATATATATATTAGTATGTAATAGACATATTTGACATATTTGAGTGGTAACTAATTAGCTGTCTAACTGGATGTAAGGCTGACTCTACACTAGAGTTAGATATTGTGGTTAGCACTGCAAATGTAGCCAACTACCTGTGGCTTGTGAGGCTATGGATCTTGGAGGAGAAGCTACAACCGCCACCTTATTAAACCAGCACAGTTCCTAACTGCATTTTAACTTTTCAGCATTTTAAAGGATTTAGTATAGAAAGTCACAGTTGGAGGTGAGGTGGGTTCTGCCCTCTCTCTTAGATCCCAGGGGCTGCTCTAACAGTTGAATGTGAAGATGGCCTCTTGCTACCATTTGCTGAGTTGATCTTGTAGATATTTTGTTTATAACTTTGATTTTCATTTCTTTTGGTTTTTTATTGGTGAGGGAGGAGAGTATGAAGTGGGCTGGGTCTGCAGGTGGGAGCAATGTGGAAGGTATTTGGGGAAGGGGAAAATAGATAAAATACATTGCAGACATTTTGTAGCAAAAAGAAAAATCTTAGGGTCTCACCATAATTAATCAATCACATGCCATGAGTCTGTACATTAATTGTTCCATTTAACACAGCACCACCAATAAGAAGGTCCAGAAATTCAGGAAGCATTCACCAGAACTACCATTTCTGTTATCACTAGAAGAGCATTAGCAGTCAGCTCATTAAAATAGTCAGTCCCAGCACATACATCTGCTGCATAGTGTGCTGTGACCTGAGCAGAAGCTTGGCACTGAAAGCCTGTGCTTCTACTTTCCCCACTGTTCTTGCATACCTTAGGGGAATATTTGGGGCATCCATTTTGTGTTCATTGAAGTTTACTTTTACAATGTTTGCAGCCAATGAGGTTCCTAGGCTTCAGGTCAATTATAACTTGTGACTAGCTGGGCGTGGTGGCCCACGCCTTTAATCCCAGCAATTAGGAGGCAGAGGCAGGCGTATTTCTGAGTTCGAGGCCAGCCTGGTCTACAAAGTGAGTTCAGGACAGCCAGGGCTATACAGAGAAACCCTGTCTCGAAAAACCAAAAAAAAAAAAAAAAAAAAAAAAAAAAAAGAAAAGAAAAGAAAAAAACAAAACAAAACAAACAAACAAACAAAAAAAAAAAACCAAAAAACAAAAACTTGTGACTAGAACTGGATTTTTTGGATGGGATATTTACATTTCAAATGTTATCCTCTTTCCTGGTTTCCCCTCTGCATACCCTCTATTTCATCTTCCCTCCCCCCCATTTCTATGAGGATGCTCTCCCACCCACCTACCCACTCCTGCCTCACCTCACTAGCATTCCTCTACACTGGGGCATTGAGCCTCCACAGGACCAAGGGCCTCCCCTCCCATTGATGCCAGATAAGGCCATCCTCTGCTGCATATGCAGCTGGAGCCATGGTGCTGGATTATTTTTATCACGAATAGTTTTGACTTTAGAACTTCTTAGTATTCCCCATATTGCATATATTACATGAAAACACACAGACACAGACAGACACACACACACCACACACACACACACACACACACACACAGAGAGAGAGAGAGAGAGAGAGAGAGAGAGAGAGAGAGACTGAAGTATTCTATGTATTTATAGAATTAGTTACCTGAAAATGCTGTCAAAAGAAAAAGCAAGACTTTTGAGTGATAAAAATTGTCAAACGAAGTAGTTGGTTGAATTGCTCTGTTTTCCTTTGAGATCATCTTGCCTAGGAGGCCTGAAACATTCCTGTTTTGATGTATTTCTCTGAAAAGATGCCTTAAGAAAATATTTTGGAATGACATTTATTAGTTTTGCACTCTTTCTGATCCTAACTTGAAAAGGCATTTTCTATGGAAATGTTGTATTTTACTCCCTTAAAAGTTCCTTTTTTTTTTCACATTAAAGTGCATGTTCAGATAAAACAAACTCTGTTGATTTACATGGGTAAGATCATACTCAACTACTCACCTCTCATTGCAGATCCTCTGCATTTATCTGAAAATGGGAATGCTGAATTCTCTTTGCTTTGAAGTAGCTTGGGTTAGTGTCTGTTTGCGTAGGTCTGAAGCATTTGTTTAAGTGTGCTGTGACATTCTGAGACTGTAGAGTACAAGAAATGACTGCTTTAGTGCAAAATAGAGCCTCACATGTAAATTTGCTGTTTGAATTTTGCATCTCTTTTTAATTCACAGGAATCATTATGTGTTTTGAAAACTTTATATTTCGCATCTAATGTTATGCCATTTAAAAAATCCCATTAGCTACCAAGCCTGAGATGAACAGAGGAGGGAGGTTCATTTTCTAAGACTACTCAAGTAATAGTTAATATTTACAAAGATCCTTTGGTAATTTTCTATATTAATTCATAAATTACAACAGTAGCCCATTGGTAGCTTACAAACAAACAAACAAAAAACCCCATATTCTCTTAGAAATAGTAATTACTTAGCAAAGACTAGAGAGAGTAGAAGGAAGGGGAAACTGAGGAAAGATTAATTGGTGGATAAAATTAGATAGGAAGAATACATTTTATATGTCCTCTTTTATACAGTATAGTGATGAGGTTTTAGCTCCTTTTAAATGATAATGGGATTTCAAAAGGTCCCCTCCTAAAGCTGCTGTATGCATGCCTGAGGTGATGGGTATCCTGACTCCCGGGGCATAATCATCGCATGATATATTCATGTGGCAAGGTCGCAGACCTCATAAATGCAGTTATGTGCCAATTTCAATAACAATCCCCACAAAGATAATGGAACATGTACAGATAGAGATGGTGTCAACTGTCTAAGATCACTTAGCCAGAAATTGTAATAACTGTGATTCAATACAAAGCCATGTCATTCCGGTATTTTAAAAAGTATTTTAGTAATACTTCTTGTTCCTTGAAACAACACGTCTTGATTATAACCACTCTCTCCTCCCCAGTCAAACTCCTTCTGGTACTCTCATAATCACCTACCACTCCAACTTCATATCCTTTATTACAATTCTAAGCTAATGTGTCTAGTTAGTGCTACCTCGTGTGCATATGATTAGGGTCAACTACTGGGGATTGGACAGCTTGTCAATTGTTACCCTTCAAGAATAAAAGACTCTATCTCCTTTCTTCACTCCCTAGCATCAATTACCACAGATTTCTTAACTCATGGTAGGGCCTCTGTAGTCCCTCCCTCATCCATGTTGGATTGTTTAACCGGTTGGTTCCTGTGAAGGGCTTGTGTGACTAACCACAGGTGCTGTTGTCATGTGTGCTAAGTCGTGTCATTTCCAGAAGACAGAACTTTACAGCAATTCTCCCCAACTTGAGCTCTTACGTTCTTTCTATCTCTTTTTTTTTTAATACAGACACTCTTTCACAGATAAGAATTCACAGTTGCTTATTCTCAGCACTTGGAGTACTTATGAGTCTTTGCACTAGACACTGTCTACTGATTAAGGTTGAGAGCAGCTCACGTCTATGAATATAAATGTATACATATTTTCAAGGAAGCTTAACACCATAACCGTTTAGAAAAACATTATATTCACCTCAGAATCTATGAGCTCCTTAGACCTGGGCTTTGACTGTATTCTACTAGGCAAGAATCTTCTTCTATTGAGCAGACATCAACTACAATTAAAAGAGTAGTTGGTTATCTCCATAAGTATTCTTTTGCCTCTATTTCATCGTGTTTGCCTGTTAGGTTAGTATTGTGGCATGTAAGACTCAGCAGTAGGTAAGAGCTTTGGTCATTTTCCTTCTCCAGGAACCTGCACTGTACCTCCAAGCAACAATATGTGACTCAGATATACTATCTCTGTCCATGTAAATAAGGGATTTTCATTTTTTGAAATTATAATATAATTATATCATTTTCCCATTTCTTACTCCCTCGAAACTTTCCCATGTATCTACAACTTTCTTTTTCAAATTCATAGCTTCTTCATCTTTAACTATTGATGTATGTATGTATGTGTGAATATATATGCATATATATATTCATTATATTCTTAAATACATAAGTACAACCTGCACAGTCTGTATAATGATAGTCATATCTATGTTTTTATTATTGACAAATTAGTATTAGATAATTAAATGCTGTTATCTACCCTGTAATAAAATCTTGAACTGATTGGGAACCACCCTGCTGGCCAGTTACAATTTCTTTGTTCTCAAATGCTACACTAGGATAAGTATTTTTTTTTTAATTGGTAAAGATGATAACTCATAAACATGAATAAATTTGATTTTATATCACATATACACAGAGATCTATCTTATATAATTTATCAATATATGCCAAGATCAAAAATATCCTTGTTTATGTCTAGATATAATCTAATGACAATATCACAGTGTGCTTGTGACAGGAAGCATGTATACAAGTTTGAGTGTGTGTTTAGTCTGCTCACAGCTAGAGTACATCTCATGTATATTTTATAAAATACCATAGGTTTGAGAACTACACAGTGTTATTCTGGTTGCAACCTATTCACATATGTGTGCTGTTCTAAGTGTATGTATGTGTGTATCATATCCAAGAAGCTGAGAATTAATAAGAGCCTTTAGAACTGTAGCAAACCTTTCAAAATATATTGAGTAGGTTGCAAAGTTGAGATGTTTCACTATTCTTCCTGTGTCTTATATAACTTTTCTATGAGAAAAGAATTTTACTACAAATACTCAGATTTTTTCTATGTGTTTATACAGTGTATTTGTAGAGACACCACCTCACCATGTATAATTAAACTTGCATATCAATGGGTTCTGCAACCTGTGGATTCAATCAACTCTAAGAGAAATCTATAAGGAAAAGCTGTGTCAGACCTCAACATGTACAGGCATCTTTTGGTTATTATTTCATGAATAATATAGAACAGCAATGATAATTTACAGTTTACTAAATTTTGTAAGTAAACTAGGCATAATTTAAGTTATACAAGAGTATGAGGACAGATTATATGTAAATACTACACAGCATTTCAAACAGAAGACTTGAACATCTGTGGATTTTATTACGTAAACAAAGTCTGAGGGATGTCTCTTTAGGTACCAGTTTCCTCCATCCATCCTTTTGCCCTTACATATGCACATACACACACACACAAACACACACACACACAGGGAGAGAGAGAGACAGAGAGAGACAGAGATAGACAGAGAGAAACACAGACACAGATGCACATACAGAGACATACACATACAGTGAAATACACACACACACACGGAGACATGCACACACATATACACACAGATGTACACACAAATATACACACATAGACACATACACAGAGATGTATACCGAAAGACACACACACACACATGCACTCACACATACACTTTTGCTTGTAGGTATTTGATCATGGTAAACAGCTTTTCTACTTGGAAAAATAATTAAGGAAGAGTAATCACATTTACTTATATGTATGGACATGGATTGGCTAGTAGCTACTATTTACTGAACCTTTTCTAACTTACAATCCAAACTTACTCCATCTGTCTGTCTATTTATCAATCTATCCATCCATATGGTCCTTACTATTTTATCCCAAGAAGTTAAACTTCATGGTAGATAGCAGAGACCTTTGTTAATGGTATTCACTGATATTGCAAATTCTTCAAGTTGCCCCTGGCTTATGTAAGCACCCAGAACATGCTAGAAGAATCAAATAAGGTATTTTCATCAGTTATGTTGTATTATTTCTACCTTGATGAATAGAAAACTGGGACACAGAAGGGGTGGATTGTTAGTCTCATTCCACAAGAGGGCAAATGGCAAGAGGAAGAAGAGAATAGTTAGCTCCATGGTTACTTTGACTCCAAGTCTCTGAAAACACTCTTGTGAATGAGAGAGCATCATTTGGGGCCCACCAGGCCACAAAGATCCCTGGTCTTTTTCTGATACCGAAAATTATACAGAGCTCTGGCAAAATTCAAGAATTCAAAGTGTTAATTTTCTTGTGTTAGAATGTCATGAAAGGCTCCATGGCAACCCTGGGAATATTGTTCTGTGGTTTTCTTTCAAACACATTTTGCTGAGCTATATAAGGGCTTTTGTTTGTTCCATAATTTGGAGGGAGAATGTGGCCTATCTGAAGTGCTGGCCAATGGGATCACTGAGCTGAGGAAAATGATACATGGTAAAAATACAAAAATGAGAAATAAAAGATGGGGATCTACATACTGGGCTCAGCAAAGAGAAGTGGATAAAGAAATGTTTTCAAATTATCACTAAGTTTAGAAAGAATTAAGGTAAAATATTTTTATCTGTAGGCAAAAGTAATGGCTAGAATTTTTGTAAAATGTATTGTCAATTTATATTTAAGGATGAGTTTACGTGGTTGTGTACACATTTATATTAAAGTCGATGTTCTAAAAATATAGTTCAGTACAGAAATCTCTTTAGTGGGTAAAACCTAAAAGATAACCACACATATTTCACAAGATTTTTACTTTGAGTTTTTTTTTAATTTTTATTATTTTTATTTATTTATTTTTCAAGGTTGAGAGACTTCTCAGAAGTTGGTATGCAGCCAGTATATGCTTTTCTCTAGTAAACTAGAAGATGACTTATGACTTTTTCATGTGTCAGTGTATGAGCTTGCTCTACCCATCAGTCTATCTATCTATCTATCTATCATCTATTCATCCATATGTTTGGTTTTTTTTGCCTATTCAAAATGTTCAACAATAATGAAAAGGCTGGTTAGGTAGAAAAACTTAATGAGATATATACACTTTGTACTTCCCTTTGTAAACATCACAATTTCTGCTAATGTGATTGTACCTCTATAGTTTGGTTCAATTAACTTCGAAGATTTGGGTTTAAATCTTCATTGTCTTAGTTCAGGAAGGCTTTAATGTGAAGACATCTGTAGGGCATGTACCAGGGTTTCATGGTGCCTGCTACAGCAAATTCAGACTTCATGCACACTATCCTGTCCTCAGTTCCCCAAGAGAGGCTTCATTGTATGGTCTACATCTCCTTGTTGGATGTTTTTAAAAAATGTACCCATTCTTCAGTTATAGCTTGACCAGCTTTCTCCATTTATTGTTTGCATTTTTTTTTTTTTTAATATTTTTATTACATAATTTCCTCAATTACATTTCCAATACTATCCCAAAAGTCCCCCATAGCGCCCCCCACTTCCCTACCCACCCATTCCCATTCTTTTGGCCCTGGCATTCCCCTATATTGGGGCATATAAAGTTTGCAAGTCCAATGGGCCTCTCTTTCCATTGATGGCCGACTAGGCCATCTTTCGATACATATGCAGCTAGAGACAAGAGCTCCAGGGTTCCGGTTAGTACATCATGTTGTTCCAACAATAGGGTTGCAGATCCCTTTAGCTCCTTGGGTACTTTCTCTAGCTTCTCCATTGGGAGCCCTGTGATACATCCAATAGCTGACTGTGAACATCCACTCCTGTGTTTGCTAGGCCCCGGCATCGTCTCACAAGAGACAGCTATATTAGGGTCCTTTCAGCAAGATCTTGCTAGTGTATGCAATGGTGTCAGCGTTTAGAAGCTGATTATGGGACGGATCCCTGGATACAGCAGTCTCTAAATGGTCCATCCTTTCATCACAGCTACGAACTTTGTCTCTGTAGCTCCTTCCCTGGGTGTTTTGTTCCCAATTCTAAGAAGGTGCACAGTGTCCACACTTTGGTCTTCATTCTTCTTGAGTTTCATGCGTTTATCAAATTGTATCTTATATCTTGGGTATCCTAAGTTTTGGGCTAATATCCACTTATCAATGAATACATATTGTGTGAGTTCTTTTGTGATTGTGTTACTTCACTCAAGATGATGCCCTCCAGGTCCATCCATTTGGCTAGGAATTTCATAAATTCATTCTTTTTAATAGCTGAGTAGTACTCCATTGTGTAAATGTACCACATTTTCTGTATCCATTCCTCTGTTGAGGGACATCTGGGTTCTTTCCAGCTTCTGGCTATTATAAATAGGGCTGCTATGAACATAGTGGAGCATGTGTCCTTTTTACCGGTTGGGACATCTTCTGGATATATGCCCAGGAGAGGTATTGCTGGATCCTCCGGTAGTACTATGTCCAATTTTCTGAGGAACCGCCAGACTGATTTCCAGAGTGGTTGTACAAGCTTGCAATCCCACCAACAATGGAGGAGTGTTCCTCTTTCTCCACATCCTCGCCAGCATCTGCTGTCACCTGAATTTTTGATCTTAGCCATTCTGACTGGTGTGAGGTGGAATCTCAGGGTTGTTTTGATTTGCATTTCCCTGATGATTAAGGATGTTGAACATTTTTTCAGGTGCTTCTCTGCCATTCGGTATTCCTCAGGTGAGAATTCTTTGTTCAGTTCTGAGCCCCATTTTTTAATGGGGTTATTTGACTTTCTGGAGTCCACCTTCTTGAGTTCTTTATATATATTGGATATTAGTCCCTTATCTGATTTAGGATAGGTGAAGATCCTTTCCCAATCTGTTGGTGGTTTTTTTGTCTTATTGATGGTGTCTTTAGCCTTGCAGAAGCTTTGTAGTTTCATGAGGTCCCACTTGTCAATTCTCGATCTTACAGCACAAGCCATTACTGTTCTATTCAGGAATTTTTCCCCTGTGCCCATATCTTCAAGGCTTTTCCCCACTTTCTCCTCTATAAGTTTCAGTGTCTCTGGTTTTATGTGAAGTTCCTTGATCCACTTAGACTTGACCTTAGTACAAGGAGATAGGAATGGATCGATTCGCATTCTTCTACATGTTAACAACCAGTTGTGCCAGCACCATTTGTTGAAAATGCTGTCTTTCTTCCACTGGATGTTTTTAGCTCCCTTGTCGAAGATCAAGTGACCATAGGTGTGTGGGTTCATTTCTGGGTCTTCAATTCTATTCCATTGGTCTATTTGTCTGTCACTATACCAGTACCATGCAGTTTTTATCACAATTGCTCTGTAGTAGAGCTTTAGGTCCGGCATGGTGATTCCACCAGAGGTTCTTTTATCCTTGAGAAGAGTTTTTGCTATCCTAGGTTTTTTGTTATTCCAGATGAATTTGCAGATTGCACTTTCTAATTCGTTGAAGAATTGATTTGGAATTTTGATGGGGATTGCATTGAATCTGTAGATTGCTTTTGGCAAGATAGCCATTTTTACAATGTTGATCCTGCCAATCCATGAGCATGGGAGATCTTTCCATCTTCTGAGATCTTCTATAATTTCTTTCTTCAGAGACTTGAAGTTTTTATTATACAGATCTTTCACTTCCTTAGTTAGAGTCACGCCAAGATATTTTATATTATTTGTGACTATTGAGAAGGGTGTTGTTTCCCTAATTTCTTTCTCAGCCTGTTTATTCTTTGTGTAGAGAAAGGCCATTGATTTGTTTGAGTTAATTTTATATCCAGCTACTTCACCGAAGCTGTTTATCAGGCTTAGGAGTTCTCTGGTGGAATTTTTAGGGTCACTTATATATACTATCATATCATCTGCAAACAGTGATATTTTGACTTCCTCTTTTCCAATTTGTATCCCTTTGATCTCCTTTTGTTGTCGAATTGCTCTGGCTAGGACTTCAAGTACAATGTTGAATAGGTATGGAGAAAGTGGACAGCCTTGTCTAGTCCCTGATTTTAGAGGGATTGCTTCAAGCTTCTCACCATTTACTTTGATGTTGGCTACTGGTTTGCTGTAGATTGCTTTTATCATGTTTAGGTATGGGCCTTGAATTCCTGATCTTTCCAAGACTTTTATCATGAATGGGTGTTGGATCTTGTCAAGTGCTTTTTCCGCATCTAAGGAGATGACCATGTGGTTTTTATCTTTGAGTTTGTTTATATACTGGATTACGTTGATGGATTTCCGTATATTGAACCATCCCTGCATCCCTGGGATGAAACCTACTTGGTCAGGATGGATGATTGTTTTGATGTGTTCTTGGATTCGGTTAGCAAGAACTTTATTGAGGATTTTTGCATCAATATTCATAAGGGATATTGGTCTGAAGTTTTCTATCTTTGTTGGGTCTTTTTGTGGTTTAGGTATCAGAGTAATTGTGGCTTCATAGAATGAGTTGGGTAGAGTACCTTCTGTTTCTATTTTGTGGAATAGTTTGTGAAGAACTGGGATTAGATCTTCTTTGAAGGTCTGATAGAACTCTGCACTAAACCCATCTGGTCCTGGGCTTTTTTTAGTTGGGAGACTATTAATGACTGCTTCTATTTCTTTGGGGGATATAGGGCTGTTTAGATCATTAACCTGATCTTGATTCAACTTTGGTACCTGGTATCTGTCTAGGAACTTGTCCATTTCATCCAGGTTCTCCAGTTTTGTTGAGTATAGCCTTTGGTAGAAGGATCTGATGGTGTTTTGGATGTCTTCAGGATCTGTTGTTATGTCTCCTTTTTCATTTCTGATTTTGTTAATTAGGATGCTTTCCCTGTGCCCTCTAGTGAGTCTGGCTAAGGGTTTATCTATCTTGTTGATTTTCTCAAAGAACCAGCTCCTTGATTGGTTGATTCTTTGAATAGTTTTTCTTGTTTCCACTTGGTTGATTTCACCCCTGAGTTTGATTATTTCCTGCCGTCTACTCCTCTTGGGTGAATTTGCTTCCTTTTGTTCTAGTGCTTTTAGGTGTGTTGTCAAGCTGCTAATGTGTGCTCTCTCTAGTTTCCTTTTGGAGGCACTCAGAGCTATGAGTTTTCCTCTTAAAAATGCTTTCATTGCGTCCCATAAGTTTGGGTATGTTGTGGCTTCATTTTCATTGAACTCTAAAAAGTCCTTAATTTCTTTCTTTATTCCTTCCTTGACCAAGGTATCATTGAGAAGAGTGTTGTTCAGTTTCCACGTGAAGGTTGGCTTTCTATTATTTATTTTGTTATTGAAGATCAGCCTTAGTCCATGGTGATCTGATAGGATGCATGGGACAATTTCAATATTTTTATATCTGTTGAGGCCTGTTTTGTGACCAATTATGTGGTCAATTTTGGAGAAGGTACCATGAGGTGCTGAGAAGAAGGTATATCCTTTTGTTTTAGGATAGAATGTTCTGTAGATATCTGCCAGATCCATTTGATTCATAATTTCTCTTAGTTTCACTGTGTCCCTGTTTAGTTTCTGTTTCCATGATCTGTCCATTGGTGAAAGTGGTGTGTTGAAGTCTCCCACTATTATTGTATGAGGTGCAATGTGTGCTTTGAGATTTACTAAAGTTTCTTTAATGAATGTGGCTGCCTTTGTATTTGGAGCATAGATATTCAGGATTGATAGTTCCTCTTGGAGGATTTTACCTTTGATGAGTATGAAGTGTCCCTCCCTGTCTTTTTTAATGACTTTGGGTTGGAAGTCAATCTTATCAGATATTAGAATGGCTACTCCAGCTTGTTTCTTCATGCCATTTGCTTGGAGAATTGTTTTCCAGCCTTTCATTCTGAGGTAGTGTCTATCCTTTTCTCTGAGATGAGTTTCCTGTAAGCAGCAAAATGTTGGGTCTTGTTTGTGTAGCCAGTTTGTTAGTCTATGTCTTTTTATCGGGGAGTTGAGTCCATTGATATTAAGAGATATTAAGGAAAAGAAATTGGTGTTTCCTGTTATTTTTGATGTTAAAGTTGGCATTTTGTTCTTGTGGCTGTCTTCTTTTAGGTTTGTTGAGGGATTACCTTCTTGTTGTTTCTAGGGCGTGGTTCCTGTCCTTGTATTGGTTTTTTTCTGTTATTATCCTTTGAAGGGCTGGATTCGTGGAGAGATAATGTGTGAATTTGGTTTTGTCGTGGAATACTTTGGTTTCTCCATCTATGTTAATTGAGAGTTTGGCTGGGTATAGTAGCCTGGGCTGGAATTTGTGTTCTTTTAGTGTCTGTATAACATCTGTCCAGGATCTTCTGGCTTTCATAGTCTCTGGTGAAAAATCTGGTGTAATTCTGATAGGCTTGCCTTTATATGTTACTTGGCCTTTTTCTCTTACTGCTTTTAGTATTCTATCTTTATTTAGAGCATTTGTTGCTCTGATTATTATGTGTCGGGAGGTATTTCTTTTCTGATCCAGTCTATTTGGAGTTCTGTAGGCTTCTTGTATGTTCATGGGCATCTCTTTCTTTAGATTTGGGAAGTTTTCTTCTATAATTTTGTTGAAGATGTTTGCTGGTCCTTTGAGTTGAAAATCTTCATTCTCATCCACTCCTATTATCCGTAGGTTTGGTCTTCTCATTATGTCCTGTATTTCTTGGATGTTTTGAGTTAGGATCTTTTTGCATTTTCCATTTTCCTTGATTGTTGTGCCGATGTTCTCTATGGAATCTTCTGCACCTGAGATTCTCTCTTCCATCTCTTGTATTCTGTTGCTGATGCTTGCATCTATGGTTCCAGATTTCTTTCCTAGGGTTTCTATCTCCAGTGTTGCCTCATTTTGGGTTTTCTTTATTGTGTCTACTTCCCTTTTTAGGTCTAGTATGGTTTTGTTCATTTCCATCATCTGTTTGGATGTGTTTTCCTGTTTTTCTGTAAGGACTTCTACCTGTTTGATTATGTTATCATGTTTTTCTTTAAGGATTTGTAACTCTTTAGCAGTGTTCTCCTGCAATTCTTTAAGGGATTTTTGTGCTTCCTCTTTATTGTCTTCTTCCTTTTTAGCAGTGTTCTCCTGCATTTCTTTAAGTGTGTTATTAACGTCCTTCTTGAAGTCCTCTATCATCATCAGGAGATATGCTTTTAAATCCGTGTCTAGCTTTTCCGGTGTGTTGGGGTGCCCTGGACTGGGTGAAGTGGGGGTGCTGGGTTCTGATGATGGTGAGTGGTCTTGGTTTCTGTTAGTAAGATTATTACGTTTACCTTTCGCCATCTGGTAATCTCTGGGGTTAGTTGTTATCATTGTCACTATTTAAAGATTGGAGCAGAAGCTGTGTTCCACTCACCAGCAGTCCCAAAATCCTGCGGTGGGGGTCGTGGGTAGCTGGCGGGTGTCAGGCAACCCTGCGCTCCCGCTACCCTGGCGCTGATCCGGCCGGGTGAGGCCTGTGGCCCTACTCAGGCCGGTTTCTGCTTCCCTAACTAATGCAGTCTCAGGTCCCGCGCGATTGGATTGGAGCAGAAGCTGTGCTCCCCTCACCAGAAGTCTTAAGATCCTGTGGCGGGTGTTGTGGGCAGTTGGCGAGTGTCAGCAGACCCTGCGCCCCAGCTGCTCAGGTGCTTTTCTGACCGGAAGAGGGTTGTGGCCCTGTGTGGGCCGGATTTCTCTCTCCCCAACCAGAGCAGTCTCAGGTCCCGCGTGATTGGACTGGAGCAGAAGCTGTGTTCCACTCACCAGCAGTCCCAAAATCCTGCGGCGGGGGTCGTGGGTAGCTGGCGGGTGTCAGGCAACCCTGCGCTCCCACTACCCTGGCGCTGATCCGGCCGGGTGAGGCCTGTGGCCCTACTCAGGCTGGTTTCTGCTTCCCTACCTAATGCAGTCTCAGGTCCCGCGCAATTGGATTGGAGCAGAAGCTGTGCTCCCCTCACCAGAAGTCTTAAGATCCTGTGGTGGGTGTTGTGGGCAGTTGGCGAGTGTCAGCAGACCCTGCGCCCCAGCTGCTCAGGTGCTTTTCTGACCGGAAGAGGCTTGTATTGTTTGCATTTTTAAAAACATCTGGAATCTGCATTTTAACATTACATATAGTGACATTTATTCATTTTTTTTATCTCATTTATAATTTCGTTTTTCTAGACCAGTGGACCTCTGCCTAGGAGTTGTGACTCCTATGGGGGTTGAGGGTGGGGCCAATCAAATGACCCTTTCACAGGAGTCACCTAAGACCATCAGGAAACACAGATATTTACATTATGATTCATAACAGTAGCAAAATTATAGTTACAAAGTAATAACAAAAATAATTTTGTGTTTGGGAGTCACCACAACATGAGGAGCTGTGTGAAATGGTCACAGTATTAAGAAGGTTGGGACCACAGCCCTAGACTAATGAGAGATTCTCAGTACAAGAATAGTTCTGAACACACAGGCAAAGGCTTATATAGATCCCATCCAACACTTCGGTTCACAAATATGGAAACTTTGTGATCTGAAAATTACTGTGGTATTATGATACATTCTATGTTAGGCAGTTTGACAAATGTATTTTGCATTGCTCACTTAATTATCCCCAAAATCATAGGTAATATAGAATAGAATATTGTCTTTGGTTTACAGGTTGAAGTATTAATGTACAGAGAAGTTGGTTTGCTGGGGAGGCAGAGCTGATAAGATACAATGTCAGCATCAATGCTAGAACCAGATCTTAATTCCTAACATCTAAGTTAGTGACAGAGGTGAAACAAAGTCTTTCTCACATGCCCCTACTCCGTTTCAGTGTTTGTGTTGTCCTAACACTGTCCCATTGTACTTCTTCTATCAGTAAGAAGAAAGAGTAAATAAATGCAAGTGCTCACAGACAGTTTCCACGAAACCACTCATGTGACCACATCTGTGTACCACATCGGTATCCCTGCTCTGTATAGGCAAATGGTGATGTTCTACTGAGAGATTAATGTACTGATGTAAGGGCTCAATCATTTACACACAAAGTAATGAACCAACCAAGCGGTTCATATAGCAGCTGTGTTATATTAAGATCTTCTATTCTTTCTCTCATAGTTACCTGCTATTTGGAGTACTTAACTGAGGGGTTTCAGATCAACATTTAGTCATAGCCAAATCATGAATTAGTTTTTTATATGCTTCAGCACAAAGGTAACTTATCAAAACCCCTGCAGTAAAATACCTAGTCCTTTTCCAGCATGGTTCTTGTCTTGAATTCTTTGGAACTAGCATGCCCAGACATGATTTAGATGTATTCTCTAGCGGAGAGAGCAAGAGATGGATTAAGCAACATCCCCTGAGGTCCTCTTTGCTTAGAGCAAATATTCTCTATCATTCTAAGCTTCTGACTCTAAGTAATATTTGAACTCCATCCTCTGGCTTCCCCGGAACAATTCATGACACTGCCTCCTTGGTTGAAGTACTTGGATTTATTCCCTAGTATCCAGGCTACATTCTACTTTTAACTTAATGTGTTCTTTTTCATTCTGATGGCTCAACTTCGGCGTCCATGGCTTCCTTTCTTTATTTCCAGAGTTTATAGACTGTCGCTGGGATTTCCTCTGGGTCTTTTAGCCAAGTGAGCTCTGCTTTGCTTCTCTAATCTTCTGTTATAACAAGTTCTCTGTTACTCATCTCTCTGCTCTTTTCCTCTCAATTTGTTCCAGGTTTTCTGGTGGAGATTCCCTTGTACCAAAAGCAATATTCCAGGTGCAACCACTTGAGAATTAAGAGCTGTATTTACACTTTTATTTTTACTCTTATGTCTTTTCCCTCTGTGGTTCAAAATAATATGCCACTAGGGTTGTCCTTTTGAAGGACAAACTCTCATGAATGGGGCAGAATCTAGGCCCTGTTCTCTTTCAACCAGTCTCTCTTAAGTGGCTGCTCTATGTTTTACCCCCTTCTTGCTTAGATCTGTGTTTTCATTATTTTTTTCTCTTGGTGTGGGAAGCTGGCCTCTTCCCAATCTTACTTGCATTTTGCTATTTGATCCCAAGATCTGTAACTCCTCTCCGACCATCTGTATTATTTCTGCGTCTCCACTGATGTTTTGCAACATACCCTAGCACACTGTCATCTGCTGATTTCATTAGCACACTGTTTACTGTGTTCTCCAGATCATTAATGAGGATGAATAAACAGAAATGCATGACTTAAACAGACGTCTGTGTAAGTTCTCTTAAGCCCCCCAACAAATTGGTACCATTTCCTTCTATCTGTCTGTGTTCTTTGCCCCATGTCTCTCGTCCAGTGTGTTCCATGCACACGGTGTCCTCATCTCCAAATGACTGCATTCATGATGTGTTGTTCTTCTCCAGCGCTTTATAATCATCCAGACAATTCATCAGGTTTGTCTGGCACCATTTCCTCCTTATTAAATCCAGTTTTATTGGCTGTTTCTATCGTTCCCTAGATTATAACAGCTCTTTGCATCAGTGCATATGCCCAGCCTGATTTCCTCCCATTTATTATTATTGTATTAACCTAGACTGTAGGTGAGAAAAGAATACAAAGAGAAGAAAGAGACTAAGTCTATATGACTGTGAGACATCAACATACACAATGTATTATGGTGATTTAGTGTGTGTGTGTGTGTGGTATGTGTGTGGGGTGTGTGTGTGTGTTTACATGTGTGTTTACAGAGAGTAATAGTTGGGAAATGAGAACCCATGCAGAATATGGGCAGCACTATCCAGTGAGCTAGAGTCAAAGGCTGAGTAAAAAGGAGAACCAGCTGAATAGCACTGTTCCCTTCTCTACCCTGGCTCTCTGAGATGTAAGCGAGCAGCCTTAGGCTCCACATATCCAGCTGCCAGGCTTCCCTTGTCACAGTAGCCTGCACTCCCAAATCATTCTTCCTCCAAGTGGCTCCATGGCAAGTACTTGATCACCGCCACAGAGAAAAGTAATGGAGGCATATGTACAGAGGTTCCTGCTTGTTGATCTTCGTCCTAGGATTTAACAGAGATTTCTGTACAAAAATATCTACAAAAAAACTGTAGAAGTCAGTCATGTGAATTTTTACAAAGGTGATTCTCATGTCTAACTTGTATTGAAAAATCAAATGGCTGGGTTTTGAAATCTGGCAGGAGCCACAGCTGGGTTTAGGGAATATCTGTGATGTACTTGGCCCTGTGCAAACACAGTTATCTTTGGTTCATGATGAAATCAACTCCAAAAGTCAGGCGTTCGGGGTGACACCACTACTCTCCAAGGTGTCATCATGAAGATTAGAAAAATTTGCCCCCTCTTGAGGATGTAGCCCCTGTATAAGAGCAGAAACAAGCACAGTTTAGGACTTATTGACCTTTCAACACAGATGTATGTGCTTATAGCATGCCCCATCCAAATGTACACAGAATTTTTTCCTCCCACTTAAATGAAGAGGAGGATAAGACATAATTGTTCAATTTGGGGTAGAAACATAACCAGTTTCCTCTGTGCCATATAGCTCCTCTGCAGTTAGAATAGTGATCAAACACAGATTACTTTAATTGTGCACGAACTTTGTACAATGGTTTGAACTTTTTTCCCCTAAAATAGAGGTTCTCAACCTGTAGGTCGTGACACCTTTGGGGATCAAATAACCTTTCACAGGGGCTGCCTAAGACCATCAGAAAACATAGATATCTACATTACAATTCACAACAGTAGCAAAATTACAGTCACACACTAGCATCAAGAACAACAATGGTTGGACGTCAGCACAATGTGAAGAGCTGTAGTAAAGGTAGCATCATTTGGGAGCTGGGGAACCGCTGCACTAAGAGAATATGAATACGTTAGAGCAGAGCCTTGACTATAACTTTACACTTAACTGTACTATTCATTTTCTTTCTGTTAGTTAGCTGTTCTCTACTACACAGGCCAGCAATGATTGGAGAATGGAAGATGTAGTCCTAGAGCTAGAAGATACCTTTGATAGTCTTGGTTTTTTTGTCTTTTTTTTTTTTTTGTCTGTTTGTTTGGTTTTTTTTTTTCTTTTTCTTTTCTCTTTTTTTTTTTTTTTTTTTTTTTTTTTTGAGACAGGGTTTCTCTGTATAGCCTTGGCTGTCCTGGAACTCATTTTGTAGACCAGGCTGGCCTTGAACTCAAATATCTGCATCCCTCTGCCTCCCAAGTGCTGGGATTAAAGGCATGCACCCACCACCACACCCAGCTACCTTTCATAGTCTTTAAAGTCCAATTGAACTCTGCCCTCCTAACACCAGTGTGTCTATGTCCGTTCAACATTTCACAAGCTACATAACAAAGACATTAATATTGATTAATTCAGTGAGATGACTTGGAAACTCTGAACTCCTTTAAAGACATATTTCATGTCCTTTGATTGACATATAGTATTATATACTGAATGTTTATAAGAAATTGTATGGGCAACTGAAATGTATATGCATTCATATGTACACACATGTATTCTGCATAACATATTCTTTCTATCAAGGAACTATAGACTCGTTTGACTAAGCAGCCCATCCTTTACTTCCTTTACTTCTTTTTGTATTTTTTTTTTTACTTTCCTTAAATGCTGATTTTATTGAGTGTACCTTGCACTTTAATTTAGAGATTTTTCTTATTGAACAATGTAGTTTTCTTGCTCAACAAGTCTGACATTTGAGTAAATGGAAGGAAAATGGATGTGGGAGCTGTGTGCTCATAATGCCACATTGCCACCCTGAAATCTATGCAGATAATCTACTTGGAAGGCTTTAAGTCCCACTGGAAAAGGGAAACAGAACTATCCCGCATTGATTTATAGCACCTGCTCCAGCTGTTTGGCTTGTGGCAGGCATTTTATCTGCAGCCAAATGCCACTGCTGTTGCTAGGCAAGCCTAGATGGAGGTCATATTTACTGGGCATGTTTATAATCTGTAGAATGATCTAAGCCATGGAGGGCTAATTTCCCAAAGATCAATCATGAAGGGAGGATTTCAGAGGTTATGTTCTTTATCCAATTTCCTGTGTACTAATGAGATGGCTGGAACCTGTTTGGAATCTTTCTGATTAGAACTCTTCTGAGACTCAATAAAGAATATGACATTCATAAATCTAAATAAGAGGTGACTTGGCCGCCCGAATGGTGAATCATGCCACGATGAGATGTTTCCCTGCCCTAGCAGGGTATGGTATCAATGACCAACCTGAGGCAAGGTCAAAACTGAGTTGAAATTCTTTTTTTTTTTTCTTTTTTTTTTTGAAAACAATGTTTATTTTTAATAAATTTATTTTTATTTATATATATCAATGCATGTGCCCATGCCCCCTTGTGGGCATGTATTTGAACCCCCATGGAGACCAGAAGATACATGTCAGCCTTGGCTACCTAGAAAGTTCTAGTCAGCCTATACTATGTGTGACTTTCTCTCAAAAAGCCAACAGGATCTGGTGCAATGACTCAGCCCTGGGCTTTTGACTTTTAAAAAAGGGTCAGATATCTGAATTTATATCCTTATTCTTATGCAGCAAAGACTTTACCCACTGAGTCATTGCACCAGATCCTGTTGGCTTTTTGAGAGAAGGGATCCATCCCATAATCAGCTTCTAAACGCTGACACCATTGCATACACTAGCAAGATTTTGCTGAAAGGACCCAAATATAGCTGTCTCTTGTGAGATGATGCCGGGGCCTAGCAAACACAGGAGTGGATGTTCACAGTCAGCTATTGGATGTATCACAGGGCTCCCAATGGAGAAGCTAGAGAAAGTAACCAAGGAGCTAAAGGGATCTGCAACCCTATGTTGGAACAACATGATGTACTAACCAGAACCCCAGAGCTCTTGTCTCTAGCGGCATATGTATGGAAAGATGGCCTAGTCGGCCATCAATGGAAAGAGAGGCCCATTGGACTTGCAAACTTTATATGCCCCAATATAGGGGAATGCCAGGGCCAAAAGAATGGGAATGGGTGGGTAGGGAAGTGGGGGGCGCTATGGGGGACTTTTGGGATAGCATTGGAAATGTAATTGAGGAAAATATGTAATAAAAATATTAAAAATTAAAAAAAAAAAGTCAAAAGCCCCATTCCTGAGCAGTAACATGAAATGGGGAGATATCAAGTCTGAGTTGAAATTCTTGACAGCACTTGGCCTTTCTGCTAAATTCAAAGGACTCCTTCTAGTGTTAAAATTCATATTTAGGGTTTTTCAGTGCAAGTTTAAGCAACAGGTATTTGCTTAATTATTACGTATTGCAGATTAAGAAAGAAGACATGTAAAAATTGTTACAGTAGAGTGTTATAAGGATTATAACTCAGATCTGACAATGACGGTGCAATGTGGTAGTGTAAATATTCATAGATAATGCTTAAAATGTTTCTCATATGTCAAAAGTGAATTAAGCATCTCACATATATAAGTTTTTTCAGTGCCAACAACAAATTCATGAGTTAAGTCCCATGATCAACACTTGTTTTATAGATGAAGAAACTGAGATACGGATTGTTGATAATTCCTCTCTAAATACATATCCCATTCTAGATGTCACCATGATTATTTTGCCCTCTTAAGCTAAACATTTTCAAAATACCTTTCTACATTATTGGATCATCGCAGCCTCTCCTCTTTTAAGACAGTTAGTATGGTGTGCTCCATTGCTGGCTAAGTGCAATCATTGATCGGCAAGACCCTTTCCATAGTTCCAAAGCCAGCATTTCCAATTTGCTGGGCTCTTCTTTATTGAGAAGAATTTATTTAGAGAATCAACCCTTCGTTGAGTCTCTAAAACACACTGCTCTGTGTTTCTCCTGAAACCTTTCCATTTATCGGCACCTCTTCCTTTGAGTAATTTCTAATACTTAGAACATTTTAGTTTGACTTTAGTCTTGTGTCTGGACCATGTGGCATATACTTTTCTAGCAGTCTGATAAAGTCTATGGACTGTAGTTATCTCTATCCATACTATCTCCCAAATTATGTGATTGTTTTCCCATGTCTTTTAACATCAATCTGTTTGCTCAAAAAGGCTGGAAGTCTCCTGTTACTCTTCATTTACCTTAACCACAAGCCATACTCTGCTTCCCAACTTTTTGGGTTTTTCAAGGCAGGTTTTCTTTATGTGGCCCTGGTTATTGTGGAACTCACTTTGTAGACTCTGGTAGTATCATATTCATAAATCTGCCTGTCTATGCCTCCCAAGTACTGGGGTTATAGGTGTGTACCCACAAGCCCAGCTATTACACTATTCTTTAACAACAATGTTCCTTATCTAATATCCCATATCTTTACATCTAGCCCTGCCTTCACTACCACCCTGTCGCTGATTTCTGGACAGTGTATACCAGTGATCCTTGAGTGGATATGAGCTTAGAATGGAAAACAGACAGTATAGCCCATTCCACATCACTGTGGAAAACTCAGGACAGAAACATAGCATGATCTTGCAGCACCATCATAGAAAATGTAGAGTAAGAATTAAGAGCCACAGAAACCTGCTGGTGAGGGATCCTTTCCATCATCTTTGAAAAAAAAAAAATTCCCCTGTCTCTTAATAGTTTAACCTTTAGACTTCCTGTTCTCAAAGCAAACCATACCACTGGGGGAATTTAACATCGCGAAAAAAAGTACAAAACTGAAGTGAGAACTCTTTCCTAGACTTATTAACTAGCAAGGAGACAGCTTTCCACAGCCATTTCTCCCTGGGGACTAGGTCAAGAAATCAGTAATTTGGCCAAGTGACAGTGCAATAATAAAAGAGCTCCTCACACTCCACCTGGCACCTGCCTTCCTTTTAAATGAACAAAGCCAGGACACTCATCAACATCTCTAATATTCAGGATTAAGCCTTTTTTTTTCTTTCCTTCGTTTTCTCCATCATTTCCTCCTCTCACCCACCTCCCTTCTCTTCCTCTCCCTCCTCCCTCTGCCTACTCCTTCTGACTAACTAGGGTTAATCCCTTTCCATCCTGTGTAAGCTAAACCCTAAATTACACAGTATGTTTTTCTTACTTGCAGCATATGGCTTCCACATCACGGGAGAAGAGAGAGAGAGAGAGAGAGAGAGAGAGAGAGAGAGAGAGAGAGAGAGAGAGAGAGAGAGAGAGAGAGAGAGAGAGAGAGAGAAAGCAGGCTGTGTGTTTTGCCTGCCTTGTAAATTTGAGTTCACCTTATCAGCCTTGGGTATTTATTCTTGTGGAGGGTCAGTCAAGTGTTTGAATGACTGTGAGTAACCAAAACAAATGTGAAGAAAAGATATTGTGGGAACTCAAACTAACTTGTGTTGAACCGCCACCTCTCCTCTGAGTCATAGAGAATGATTGTGTTAAGGATGACGGGATGAGTTGCGGGGAGTGACAGTTCCTCTCCTTATTAGCTTTACGGTAATATTCTTCTCCTTTGTTAGGTTAGAGAGATTCAGTATTTTCGCTCTTCTTCTGCTCATTGAGAAAGTTGAAGCCATCCCTATTAAAAACCAGAGATCTAAAGCCTGGAGTGCATTTGGGCTGGCTTTTCCTGCCGGAGGTGTATGTTTTCCTTGTACACTTCATTCTCACTCTGAGGCCTCTTCATCTTCCCTCAGAGGGCCCTCTTCACCTGAGTGAGCCTCCATCAGGGAATCTCTGAGCAGTGATTCAGCAGTGTGCTGCACAGCATTGTCAAACGGAGTCAGTGCCACTCTGGCTCCATGAGCTGAGGCAGCCTCCAAAGTGGTTCTGGCAGAGAGCCCGAGGTCCATTCCTGTTCTTGAAAAAAAAAAAAAAAAAAAAAAAAAAAAAAAACCACAAAGACAGAGAGATCGCAGCACCCCATCCCGGCTGATTCACATAGCGGCATTGACATTGAGCCTCCAGAGAGATGTTCTCTTCCCAGTCTGGCTAAAAATATCCAAATTCAGATTTATAATGACAGGAGCTGATAAATTTGCTGGGGAAATGCAAGCAGTGTCACTGTCGTGCTAGGAAACCTGTTCTGATAAATTGATGTGGGGAAAGAGATTGCCAAACACGGCCGAGACCCGCAGTGCTACTTCCCCTGGGATGAGGAACAAAATGAGCATGTTTTCCTTGCCATCAAAGTCTCCTTTTTTATCCAGAGTAGGCAGGAGAGTACAGCAGATTACAAAGGAATATAGGGAGCATGTTGATCAAAAGGATAGTATGACATAAAACCAAACCTTATCTTCTGTCTAGCAGACAGAACAGGGTGGATCTCTGTCTCTCACTCTCTCTCTCTCTCTCTCTCTCTCTCTCTCTCTCTCTCTCTCTCTGTCTCTCTCTCTCTCTCTCACTCACACACACACACACACACACACAAAGTACCAGAGTTAGGGACTGAAGATGGTTATTTAAAAGGTATAATTTTTTTGATACCCACTGCCTCTCCCTCCATCCCCTGACTCTGTCAAACAATTTGCCAACAATTGCTACATTTACTCCAACCATTTTAGGTCATTAACTTTAGAAATTAAGGTTCGCATCATTTTCCAGCTTGGCCTTTGGCCAACGTCGAGCTGGTGCCCAGTGTGTAGGTGGATGATACAGGCTTGGAGGGTTTCCCTCTCACACATTTGCTAAGACCACAAAATGTCATGGTTGAATTCAATGCACAAATGTTACCAACTCAAGCCTCAGCTACAGGGCCCAGTGATGATTTTCGATGGCATTGTTTACCAGCAGTAACGTCATTCAACAGCAATCCCAGCACATCATTTCTGTCCATCTACAATTAAAAGAAAGGCTGGAGACCCAAAGGGGATCAGAACTCCACAGGAAGACCAACAGAGTAAACTAACCTTGACCACTGGGGGCTCCCAGACACTATACCACCAACCACAGGGTGAGCATGGGCTGGACCTAGGTCCCCATACATATATAGCAGATGTGCAGTTTGCTCTTCATGCAGGTCCCCAAACCAGTGGAGTTGGATCTGTCCCTGACTCTGTTGCCTCCCTGTGGATCCGATTTCCCTAACAAGGCTGTCTTGTCTGGCCTCAGTGGGAGAGGATGTGCCTAATCCTGCAGTGACTGTTGTGTCAGGGTGGGGTGATACCCAAGGGAGGCTCCTCCTCCTCAGAGGAGAGGAGATGATAATGGGAGGATGGAATGAATAGCTGTGTGAGGGGAGGACTGGGAGGAAAGCAGGGTTGCAATAGGGATGTAACATGAATAAATACATTCATGAAAAAAAAGGAGAGAGAAAGTCTGGGACTTACATTCATGCAGCATTTATGTAATGCAACCTCAGAATTAGAATCTACTTAGGACTTCTGTTTCTATAGCCCTTCCTTTTCATCTTCCTTTTCTGTGATCAAGCAACCATTGTTATGTTTGAGCCCTGCTTAAATTAATAGTAGGTAACCAAAAACATCCACGGTCAGAGAAAAATTTCTATAGTCTTAGGATTCAGTAGAAAATGTATGATACAAGGAAAAAAATAGCATAGATGAATTGAGGTGTAGATGATGGGCCAGAGGCAAGCTTTGATCCATTTCAAAGCTTACATTAAAAATGGTAATTCTTAATTGTGATATCTAGGTATTACAACATGAGTAATGATTCTGAAATTACTTAAATTAGGAAATGTTTGTGAGTTAATTATGTTATTAATTTTGGGATGGGGAGATAAGTTACTATATACCAAAGATAAGATAGAGATGTATGGACAAGAATTACAGCATACCAAAATATTTCTCTGACTTGTTGAAGTGTAAACAGAAATAAAGAAGCAGCTGGAACAGACTGGCATGCAGTCTCCCCTCTCCTCTGGCTTCCGTCTCTCTCAAGTGAATCTGTTTTCATTCAAAGAATAAGAGTAGATTTCTTCCACCATCAATATACACATATTTTTTTGAGCATTTTTCCTGTATATTTTCATCAAATAGAACAGTTTCTGCCTTCAGAGCAATTATTACACACAGTGAACACGTTATTCAAACATGGCACTGAAGGGTGGGGCTTTGGCAAGAATGAACGTCAGAAAGTTTAGCATTAATAAGTGAAAAGGATATTAGTTAGGTAATGTAATAAAATCCCAAAAGGCTGGAACCCTTGCCTCTGGGGTTATGAAGACATAGTTACTGGGTGCTGTGATTATGATAAGTTACTTTCCTTCCTTTGGCTCTGACAATTTTCCTCTGGTACAGCTGAGCAACAATACCCTACTATCTGGCAAATAGCATACATTACTGTATTGGTTCCTATGTTTTTAATGTACATAAGGAAATGAAATCATATAAAATACTATATGATGTTTCTTGACTTATTTCTACTCTTGCTGCCCAAATACAGTTTTAATCATTGCAGTGGAGAAGATCCCTAACTCTGGATTTGGACCAATACTCCATTAAACTCTACGTTTCATATGAGCACAGTGAAGTGACTTGGGGAGAAGAAACTGTCTCACATGGTGCATCGATTTTATGGCAAAGTGAGCAACAGGTAGACTAATAAAGTTTTACTACACAGTGAGGGTACAGGAAGGTTATATCCCTTTGTAATGTAGATTTTATGATTTCTTAGGGTAAAATAGACACGCTGAAAATGTTTCACGTTGTTAGAAAGCGTGCATAATTCTCATTCAAGGAAAAGAAGTAGCTTCACTCAAACAGCAATATATACATATACATAGATTTCTCCAGTCTATGTTTCATAAAATAGAGCAGTTTCTGCCTTCATAGTGATGACAAGTATAATAAAGAGTTCCCAGGAAATCTTTAGTGAGGTTGAATACATTAAATTCTTCCTGTTTGACCTATTCTGTGGGGTGGTTATCCCTTGTTATGTGTGTCACTGACCACTGCATAGTTTTAATTCTTTTCATTACATCTTAATATCTATATTCTATAGTGTTTTCTGCCTCCTAACTGTGCACCGGGATTGCAAAGATTCCTACCTTCTTTGTAAAAATGGACAACTGTCCCAATAACTTGTTTGTGCTTCATCAGACATGTGCAACATTTCCTCAATAAGATGGATGCCAATATACAACCAGGAACAAAAGAGTCGAACGTGGTCTGAGACCAGGAGCTCATGGTCTACACTGACTTTGAATCAGTCCTTTGGCTGGACAGCTCCCATCAAAGCAAAACTGGAAATTCCTTATGTTAAGGCATTGCTTTGCCTGTCAGAGAAGGGTTATAAAAGAAATAGGGAGTGAAAGGGGCTAGGGAGAGGGATAGAAAGGCTGAGAGGTAGGTTGTAAGTGGGATTTTTGCTGGAGAAAATGTTAAATTAATGGTTTATAGATGATATTATAATCTAAAGATAAATGTCACAAAATAAGAGATTCAACAAATTCTAACCAAATAGATCAGCTTAAAAATTAGTAGAAGAAATACATTCATACTTAGGCCATGCAGAGAGTTAAAATACACTGAGTGCTGTGTCTAATATGTGGATTGGATCTTCATAAGCCTCTGATGAGCAGCTGCTATAAGCAGGAGAGTGAATTCAAAATCCCAAAATCATAGACAAGAAAAAAATTCCACAGGACAGTTTGTGATAGAGAAGAAAGGGAGAGAAAAAGTCAGAACTGTGTTGTAGGTCGGAATGTATTGAATTCTGCTCTCTCAAGCTGAGTGTAGAAAAAATATTGATTAACAGGTTAGGTCTTGTGAGAGGAGGGACTGGAGGCACCATGCTTGAGTAATTCAGGCTGCCCCTGCTTTGTTTGTTGGCACCCCTGCTAGCTCCAGGGAGCAAGGGATTCTCTCCTTCCTTGCTGTTCCTTCTCAGCCTCAGCAAGTCAGGATGCTGGCAGCTCTTGGTGAAGATTAGCAAATGTAAAACTCAACCTTGGAAAGTGCTGTAATTTGATTCTATGCAAGATCCATCATTTGTCTGAGTGTGAAGATTAAGTAATTTCATACAACCTGAAGAATAGCTGTTGTGAGCTGTGCCTAGCAGTTTTCTAATCACAGCCTTCTAAGAAGAGAATAGGCATATGGATTGGGGATGACATTCTGTGTTAGAGCATATGCTTAGCATGTGCAAGACCCTGCTTCCATCCATTGTTCCATTGTTATTGGTAAAGATTTTTGGGGTAATGGGGTAATGTGACTGTGTAGGCATTGGATTACACAGTGGATTGAACCAGGGAGGAGGAAGAAGGAGGAGCTAACTTCCAGTAAGAACCTTTTATTGGCCAGGACCTGCATTCTGTATGTGCTAACCTTCATAATCAATCCATGCAATGTGCTGATAAGATGGTGGCTCCTGGACTAGAAAGATGAATCAGCACCTAAGAACTTGTACTGTTCTTACAATCATATCAGAGTGCCTTTTCTATCCTCCTTGGACAGGTGTACTTATATAGACATACTCATACCCATGTGCTCACATATCTGTGTGCACATACACACTCATGCATGCACATGCACACACACACACACGTACATGCACACACATATCCCCACATGGATACAGATATACATATACTCATAAGAAAATACCCCTGTGCATGCACACAGACACACACACAGACACACACAGATACACACACACAGATACACACACACACACCCCACATATACACCATAATTAAACATAAACATTCACCAAAGATAATGTCATTCTTGAAATCAGGAGAACTGAGAAATTGAACTTTGCCCCATATGACTGAGTTTGAGTGATTTTTTTTTTCTGTTCTAGAGCCGTGTACCATCTGGTCTATGACTTAGCAACCATAAGGTGAATACAAGATGGAAAATAACCTGAAATCCAAAATAGTTTGCTTCTTCCTGTATTAGCTGTGCTGACTGAAACTATTGACTAAATGAGATTTTTGAGAATAGCCATGAATTTTGATTATCCAACACCCTGCTAAGAATTTAAAGAGTCATATTAGTTCTTCTGTGGGCGGGAAGAGGAGTGAGAGATCTGAAATAGCACCTGTGGAGTATAAAAAGACAAATTTGGATACTGAAAGCAATAGTTGTCAAAGCTGTCAAACACCACAATTCTCTTTTACATAAAAAAGAAGAAGAAAATGAAGAAGGTTGGGGATGGATCGTGAGGAAGGTATAGATATTTTGTATTCTCCAATTCATTTAGATATTTGGTTCTATCTTAGTTTTTGATGGGGTTTGCAAGGGAATTGTTTCTGGAGGTGCTGCACATTCTGGAAGCATTTTAAGTGTAACACATGTGTGTCAAACCATACCTCCACAGTCATAGAATGACCCGCATGCATTCAGATCTGTGAATAACAGACAGGGCACAAAATACGTCTATTATGTCCCACTTTTCTGTTTCCCCTCTTTATCAGCTACCTTCCATTTTTGCTCCAGGAGGCAGATGAGTGTGTTAAGAGCAGTAGAAAGAGCCCTATGTATAAGTATCAATTTGTAGTAGATAGATTTCTAAAATGCAATTTTATCCAAAATTTATACCTTAAGACATGATTAATATAGAACATTATATAGAACATATAATATAGAGCATCTACAGTTTTTCTTAGCAAGCATTTAAAATGCATTATGGATTTTGTATTCATAATATATCCAAACTCACCCAAGTACATTTCAAGGGCATAATTGCCACATGTAGCTATAGACTTCTATCTTTTTTTTTAATTAGGTAATTTCCTCAATTACATTTCCAATGCTATCCAAAAAGTCCCCAATACACTCCCCCCCAGCCCCCCATCCACCCACCCCCACCCCTTGACCCTGGCATTCCCCTGTACTGGGGCATATAAAGTTGGCAAGTCCAATGGGCCTCTCTTTCCAGTGATGGCTGACTAGGCCATCTTTTGATACAAATGCAGCTAGAGACAAGAGCTCCAGGGTACTGGTTAGTTCATAATAATGATCCACCTATGGGGTTGCAGTTCCCTTTAGCTCCTTGGGTACTTTCTCTAGCTCCTCCATTGGGGGCCCTCTGATCCATCCAATAGCTGTGAGCATCCAGCTAGGCCCCGGCATTGTCTCACAAGAGACAGCTATATCTGGGTCCTTTCAGCAGAATCTTGCTAGTGTATGCAATGGTGTCAGCTTTTGGAAGCTGATTATGGGATGGATCCCTGGATATGGCAGTCTTTAGATGGTCCATCCTTTCTTCACAGCTCCAAACTTTATCTCTGTAACTCTTTCCATGGGTGTTTTGTTCCCAATTCCAAGAAGGGGCACAGTGTCCACACTTTGGTCTTCATTCTTCTTGAGTTTCATGCGTTTAACAAATTGTATCTTATATCTTGGGTATCCTAAGTTTTTGGGCTAATATCCACTTCTCAGTGAGTACATATTGTGTGAGTTCCTTTGTGAATATGATACCTCACTCAGAATGATGCCCTCCAGATCCATCCATTTGCCTAGGAATTTCATAATTTCATTCCTTTTAATAGCTGAGTAGTACTCCATTGTGTAAATGTACCACATTTTCTGTATCCATTCCTCTGTTGAGGGGCATCTGGGTTCTTTCCAGCTTCTGGCTATTATAAATAAGGCTGCTATGAACATAGTGGAGCATGTGTCGTTTTTACCGGTTGGAACATCTTCTTGATATATGCCCAGGAGAGGTATTGCTGGATCCTCTGGTAGTATTATATCCAATTTTCTGAGGAACCGCCAAACTGATTTCCAGAGTGGTTGTACCAGTTTGCAATCCCACCAACAATGAAGGAGTGTTCCTCTTTCTCCACGTCCTCGACAGCATCTGCTGTCACCTGAATTTTTGATCTTAGCCATTCTGACTGGTGTGAGGTGGAATCTCAGGGTTGTTTTGATTTGCATTTCCCTGATGATTAAGGATGTTGAACATTTTTTCAGGTGCTTCTCTGCCATTCGGTATTCCTCAGGTGAGAATTCTTTGTTCAGTTCTGAGCCCCATTTTTTAACGGGGTTATTTGATTTTCTGGAGTCCACCTTCTTGAGTTCTTTATATATATTGGATATTAGTCCCCTATCTGATTTAGGATAGTTAAAGATCCTTTCCCAATCTGTTGGTGGTCTTTTTGTCTTATTGACGGTGTTAGACTTTCTCTTGATCTAGAGAAGAAATATAGTTGTTCAGAGTATTTGGGTGATGTGCTCTCCATCCTCCATTGTCATATGTATGTATGTATGTATGTATGTATGTATGTATGTATGTATGTTTATATGTATGTATGTGGAAATCACATTGTCACTCCTACCCCATCAGAGACGAGCATGAGTGAGGATCATTGCATACCATTTAGTTAACAGAGGTTATCTTCCCTTCACTCAGAAGGATTAATTATCATCTCTATCCTCTACTTTAATGCCAACATACAGGACAATATAGTAGTCTCTCTTTCCATCCCTTCTCCCTTAGGAAGCACACTGACACACACACACACACACACACACACACACACACACACACAGAGAGAGAGAGAGAGAGAGAGAGACAGAGAGAGAGAGAGACAGAGAGACAGAGAGACAGAGAGACAGAGAGACAGAGAGACAGAGACAGAAACAGAGAGAGATAGAGAGACAGACACACACACAGAGAGACAGAGAGAAACAGACACACATACACAGAGAGAGAGAGAGGGAGAGGGAGAGGGAGAGGGAGAGGGAGAGGGAGAGGGAGAGGGAGAGGGAGAGGGAGAGGGAGAGGGAGGGAGAGGGAGAGGGAGAGGGAGAGGGAGAGGGAGAGGGAGAGGGAGAGGGAGAGGGAGAGGGAGAGAGAGAGAGATTGGTATATACCCAAAACACAATATGCTAACACTTCTAATTAAAGTTAATTAAAGGTATCAGATAGATGCAATGAACATCTAATGAAAACCTGCTTGTACATTTAACTAGATTTAAAAACCAAAGGGGAAAAAAAGAATTAGAAAAACTCTTATAGATGATAACCAATTCAGGAAATATTTTGCTACTTCCTAACCTTGTATAACTGTAACTTACCAGGAAGAAAGTAGCATGACTCATGCGTTACCACACTGGGGCTCCGTCCTTCTTGTATAACTCTATTGCATTTTAAAATCGGTACTTATTCCAGATTGCAGAGACTTATAATGGACTTGGAACAGTCAAGAACAGGTTCTGTACAGAGGACTGAGTGAGTCTCCTCAAAATGTAGACAAAACCACACCCAGCTAAAGGAGATCTAGGTCTTCAGCCAAGCCATGAATCAGGGACTAAGTAAGTGAAGAAGATCTGAGTTTTGAGATGAGTGCTTTTCCTGTTATCTAACATCTGAAATATTCTAATATAAGATTCAGAGTCAGACAATAGCAACACCAGCATTTTTGTTTTATCCAAGAAAACAGTTGCGTTATTAATTATTTAACTCCTACATCCATTCATCAAGATTCTTAGGAAGCTAAGGAGATTTTGAGCTAGCTGGAATGGCCCTGTCACTTGAATTTTTCATGCTGTGGGTGATTAGTTCTCACAACAAAACCTACATCAATGAAACAGGAGGTACTTGAGTCAGGAAGACATGACTGGAGAGCTGCCTTTGCTGTCCTTCTTCAACCCTGGAAATCATTTATTTTCTCTGGGTTTAATTTTTCATACATTTGATGAATGTAAACCCCTCCCCTGTAGCCTTGCAGTGAAGAATAAATGAAGACCATTTATCCAATGTCTGATTCAGGCTCTCACACATATTGATTGCACAATAAGTTATCTTTATTCCTCTGTGAAATTAAGTTTTTGCTCCTTGACCTTTGTGTCTTGAAATGATCTTTCAGCATCCAGATTAGGCTTTATAATGTTAGCATTTTAGATCTTCTTTATTTTTTTATTGTCTGAGAGAAATAATCGGATTAGGAGTGTACAACTCTTAGGTTTTAAAAACTCACTAAAGCAAATACTTATGGAGGCCAAATTCCAGTGGAAAGTCTTGACAAAATGGCATTGAATCACTTAACTATTGTCCTAAAGGAGCTTTCTTTACCTTTGTCTCATTGTTTTTTTCTTTTGTGTAAAATCACCAGACAAAATCAGTTTAGAGGTTCAGAATCTCAAAAGGATATCTGACTAGTTCTTAGACTGAACTTAATGGGTCACGGAAATAGTAGAAAACATGCTGATGTAAAATAATTTCAACATAACTAATGAATGCAAGCCTTTTAAAATGTTGAGACTATCCTGCTGGCCCCACTTGACACTTTTTTTTTATTTTAAGAAAAACTAGGTTCTAGATGGGCAGCTGTCATTAAGGGATGTAAGCACTGAATTTTATGAGAGCCAACTGTGAGTGTGATGAAAGGATGACATGATTTTCTTTGCTTTGGGAAGATATGGGAACACATCTGCAACAGAAGGGCTGTAAACTCTCCAACTAAAACTATCCAATGGGAGATGAAATGTAAGTAATATTGGAAATGACAATGGTGTTCCAGATTCTGGGGGATTATAATGCACAGTGTATTCATTAGCTTATGTGTTGCTGTGACAAAGTACCTGGAAGAAAGGACAGTGAATGAGGAAGGATTTATTTTTAGTTTATGGGTACAGCAGATTTCAGAGGCGTGGCATCGTGAGCAATTCACTTCGTGGAAGCAGGATCTCTTCATAGCACAGTGAACCCGAGAGCCAGGTAAGAATGAGGCATCAACTATAAACCCCAGAGGTCTGATGACCTAGTTGCATTTGTTTGATCCTATCTTTCAAGGATCCCAGAACATCACAAAACCTTGCGAAGACAACTGGTACCCAAATATAGGCTGGAGAGACTCTTCAGATAGAAACCATCACAGGGTGGAGGGAAGATCTATCTCACTGTCGACTTTTAACACATATGTGATGGTGGTTTAATCTCAGGTTATCCTCTGTGAGGTCAGGCTCCTTCCTGATTCTCATAGAAGCCTCAGTATGCATGATTTCTCTGATACATGAAGAAAAGTATGTAACTAGGAGAGGCTATACTACAAGCACATTTGCAAAGGAGGACCCTTTTCTTCTAAGCCATTTCTACAGGAGTCTGGATTTTAGCCAACGTTGGCTCTTCCCATCAAGCCTGAGAGCTTATTTCTTTCTATAATTCTGAGTCATGTTAGAGTACAAATTAATTAAGTTTATTTTCCCAAATCTTGCTTCTCTTGAGGACATTCCTTTGATTTTGATTTCCAGTAGGGAGCTTATTTTAGAAGTTCATTGTCAAAGAAGTGTCAAACACCCAGAGCTCAGGGTACTAATTTCAAACTCAGTTGATGATATTAGCCTTTCAAAGTAAAGAACTCATCCCTCAATATCAAGGACTCTCTCTTTCCTTCCTATCTCCAGACAAGGAACATGACTCAAACCCTACTGTCCCATGTCCATAACATTCTTATTACGAATATACAGTAGCTACAAGATTGAGTAAACATCAGAGAGGGGTTGCAAGTTCACCAGGCAGTTAAATGTAATATTTTTTTATTCTTCATTTATCTTTTTTTTTTAACCAGGCCTATTTTGGTTTAGTAAATACCTAGTGATGTGCATTTAAGTAAAATTTTAAGAAGTAAGAAGACCGTATTTGTGTACTTCTGTGTGTGTGTGTGTGTGTGTGTGTGTGTGTGTGTGTAAAACAACAAAGAGAAAGTTCATGGATTGGAAAAAAAGGTCAAAGAGATCAAAGTGGGGTACATGGAATGTATTGTTCCACAAGACCAATTGTTGTTATGGACTCTGTTACAGTTCTAATAAAAAAGCAAGACTTAAGATGATTTGTGTTAAGTTTATTTGTGATAAGTGCAGGTTTATATTAAAAGTAACTTATTTTAATTACAAAAGGAGTCTAGTGTACATAAATTGGTTGAGGCATGCAGAATTCCCAGAGGAAACCTCTGTAAATCAATGCCTATAAGACAGACACTACTGTCTTATTATTCCTTTTTTGAGGGGTTCAGAAATTTGGAACAGAATCAGACTTCATAAAGAAGGAATGAACTACTGAATTCTCACATATAATCTTGAAATCATGCATCTTTTACATGATTCTAATGATTTAAGTCACTTTTCATAACCAGGAAGCTTTCCCTTTTTAAAAAAAAATTATTAGGTATTTTCCTCAATTACGTTTCCAATACTATCCCAAAAGTCCCCCATATCCTCCCCCAACTCCCCTAACCACCCACTCCCACTTCTTGGCCCTGGCTTTCTCCTGTACTGAGGCATATAAAGTTTGCACGACCAATGGGCCTCTCTTTCCACTAGGCCGACTAGGAAGATATAAGATACAATTTGCGAAACACATGAAACTCAAGAAGAACGAAGACCAAACTGTGGACACTTTGCCCCTTCTTAGAATTGGGAACAAAACACCCATGGAAGGAGTTACAGAGACAAAGTTTGGAGCTGAGACAAAAGGATAGACTATCTAGAGACTGCCATATCCAGGGATCCATCCCATAATCAGCCTCCAAACACTGACACCATTGCATACACTAGCAAGATTTTGCTGAAAGGACCCAGATATAGCTGTCTCTTGTGAGACTATGCCGGGGCCTAGCAAACACAGAAGTGGATGCTCACAGTCAGCTATTGGATGGATCACAGGGCCCCCAATGGAGGAGCTAGAGAAAGTACCCAAGGAGCTAAAGGGATCTTCAACCCTATAGGGGGAACAACAATATGAACTAACCAGTACCCCCCACAGGGTTTCTCTGTGTAGCCCTGGCTGTCCTGAAACTCACTCTGTAGACCAGGCTGGCCTCAAACTCAGAAATCTGCCTGCTTCCAAGTGCTGGGATAAAAGGCATATGCCACCACTGCCCAGCACTCTCCATGTAATTCTAACATCTTGGACTCTGCAGTATTAGGGAGGGGCAGATTTACTTAAACCCATAAATGGATTTAGTCATTACCCTCACTCCAGTTAAAATGTATTAGAAGTGATTTTTAGCAAAGGTTATTTAAGTCTAACTTTCCAGTGGTTTGTATAGATTGTCAGTAGGTAAACAAAAAGCATAGGGTTTTACCATGTGTTCACTGAGATATCAGGCTCCCATGTCCTGTTAATTCTAGTTGTAAATAAAATGATGGAGTAATAATAGGTGTAAACCTCAGATGCTTCTCCCTCCCCCTTGAAATTAGATATTTTTTCCTAAACCCCCCCCCTAAAAGGATGAAATAATCAAGGGGAAGTTCTCTGTTTTATAGAACCACTCATCAAAAGTAGGTATGCAATCATCTACCAAAGTGAAAAGTAGGTAAAGACTTTTCTAGAACAACATCTACCATTTTTTGTTCTTCTAGGTTAATGATTCTGCCACACTTATGTTTTATATGCATTAACTTTAAATGTTTTCCTAGTAACAGTCTTTTTTTTTTTATTTCAACAGTTAGATACTCTATTCCCATTTATAGATGGGAGCATGGCACTCATAAACAAAAAGGTGTCTGGTTTTCTGTTTTAGAAAATGGCCTGCTGTAGTAATTGCTTAGTTGTTGAGAATCTGCTCATTCAGTTCACAACAATAGAAAAAAAAATTGACCTCCCAAATTGAGATGGTAGAACTGGAATTAGAGTCTAGAAGCAGTTTATTTTTGAAGTTTGAGTTATGTTTTCCCCGTACAACGCTTTTGGGGATATAGATAACATTAGCATCACATACTCTACTAATTATAGAACTGGAAGAATGGAATGTAACTGTGAGGGACTTGGGAGTTAGGGGTGAATAAAAGTTGCGGAAACATTTTGGAATTCTATAGCAATATATTTATGGACCCAATGGTTAGAAGTATGAACTTAGGACTTTAGTCCTCACGTTATGAACCATATAAAACTTGACCAAGTCATCTAACCTCTTTAAGATTCCGTTTCTTCCTTAGAACAGTGGAAATAACAGTGGGATTTGTCTTTCACAAATGAGAGAGTAGAAAAATGATATAATGCACAAGAAAGCATCAGAAGAGTGAAAAATGTGTTGACTTCACAAATCTTGTTTCTCACTCAGAATAAAGAGAGATGCTTTTCTTCACAGTCACAGAAATCTTTGCTTTGTCAGAGCAGATTTGAATATTGTACAGGAAAGGAGTTATATAGAAAAAGCTAGTTGTTGTGAAATTTATACGATACAATGTTTGTTGATGTTTGGTTGTAAGAGTGACTAAATCTTTCTTTGAAGATTAACCGACCAGACACACTTGGAAGGATTTCTTAGTTTGAGAAGCCTTGCTAAATTTGCCAAGAACACTATAAACTCTCATTAATATGTTGCATTTGTGTCTTAATGTGTTTTTCCATGTCGGTTTCCTTTCAGTGAGAATTCTTAGAGACTTGGTTCAGAGATGAGAACTTGTGTGTGCTTTTGTCTTCTCAGAATAACTGAAAGAAAAAACTCCTAACTAATTAAGGAAAATTTTTAAGTGTCATATTCCTTTGTATACCACTTGGAGATAGATAACAGAAAGAAAAAAATGAATTATAATTTTCTAATAACAGGATTTATGGGATTATGAGAGTTCATCATCATAATTTTTCAGTCTTGCAAATTATTCCCATTTGATAATAAATAATTAATGACCTATATCAAGAAGTATTTCACAATAAACTGAGAAACCACTAGAAGAGATATGGGTGTGGGGGGGATTGAATTTAAAATAAATGACCTATAAGGGACCTACAAATCCAGAGAGAGAGAGAAAGAGTGTGTGTGTGTGTGTGTTTTCAAGAATTATATTGGCTGTCATTCCATGTCCAGGTTTAATCTCTTCCTTTGAGAACCAGGTCAGATTAAAAGAAATTTCGAAAATACCCAAGCAATCAATATCTAATTCATTTACACCCTGCTTCTTCCTGGGCCTGCTGGGTATAAGCCTGTAGTCACTGCAGTCGCTCTTAAATTCAGGCACTTTGGGAAGGGAGCCATCTTTTTAGATCTATTTTCTCCCTGGAGCTGGGAAGCTGTATCTATATAAAAAGAAGTGACATATTAGGCTGGGCGTATTAAAACCTTTTCTGAGAAAATCAATATAAGTTTGGGAAGGCTCATTTATTGTCAAAGGAGAAGAAAGGACAAAAGATAATAGAAAAGTAGACACAGGATATCATGTATACAGTGGGGAATGGAAGATACCATTTAAAGTGACTGTTGGTGCTTGCATAGCAATTGCCTGTTTATTATCCTTGGAAGTATTCTAGATCCATGATTGTGATCTATCTTGTCACATATAAAGGAATTCTGAGACCCCTTTGTCTGATTGAGATCTTAATCGCCTGTCAGGACCCTGAGAATTTGTTGTAGTGATCAATGTTGACACAGATTGAACCCAATGCAGGTTGTATCACTGAGACATAATTTGGGATAATTAGCAGGTCTGAAATATTCTTTGTAGTGCATCATTCTTCTAGTTTATTCAGCAGAATATCAGCTACATCACTACATCCCCCTTTTCAATGGATTGAATTGTGTTTTCATTATTTTAAATGAATTTGTATGAAAGTATGAATTGTTTTATATCTTGGGTTGAATACATCATTTTCTCTGGGTGCCAGTACTGCATTTGTAGTTTGTAAGCAAATAGAACCCAAAATGACTTCATGGTGCAAACTAAGTTCTGGTGTATAAAAGTGTCATACATTTCCACCTATATGGTATCCTTCAAAATCAAAGGAAGGCAAGCTAAGTTTTATTCATGAGAATGTTCTGTCACCTCTTTTCTCCTAGCTAAAGCATTCTTGCCTTTGATCCTCAAAGATGTTACACTCAGCTCCTTGCAGCGTGGTAAAGCAATCACACAGTATGTGATTTCACTCTCTGAACATCACACATGATGAAATGAAAGTTTGTGATTTTATTGTACTTTCCACTATGTTAAGTTTCTGGTTTGTTGCTCATACTGTGACCAAAGTCAAGGAAAGTTATCAAGAGATTGTAGAAGTAAGATTTACCTCCATAACTCCAAACAAGTTATGCCATCATACTTGGTGAGATATTAGGATCAGAGTGTTGTCTGTGGGCAAGATTGACCTTATGAGTAATTGGTATAAAGGGTACTAGATAAACTAAGGTATTTTAAAACTTACATGTTCTCTTTCCAAAACATGAAATTGGCTAACTGTGACATTACATGTGGTAAATGATACCAGTCTCAAATCCTAGATGTCTACAATGGATATGATAAGTCAAACTAGAATTATTTCCTGTTCAAAACCAATGAAATTGAACATGGTCATAGAGAAACAGAGAAGCAGCCACTGGGAAGACAAGGGGTCTAATTAACTGGGTAGACTATGATACTATCATGGCAGCAGACAGCATGTAGTAGGAAAATGCTAAGTCGTATAAGTCTAGGAAGGCATGTGAAAATAGCATGATAAACAGATGAAGAGCAATATTTATAGATGAAGACAGACATGTATTATTAGAGCAGTTTGTTATAAATCAAAGGATTCTAGGATAGGACCAAGATTCAGTACCTTGATTTGAGTCTTAGGTAAATGCTTATCAAGAACAATATTGGACCTAGTCCTAACACTAGAAACAATACTAAGAATTTTACAGAGATTATACTATGCTTCTGGAGCTAGTGCTTTTACTAGTCTCATTTAATGGTCAAAGAAACTAAGTCACATGGAAGTTGATTACTTGTCTACACCAACACCTACACACAGTTGATAACTAAGTACATAAATGTACCATACTAGGCAGTAATTTTAAAATATATTTTTGTTAAAAATCAATATTTTGTGCTATATTCTGATTATGTTTTTCTCTCCTCCCACTCCTGCCAGATCTTCCCCACCTCCCAACCCACATAAATCCACATTCTTTGTGTGTTCTCTCTTTAGAAAACAAACAAGCAAGCAAACAAAAACAAATCAAAATTTAAAAAAAAAGATAAAATAAAAGCACAAGAAACACACAGGCAAAATTGGAAACCATAACATCCAACCCCCCCCTCCAAAGCCCAAACAAAGCCATATGAAACATAATACTTACAAAAATACCATTGGGCTCCTTTCAAATTGGTCATCTGCTTATGGATATAGGTTAAGTGTGAATATGTCAGTCAATTCTGTCTTACCACAAAGCTCAGGATAATAAACATGATACCACAATGGGCAGATTATAAAACCTCTGACTATGATATATCTTATTAAAGCAGAGCTTTGCCTGGTATAAAAGAGTATACAAGAAAAAGAGCTCCATCACTAAGGTCAAAGCATAGGATCACAGGAGTGGAAATGATGGAGTGACATGAATTGTTCTCAGCTAAAGCTTGTTAACATATATCTTGTCAAAGGCAAGAGTACTGCTAATAAAAAGGTGGCAGTTGATGCCCAGGGAAGCAACACACACATATTAGTTGGTGATGGAATGAAAAAAAAAAGGAAAGAAAAGAATTAAAAGGGAGGATTCTAGTGCATAGTAGCCACCTTAATATCTGTGAATAAATTAGCAAAATAGTATCCCACATTTCAATTGACTCATTCTCAGACTTTTGAAGAAATGATAATATTTGTAAGAAAGAGCATCATCTTCATCTTTCCAACAGAGACATTATTGTTCATATTTTCCCACTCAGATATGGAAGGGGAAATTTCCTTCCATGATCTGCTCTCTTATGTTGTTGAATTTTTTAAAAAGTAATTTTCTCATGTCATCTTCACAAAAAAGGTCACTAAGAGGTAGAAAAATGTATAACTTAGCCTGAATTCCATGTTTCTGTAAGCTCTTGTATCATACATAAAATTATTTATATTTAAACCACAAAGATTCAGGGAAACAAATTATTTTCCCTACATCTACTTTCAATCCCTTCAAGAGAAATTGAAGACAGTATCAGAAGATGGAAAGATCTCCCATGCTCATGGATCGGAAGGATTAACATAGTAAAAATGATGATCTTACCAAAAGCAATCTACAGAATCAGTGCAATTCCCATCAAAATTCTAACACAATTCTTTATATATCTTCAAATAACAATACTCAACTTCATATGGAAAAACAAAAAACTCAAGATAGCTAAAGCAAAACTATACAATGAAAGGATTTCTGGAGGTATCACATCCCTGATTTCTAGCTGTATTGTAGAGTAATAGTAATAAAAACTGCATAGTATTGGCATAAAAACAGACAGGTTGATCAATGGAATTGAATCAAAGATCCAGAAGTAAACCCACAGAACTATGGACATTTGTTTGGTTGTTTTTTTGTTTTGTTTTGTTTTGTTTTGTTTTGTTTTGTTTTGTTTTGTATTGTATTGTATTGTATTGTATTTTTCAAAGTAGTCAAAACTAAACAGCAAGGAAATAAATATTTTCAACAAATGGTGCTGGTCTAACTGGATGTCTGCATGTAAAAGAATGCAAACAGATTCATATTTATCACCCTGTATAAAACTCAAGTTCAAACATATCAAAGATCTCAACATAAAACCAGATATACCAAATCTGATAGAAGAGAAAGTGGGAAATAGTCTTGATTGCATAAATACGGAGACAAGTTCCTGAATAGAACACCAATGGCTCAGGGACGATTGATTTATCAACGATTGATAAATGGGACCACAAGAAACTGAAAGGTTCTGTAAGGCAAAGAATACTGTCAATAGGAAACAAGGGTAACATAGAATGAGAAAAGATCTTCATCAACCCTATATCCAACAGAGGGCTTGAATCCAAATATATAAAGTACTCCAAAAATTAACACCAACAGTCTAATAACCCAGTTAAAAATAAGGTTCAGAGATGAACAAAGAATTCTCAACAGATGAATCACTAATGTCCAATAAACATGTAAAGAAATGTTTGATTCCCCCTCTTCTTTGGTCATCAGGGAAATTCAAATTGACAACCCTGAGATTCCATCTTACACCTATGAGAATGGCTTAGATAAAAAACTCAAGTGATAGCTCATGCTGTTGAGGATGTGGCCCTCCAATGCTGGTGGGAGTGTAAACTTGTACAACCACTTTAGAAATCAACTTGGTCATTTTTCAGAAAATTGGGAATTACTCTACCTCAAGATCCAGCTATACCACTCCTGGGCATATACCCAAAAGATGTTCAACCATCCCACAAGGACAATTACTCACCTATGTTCATAGAAGCCTTTTCAGTAATAGCCAGAAACTGGAAACATCTAAATGTCCCTCAACTGAAGAATGGATAAAGAAACTGCGGCACACATTGGAGTATTTCTCAGCCATTAAAAACAATGACACCATAAAATTCACAAGCAAATGGTTGGAACTAGAAAAAAATTCTGAGTGAGGTAATCCAGACCCAGAAAGTCATACATGATATGTACTTTCTTTTTAGTGGATATTAGCCATAAAGTAGAGGATAATCATGATAAAAGCTATAGACTCAAGATAAATACCAAGGTGCACCCAAGGGAGGATGTTTGAAGCTCACTAAACAAGAAATAAAATATACATCAGAAGTAGATGGAGGGTAAGACTTAGGCAAGAGAGGAGATGGGGAGGGGAACAAGAGGAATCAAGTGTGGGGAGGACTGAGGGAGAGAGAACTGGGATTGGTGGGGGTGAACATTTCTGGGACAATCTAGAAACCTAGAACAAGTAAAACTCACAGGATTCTATGAGGTGACCATAGCTAAGACTCTTAGCATTGGGGTATATGGAACCTGAAACATCCATCTCCTGTAAGATTTCTAATGGTGGAATGGGGATGTCAATCCCCACAAAACCTTCAACCTACAATTTGTCCTGTCTACAAGATGTTCAGGGTTAAACATGGAACTGAAATCGAGATAATGGCCAACCAGTGAATTGACCACCTCAAGACCCATGCCCCTTATACTATTAATAATATTCTCCTATACTTGAAGGCAGGAACCTAGTATAACTGTCCTCTGAGAGGCCTTACCCAGAAGCTGATGGAAACAGATATAGAGTCCCACAGCCAAACTTTATGTAGAGCTTATGGGATCTTATGTAGAAGACAGCGGGGAAGGAGTGAAGGAGCCAGAGAGGTCAAGGACACCACAAGAAAACCTACAGAGCCATCTAACCATAGGAGCTCACAGAGACTGAACCACCAACCAAAGAACATGCATGGGACATATCGGACTCCCTACAAATTTGTAACAGATTTGCAGCTTGGTCTTCATGTGGAACCCCTAACAGCAGGAGCAGAGAATGTGTCTGACTCTGTTGCCTGAGTTTGGACCCCCTTTCCCTAACTGAGCTCCCTTCTGTAGCTTCACTAGGAGATGTGCCTAGTTCTAGTGCAACGAGATATGCCAAGAAAGGTTGTTAGCCATGGGAAGCCTCCTCTTTTCTGAGATAAAGGATAAAGTACCAGAGATGGACTAGTGCAGAAGAAAGGAGTTAAATAAATATTGTTATTGAAGACAATTTGTAAAACATTTGGACAAAAATTACAGTCTATACCAAATTCTCCATGGTTGTTTTTATAGACCATGAAATCATAGCTACAGTCAACTTTTGTTTTGCCCTAGTGGAGAGGAACAACAGCTGAAATAACCCTAATAGCATAGATAATTCAAGTGCATTTAAACTTGGCTTTTGAGCACTTTTCATGATAATTTTCATCGGCCATTGATCTTCTGATTATGTTTTGTTTGGGGGTAATTCTGAAATGAATTTGCATTTAGTGATGTGATGGGTTAGAAAGGAGCCCCAGGATTGAATGGAAAAAAAACAGGATGTGCAAGGTATAGGACACTTCCAGGATCCCCGATGCCTGATATGTATGTATTACTCCATCCATCCCCTCTTCCCCTCTATCTTCTCCTTTCTCGCCCTCCTTCTTCTTAAGCCTTTTCTTGTTCATATTATGCTCCCCACCCATTGCAATCCTGAAAAACAACCAAAAATCAGGGAAAACAACAACATCATCGTTAGCCATTGGGGGTGAGGAATACTGTGTCCTAGGTGCCCTCAATGGTATAGAAGCAACATGAGTTGTCAGGAGTTACATTAACAAGAGCAAGAAATGAAAGGAAGTGGGTTAGCTCAGCAGTAATGCCCACCAGTGAATTGCCCACCTTACACCCAAGCCATGTCGTTTGTTAAACCCTTAACATGTAATCCAGTATCCTTGATTTCATGGAAAGGGTACTGGGATGTAGAAGGTACAGGAGCCAGGCAGGTATTCTGGAGGCTAACACACAGTAGTGATTATACGGTTACCAGTGCCAGACTTTAACCAGCGAAGAAGACAATTGTCCATAGGGCAGCAAATCAGCACCATTAGCAATCCCATGCAGAGGTAAAGGAGAGACACATGAGTGCAGCTCTTTCTATGGTTGAAGACATATCACATATTGCCTTCCAGTGCTGGTCATGGCTATTCTAGTAAGGCTTTTAAACCTCCCATAGAGCACCACTAGGATGAAAACTTTGGGGAAGAAAGATGTTTTCATGGCAGGCTCAAGCCCCCCACCCTCTTGGACAGTCATCTTTTAAGATAAAGTCTTCTTACTGAGACAAGACTACCCTCTGGTTCTTCAGGCTACCTTTCAAAACATTGCTAAAAGCAGGACATCCCTTATTTTTAAGAGTTTCCTTTAAAATAATAATAAGAAGGACATTCAGATTTTTCCATAAATACCAAAGAAGGGACAAAATAAAATAAAATAGGAAATGCAAGAAGTAAACAACATGATAAAATTAGATGTGCATGCCAGATACCAGATAACTCTGGGTTTCAGACACCACAGGGTGACACCGAGGGTGTATCATCCAGCTGCCTGCAGAAGGCCACAGCAACTCAGAATGACATGGTTGACCCTGCAAATGTGCACTAGAGTGAGGGAAAGGAGGAGCTGGCAAGGGGCCCTCTATTTGCCACCCTTGGAGAGTAGATGCTCACTTACCTGAAAGAGCCAGTGTGAATTATTACCTCCTTTGCATTTATCAAATAATAATTATTAGGATAATTAATATAATTATTTATGGAAGCCTTAAAGGGGTTGAGAGATACTGACTGATTCATTCCATAGGGTATATTCATGTAACATGTGTTCTGACTCCCTGCCTTTGATGGCTTTGGTCTCTGAAGTTATAAGTGCCATTAAATACAACCAGCAAAATTCTCTCTCTCTCTCTCTCTCTCTCTCTCTCTCTCTCTCTCTCTCTCTCTCTCTCTCTCTCTCTCTCTCTCTCTCTCCTCCTTCTCTGTACAAGAAGGGCTGGAATAAGGAAGACCCTTTATGTATCGCTCACCAGGATGCTGTCAAATTTGGCTTTTGAAACAATCACTCAGTGGTCTAGATCCTACCTACTATGCTAGGCCATCTGGGTATCAATGCCTAGGACTCTTCATCTTGCTCTACTACCTTGCTGCTGTGTTAACAAGCACACACCCCTATGCCCAGCCTTTTAAACATGTATTCTGGAAATGAAAATTTGAGCTTCTTGCTTGCAAGGAAACCACCTTATTGACTGAATTATCTCCTCAGCTCTTCCTACATTTTCTAAACCCAAGAATCAATTTTCTATTATAGTCTTAGTTGGATCTAGATTTTATTAACTTTACTAACACACAGTTGACCAACTGTTAAAAATGTAGCTGTTAGCACAGAAAAGTTAGCCTGTTTCCTGGGTAGGGGTAAGAACATAGCACCGATAACATGCCCATAGTAGGACTACCTCTTCATATCACATATTTATCATGCACACTGTCACATTAGTGCATATGGTACCTGCTCACAGTACCCATACCTGCCCTGCATATCAGCTCTTCATGCTCACTCTTCCTCTTCAACCATGTTAGACTCTTCATTGGAGCATCATCATGAAGTTGAAAAGAAAGAGCAGACTGTGTTTCCCAGAGTTCTGTTTGCCTGACAAGGCCCCTCTTCCATCTGTTTACCATCAAATAATTTTTTCCTGTAATTTAACTTTTTATAACAGAAGAAAGTACTACCAAGTTTCTTTCAACCCACAATATTCTTTACTTACTGTATTGTATGATAAACTCAGGAAACATTAAATTCTAAGACTCTAGTACCAGTATCACTTTGGGGTCATTTGCTTGAGCAGCAGAAGTCTTTTTTTCTTTTTGTTCCACATTTCCGAGGAATTTGGAGCTTTTTATTGAAGTTAGGAATTTCATAGCCCTGTCAAGGTGCATTGAGGGAGAAGTTAACTGATTGAATATCAGCATGTCTTGGAATGTTTGATGTTAATGATCCCAAAAGGGACCCTCTCTGATGTACACTGGTCCCAAGTACATCTTGCTGTGTGTCTCTGTTGTCTCTCCTCTGTGATAGACTCTCAACATAAAGTATGGAAGCCTATTTTACAGGACACATTGGATAAGTAACTGATATATGTGCTTAGCCTCACAGATCCTTGAGTACCTTCTCATTTTCTTTCCTCTGTACTGTTCCATCCCCTTACAGAGAGAAAAGCCCAATTTCCATTTCAGGGAAAAACCAATAAGGAAGTAAAATTTTATATCTTTTAAGAATCGGGCAGGGCGATGGTGGCACACACCTTTAATCCCAGCACTTGGGAGGCAGAGGCAGGCGGATTTCTGATTTTGAGGCCAGCCTGGTCTACAAAGTGAGTTCTAGGACAGCCAGAACTACACAGAGAAACCCTGTCTCGAAAAAAACAAGCAAGCAAACAAACAAACAAACAAAAGAGAATTGGGGCATCGTAAATTTCTGCTTTTCTTTTTCTTTTACTTTTTAAAGTTTTAAATTTAATTAGTTTTTAACTTATTAACTCCCACAATCCTTCCTCCATCCCCTTCTCCCTTCCTCCTCTGAGCAGGTGGGGGCCCACCTAGGTACTCCCCCCACTTTGACACTTCAAGTCTTTGCAAAGTATCTCTGTTCAGTTCTGACCACCCATCTGACCTTTGGCTCCATTCCTTCTTAGGGTGTACATCTTCTGTACTCTCTCATTTTGACAGGGGTATATAAACTAAGTTGTCCTTTGTCCAAGTTGTCCACTCAGTTGTCCTTTGAATGTGAACAACATAGCTTAGGGATGACCCAGGTACAGCATCTCATGTATCTTGATCTAATTAGCATCTGGACAACCAGGAAGCCAGGTAAGGAATACTTCAGGAGCTCATTTCTGTTTACTTTCCATTCCCATCCCGTTTGGCACAATGGAAGGTGGATCCTCTCTAGTAATCCGTACCTTACATTTTCTCTAAACCTGTTGCTTCTGTCTGATCATCAACCACTGAGCCTAAGACTAGATGGCTTTCCCACCTAGAACTGTGAGTGAGCCTTTTTTCTGCCTTCTCTCTGTTTCCCTATTGCTTTCTGAACTTTTTCTGATTCTTTTATGGCACTGGTTCCCTGAAGGCAAACTGTATCCTCCAACCCTCAAGTAGTTGGAGAACAGAATGGCTAGGATGACAGTTCCTTTTGCCACTAACAGTTTTAGATATGTTACATACTTCACCCAAGCTAGAAATTAAATCCTTTTGAATACTTTGGGTTGGGATGCACGTGACTTACATCTTTCTTTCTAATTTATGTCTACAATCATGGAGATATTCTCCACTGATAACCATGAGTGGAATAGGTAATAAAGTCAGGGCTGCCCTTGAATCTCTACCACAGTGGTATGGAATATATCATTTGCTTGGAGGGACCTCTTGAGCAAACAGGCTGATGATGCCTTGACCTTAGTTCTTCCAGTGACCCTTGTCTCCACAAGTCCATAGTAATTTACTTCCTTTGCCTCTTATTGTATTCTTTCCCATCAAGAACCTCAGGAATCCTCAGCATTGCTTTAAGGTCCACTTAATCTTTGACCTCTTCTGGTCTCTCATCTGAGCTTTTCATTCCCTTCAGCTTTTCAACTTCTGTAGGTATTACTTTTAAGACCCCAGTGCAAATCATTTGAAATTTCTCCTTCAGTCCTCTGACTCCCTCCCATTTAAACTCATTCTCTTTATAATCCTTAAATCCTGAAAATGTCTTCCTACTAAACACAGTTTATTCAAAACTACACAGTGAATTTGTGCTGCCTCAAAATCAGAACCAAGCCTAGTGCCCTTTCTATCATCACCCACTTAATTTCATAAATTGTGATGGAAGGCTAAGAAATTTCTTAAAATCTACACTGAAAACAAGCTGCAGCAGAAGATAAAGTTCCAGGCGTGAATAAAGGAGGAGCTAGAAAGGAGTAATGTTGAGAAAGTTACTAATTTTGATGTGTTCACCATGTAGATGAACTAAATTGTCTTTATTAAACCAAATTTATCAACCAGTGGAGACTCAGTAAGTAAATCTTTAGCATTTAAAGGGGCATCAATAAAGGAACTTTGTATTGAACCACAGTGTGAAAGATTCTGTGGATCAAATCCATTGCCCACTGGGACAGAGGACTTTTAACAGAGCGTGTGGATGGCTTGTAACTGAGGATGATGCCCGGAAGAGAGGTGCTTTCACACTATAGCTGAGTCCTCAAAATGGGAAGCCTTTGTACTGAGTGGTGGAGATCAGTTTTGTAAAAATACTAAAACTTGTGGCAGAATGTGAACCTTCCTGTTCACAGAAACAGCAAAAAAGTCCATCTATCATTTTTATTTATGGTGCTGCTACAGGCCTATTTGTCAAGAGGAGATCTAACAGATTTTTGTGTATATCCTGTCTTCCTTTCGTGTCCACTTTGCCCTAAAACACAAGTCTATTTATTTAGTCATCACATAATTGGGAGACATTCATTCCATGCCAGGCACTATGGTCAGGATGGGATCTAAGAAAAACATAGCTACAGGGCTCCAAATCACTGGCAAGGAATTTACTACCAAGTCTCCTGCATGTTTGTCTCCCTAGATAATTCGCTGTGGCCTCAATGACCTTCACTGACAAAATAGCAGGGAATGAACAATTTTCCTTCAAGCCAGCTAATTCCTTGGTTATTATGAAGCTGATTGGATCTTTTGTATGCATTCCAAAGTCTGAAGAGAGTCCTTGAAGGTGTCACTCCACTAGAAGAGTGTCCTGAGACTCACTACAGAGGACAAATGTCAGCCCAATCAGTTTGTGATGAGGTGTCATATCCACCTGACAGTTGGATCTTACTGTTGGATTAAAAATTGCTTTCATCCAGGGATGATGTTTTTGTGGCAATTTAGAAATATCACTAGGTTTGGTGTCTGTATTCTGTATATCATCTCCTTTTAGGCTAGTCCTCTGAATTTCTGTTTAGACAATCAGGAAAGCTTGGATTCACCTGGCACCTACCAGATGTTAAATTCTATTCGTGGTGTGTCAGGGATATTCTTTCTTCATCCAACAACCTTCTGAGTCGCATAGCACTGTGCCCTTTTCACAAAGGGAAAATTGATGGCAATTGTACAGTGCCACGGTTGGAAGAGGGAGGCCAGGGATGAAGTCTATACCCTGCTACAAGCACACAGCTCTAAAGCAGAATAAAAGTAGTTAAGGAGCAGAGGCAAGGGTTCTTTCCTAATGAGTCATTTCATAAAGCAGAATCCCCAACATCTGTAGGATTTGAATGCTATTAGTGCTCACATATTTCCAAGAATGGGATTTCTACTCAAAGCCAACCCACACAAGGGCTGTGAGCTGCAGTGGGCAGAGAGAGCAAACTGGTTTGCGATGTGACAGGTTCAAAACCAAAACAAGAAAGAACAGAATACTATATAGTTCTTAGTGCTTGCAGGTAAATGTGGCTGATCACATGTTCTTTCTCTGTGCTTTCAGTAAGGTTGAATTTCTTCATGTGCTGTTTGAAAATGTCTCTGTGACACTTTAGTTAATAGCTTGTAATGCTATCATACAAAGTAACTGGTCTCACTAGGCTAATTTCGCATATACACATGACTATATTTTTATTCACCCTCCACTGGCCCACCAGCTTCCACAGTCCATCTTCTGTTCGTTCCTTCCTGCCCTACAAATGGTTCTTAGTTCTGCTTTCAGAGTGCATATTTCCCATTACATTCTTCTTCCTCTCCTCTAATTCTTCTTTCAGGCTTCCTCCTCCGCCTCTCTCTCTTTATACTCTTTCTATTTTCATATCTGTCTGTTTATCTGATTTGTCGATATATGTGCATATAAATATATACATAAATTTAAATCTAGATCCTGTGCTGAAAGAATTGTGGGATTCTCTGAGTCTAGATTATTTCTATAACCACTCTGATTTCCATTTATCTCAGTTTTCCTGCAAATGGTTATGGCTTTGTTCTTTAGAGCTGAAGATAGTTCCATTGTGTACATGTTCCATGTGTCTTTTAGTCATTTTTCTATTGATATTGGCTAGTTGTAACTTTGCCATAATGAATCTCCAATAAACACGGGTGAGTCGCCTTTATGGTATATCGTTTATAGTGTATACTATATAATGTATCATGTATAGTGTATAGCATACTGTGTATAGTGTATCATGTACTATGTTTAGTGTATTGTGTATAGTGTATAGTGTATAGTGTAATGTGTATTGTATATACCATAGAGTATGGTGGCTTAGATTCTTTGAGCCCTCCTGAAGTAATACAGCTCCATTATATGTTAGTTCAGATTTTGAAGTGTTTCCTTACTTATTTGCACAGTGACTATACTAGTTTACAACTCTAAAAGTTAACTCCCCACATCATCATCATCATTTGTTGCTACTTTGTTTGTTTTATTGTTGTTGTCATCATTATTGTTGTTGTTTTAATGTTTTTGGCATATAGTAATTATATGTGACACTGGATTTTACTGTATCTTTATCCATTTACATAGCGTGTGATTCAGCTATAAGCAGAACATCCCAGTTATTGATTTGTCCTTCCCCTACACATACTTCTCTTTTCCTCCTAGCTGGAAGCACTTTATATGTGGAGTATGTATGTGCAGGCGGGACAGAGACAAAGAGACAGAAAGAAACAGAAACAGAGAGACACGGGGGGCGGGGGGGGGGGATGGAAGGAGAAAGAGAGGGAAAGAGAGAAGGAAGAGGACTCTTAGATTTAATGAATTCCATTAGGGTTGTGTTACAGGAATATGGCACTATACCAGCACACCACCGAAGACAGTCTCTTCCTTAATGATAAACCATTAACTACATAAATCCTCAGCTAGGACTGGGGCCTTATAAGTCCACCTCACCTCTGCCTTCCCTGACTGAGTGTTGACAGGCCTGATATTTTATAGATTTTTGTGTAGGTAATCACAGTATCCACAACTTGTGAGTTAAAGTGTAAATAGTCATGTCATGGCAAAGGTATCATCTTACACCACTTCTCCCGTCCCTTCCTCCAACTCTTACATTCTCCTGCTCCTTCTGGATCAGGAGTATTAGAGTGGCTGACACAGGTGTGACATAAGTGACAGGGCCTTTGCCAATCACTTACTCTCAGTTATGAATGTGTGCAGCCACCACCTACCTTGCCAAAAGAAACTTCTCTGACAAGAGCTAGAGAATAGCACCAATGTGTGGACATAAGCAGAATCAGATGACCATTTGGTGGATACATCATATCATCCAACTACAGCAGTGGTTCCAACCTTCCTAATGCTGCATTCCTTTAACACATTTCCTCACATTGGGGTAACCTCCATATCATAAATTTATTTTTGTGGCTATTTCATAACTGTAATTTTGCTACTGTTATGAATCATAATGTAAATATTTTTGGAGAATTGCCAAAGGGAACTGGCCATAAACCACAGGTTGAGAACCACTGACCCAGAGTAGTTTGCCTACAGGGTCTGTGACTTCCCTAGACAGGAGTTCTTGGTTAAGTTCCCAGTAGAAATTCTGTAGTGTCTCTTGCAGAGCTAGACTCAAACACTCAGGAACTTGCCATGATTTCACCAATGGGTCCTTGCTGCCTAGCCTGTCAGTATTGTTGCAGACAGGGTCTCCATCTGAGTAAAACAATGGTTAATACCTCTCTCTCTCCCAGCAGACTACATATAACCTTCTGGAGTGATGGCTATCAGACTACAAGGATGAAGCTGCTAGCCCATTCTAACTTAATTTCTGTGTATCCTGCAACCAAACATCATGACATTTATAACCAAAATACCTTGCCAGTTTCATCTGGTAGGCAATCAAAAGCAATTGCATTGCTTATATTATGGTGATGGCTTTGGGGACCTTCTAGATCAATCACTGTATGGAAGTAGTCCACTCCTATTAGTCAGACTTTTCAGTGGCTTCTGGGACTAGCTTTATCTACCCACGTAGACTATTCCCATTCAATTTGTAGTAATTTTGGTTTTTATTAGCTTTTAACAGATATCACTGTGTTTTCATACATTAATAAGTTGACCAGAACTTGTAAACCCTCTCACCACCATTATCCCCTTCCACTTCCATATCATACACATTCTACTATCCTGCCCCACTTTAATAATCTTTTGCTGATTCCTAGGTATCCACATAAATGCACAAATACTAAAGTTAGAAGATAAAGCTTTTATTATAGAAAGAGAATACATTATTTATTTTTCCGAATCTATGGTACCACATTCATTATATTTTCTAAAAATGTGAGAATTTCATCTCTGTTTGAGGTAGAATAAAATCCCACTGTGTGTATATGCTACATATTCATTATCTATCCATCTGTTGATAGACATCTGTGCAAAACCATTTCCTTTCTATTATAAATAGAGCAGGAATAAGCATGAAAAACAAGTAATTCTGATAAAAGAGAGTATCTATGAGTTATATAGTTATATATATATGTGTGTGTATATATATATGTGTGTGTGTGTGTGTGTGTGTGTGTGTGTGTGTGTATGAATTATATATCTGCATAATACAATGGTTCTAGTTTTGGGATTTTGAGAACCTAATAACAATAGTTGCTCTATAAGATTATACTATGATCAGCGATCAGCAGTTCTCCTGTCTCCACACCCTCATCTGCATTTGTTACCTTTAGTTTCCTTGATGATGGTCACTATGACTGGAGTGAGATAGAATATCAAAGTAGTTTTAATTTGCATCTTCCTGACAGTTAAAGATGCTGAGTGCTTTCTAAAGTGTTTACTGGCTGTTTATATTTCTTCTTGGAGGACACTCTGTTCATTTCCTGTACTAGTCAGAGTTCTCTAGAGGAACTGAATGGCTAGAGTGAATATACATTACAAAGGGGACTGAGTGGATTGACTTACACAACTCCAGCTAAGTAGTTTGACAATAGACATCTGGATGGGGGAGAAACTGGAACCCAGTAGTTGCTCAGTCTATGGACATGGTGTTGGAACTACACTGTACCTATCTGATGATGAAGGCCTAGAAGATTCCTCAAGATCAACAGGTCTTCAGTTCAATTTAGAATACTGAGGAGTCTGGATTCTGATATTAGCAAAGAATGACACAATCGTGGCTTAATGCTTTGCTTTGGAGGCTTTATTTTCATTTTATGTATATGAGTGCATTGCCTGCCTGTATCTGAGTACACTGTGGGTGTGCTACCTTTAGAAGCCAGAAGGGGGTGGAAACCCCTTGCATCCGGAGTTAAAGAAGGTTGTATGATGACATTCAGGTCCCAGGAACCAAACATGGGTCTTCTGCAGGAGCAGCAACTGGTCTTGATGACTGAACCATGTTTCCAAAAGTATTTTATGAGAACCTTTGATTCTATGTTAATTAATGAGATATGCATTTAATTTGTTGTTCCTTTAACTGGTTTTGGTATCAGTATAATATAGGCTTTGTAGAGTGTGTTCAGAAATAGTCTTTCCTTTTCTATGAAATAATTTGAATAGCATTTTTAAGGTCTGATGCATTCTATCTACAATGTGTTAAACAAGGTCTGATCATTTTTTGTTGTTGATGTTGCGGTTTGGTAAGGATTTGAATTGATGTTTCAATAGCAATGATTGTTATAGATCTGTTTGAATTTTTTATATTGGTTTTGTTTAAATTTGGTATTCACATAATCCCAGGAATCTGATCATTTCTTTTAGATTTTCCTCGTAAGTGAAATGTGATTTTAAGAAGTGGTCTGGCACTAGAGGGATTGTTCAGAAGTTAAGAGTACTTGCTGTTCTTCCAGAGGACAAGAGTTCATTTTCCAGCACCCCAGATTCTGTAACTGCAGTTCCCAACCTGTAATTTCAGGGATCCAGTACCCTCTTCTGGTCTCCAAGGAGCACACATGGTATATGTGCATCCACTTAGGCATACACACATACACATAAAATACTTTTCAAGGAAATGTATTTATTATTTCACTTCTGAATTGTATTTTATCAGTTGTAATATTTCCTTGTCTTCTTTATATTGTGTCTTTTTACTTCCTTCTCAATACTTTGGCTTAAAGGTTTATTTTGTTTTTGTTTATATCCCCCAATGAACTAAGTCTTGGTGTCTCTGGTGATTTGAATTGGTTTTAGTTTCCATTTTCCTAGTCTTTGCTGTGATATTAATTTCATCTTCTGCCTATTTCTCTATGGTTGGACCTGTTTTTCCAGCACCCTATGTGCAACATCAAGGTATCTGAGATCTCTCTGGTTTTTAAAAATTAATTAATTAATTAATTGGTTAGTTAATTAGTTAATTAATTTTACACTCTATATTTTATTCTCACCAACCCCTATCCACCCTCCTACTGCCCCACATCCTATTTCTCCTCCCTATCCCCCTGTCTCAATGTGGATGTCCCCACCTCCCACACTTCCTTACCTCTAAGGTCTGGAGCCTTCAGTCTCTTGAGGGTTTGGTGCATCATCTCTGAATGAACACAGACCCAACAGTCCTCTACTGTATGTGTGTTGGGAGCCTCATATCAGCTGGTGTATGTTGCCTGTTTGGTGGTCCAGTGTTTGAGAGATCTCAGAGGTCTAGATTAATTGAGACTGATGGTCCTACAGGATCATTCTCCTCTCTGGTTTTAAAATGGATATCTTTATTTCTAAACTTCCCTCTTGGCACTGCTTCTATTGTACCTCTTAACTTTGTGACATCATCTCTGTTAAAAGAGGAATTTTTCCATTTTCTTCTTGATTCCATGAGCGAACTATCATTCATTATTCAGCAATATGTTTATCAGTCTTTGTGAGTCTGTAAGGTTTTCTGTGGTTTCTCTTGCTGTTGATTTTATTTTATTCTATTTTATTTTATTTTATTCTATTCTATTTTATTCTATTCTATTCTATTTCAAAACAGTATGATTATCTTAAGAACTTTCTTCAGCTTTCCTGTATTCATTGAGAATTGTTTGTACCCTTGATCTGAACAGTCAGCATCCCAGGTTTCTGAGAAGAATGTATATTCTGTAGGTGTTCAGACAGAATGTTTGTTGAGTGTCTGCTAAGTCTATTTGATCCCAATATTTCTTTATTTTTAACAAGGTGATCCGTATATTGGTCAAACTGTGGTATTGGAATCACCTGCTATTACTGTATTGATTATTCTGTGACTTTACAACTAGTAGCATTTTTTCTGTCATAGTGGCTGTTCCGGCTTTCAGTGACTATGTTTAAAATTATAATTTATAATTGCTTATTCTCTGATCAGTGATAAATTGGTCTTCTTTTTCTAATAAAATTAGTTTGGGTTTGAGCTCTACTTTGGACTTGCTTATCCTCTGATTGGTGATAAATTTACCTTCTTTATCTAATAGGATTGGTTTGGGTTTGAACTCTACCTTGGCAGATGTTTGAACAGCCATGCTCTCTTATGTACCTAATTCTATCTTCTTACAGTATTTACTACTTCCCCTTTTCCTTGAAATAGTATCTCACTTTGAAAATGAGGTGTAATTCTTATGAGAACAGTAGGTAAATGTATCAAAGAATATTTACTGTATTATTTAGATCTTGAAGGAGATGCATCACATCGATATTTCATGTTATTTGTAGTTTTGGGTTCAGAATTGTATATTTAGAGTTAAATCATGGATTGGATTTTTTGTTTAAGCACCCTTCCCCTTCTACTTTCAGAGCAAGGATTTTTAATGTTTATGAGGGAATGAATTCTAGTTGGCTTGCAGCGTGATTTTCCTCTGTTAGACTTGTAGCCAAGGCAGGCATCTCTGTCCATACTCCTCGCTTTGAGTAGAATAATGTCTACAATAGCAGACCTTATCTAAGGGTAGACCCACTAAGTGGAATAAATGTAAACTATAAAACAATTAGTCTCTATGACCTGATTATGTTAGGGAGAAAAAAAGAAAATTAACAATACTTTGTAAAGTAATATGTTAGTTATTTTGCATATTTATTTAAAAGAAACAAAGAATAAAATATATGAATACTAAATTTAGATTAGTATTTAGATGATAGAAGGAAAGAAAGTTGAACATAAATGGACGGAGAAATGGTAGGGACAAAAATATTGGGGGCATGAGGAATCTAGGCTAAGGTATACTGAGGAGAGAGGTTAGTATATATACTATCATATATATAGACCAGACCTGTCCCACTGGAGACACTGAGAAAGAGATTTAAGAAGACACTATATGATGGAGAGGCCTTCCATGCTCATGAATTGATAGATTTAATATTGTGAAAGTAGCTATAGTACCAAAAGTGATCTGTAGATTTGATTACAATTGTCATTAAAAAAATCCCAAACCATTCTTTGTATAATCAGAAGAAAAAAAAATAATCAATCCTGAGTTTTATATGGAAACTCAAAAACCAAAGAGCCCAAATAGTCAGGGTTTTTCTCCAAAGAGAGATAATGCTGGGGGTGTTGGAAACATTATTTCAAGTCACAGTGTATAGTCACAGTAACAGAACAGGATGATATTGGTGCAAAGAGATGCATAGATCAAATGAATTGAAGATCTAGAGCTAAAATTAGAGAAAAGACATTTGAACAAGGTATTAAAAAATGTGTATTGGAGGAAATAAGGCAGCTTTGGGAAAGAGGATGCTAATAGCCATATAAATCACAGTAACCACTATAGAAATCAGTACTGGGAGTTCCTTAAAAAATTAAAGCCAGAACTACCATATGACCTTTGAGCATATACCCAAATTATGCTATATAGTACCCCAGCAATCTTTGACAGTCTATGTTAATTATTCATTATTTACTGTAACTAGAAGACAGAACCAACCTAGATAGTCATCAACTATTGGTTGAAGAAAATGCATATGTAAAAATGTATATATAAATAATGAAATGTACCAAGCTTTTAAGAAAAACTTACAAAGTTTGTGGGGGAAATGAATAGAACTAGAAAGTATTAAGTCAACTGAGGTAATTTCCTCTCTGAAAGAACATGCTCTTTCACACCTTCTATACATTTCACTTCTATATGTGGTATTTTTATTTTTACTCACTTTACATCCTCATCTTAGCTCCCTGCCCCCTCTCCTCCTAGTCTCACCCTTACAAATCTGTCCACCTATTACCCCCTCCTCTTCACCTCAGAGAAGGGGAACCTCCCTTGGGTACCACCCCACTCTGAGGCATCTAGTCCCATCAGGACTAGGCACATACCCTTCCTCGTAGGCCCAACCTAGCAGTCCCGGTATAGGGAAGAGGATCCAATGGCAGGGAACAAAGAGCAAACAGATCCATCTCCCATTGTTACAGGACCCACATGAAGACCAAGATGCACATCTGCTTCAATTATGTAGTGGGTCTAGGTCCAGCTCCTCCATGCTCCCTGGTTGGTAGCTCAGGCTCTGTGAGACCCCAAGGTCCCAGGTTAAATGTCTCTCTGTTCTCCTAGTGGTGTCCTTAATCCTTCCAACTTGCTTTCTTCTATCCCCGAGTCTTTCACAAGACTCCCTGGACTCTGCCTGATGTTTGGCTGTGGGTCTCTGAATCGGCCTCTATCAGATTCGGGATGAAGTCTCTTAGGAGACAGTTTTTGCTAGGTTCCTATCTGCAGGAATAGCAGAGTAACATTAATCGTGTCAGATGTTGTCTCTCTCACAGGGGTCGGGTCTCAAGTTGGGGCTCTCTTTGGTTGGCTGTTCCCTCAGTCTTTGCGCCATCTTTATTCCTACACATCTTGTAGATAAGACAAATATTGGGTTGAAGGTTTTGATGACTCCCTCTCTCTTCTGGAAGTCCTGCCTGGCTATAGGGAGTGGCCATTTCAGTCTAGATATTCCCTTCTGGTAGGAATCTCATCTAGGGTCACACCATAGACTCCCAGTATCCTCTCCCGTCTTGGGGCTTCAGCTAGTCACCAGAAATGCCTGCCATAGATTCCATTCTCCCTCCCTGCCCTCTCCTGCCCCACCTCTCCCAACACCTTATTACCATCCCAGTTCTCTTCTACTCCTCCTTTCCTATACAGTTTCATTATTCCATCCACTTCCAATGACTAATTTCCCCTTCTGAGTGAGATTTGTGACTCCTCCTTTGGGACATCCTTATTATCCTGTTTCTTTGAGTCTGTGGATTGTAGTATTTTATGACTTTGCTTATAAGTGGATACATACCATACACACTTTCTGGCTCTGGTTTACCTTGCTCAGGATGATATTCTCAAGTTCCATCCATTTGCCTGCAAAATTTATGATGTCTTTTTAAAAATAGCTGAATAGTATTCTATTGTGTAGATAAACAACATATTCTCTATCCATTCTTCAGCTGAGGGACATCTAGGCTGTTTCCAGTTTCTGCCTATTACGAATAAAGCTGCTATGAACATAGTGGAGTATGTGCTCTTGTGATATAGTGGAGCACCTTTTGGATATAAACCCAGGAATGGTAAAGCTGGATCTTGAGGTAGAACTATTCCTACTTTCTAAGAAAATGCCAAATTGGTTTCCAAAGTGGTTGTACAAGTTTGCACTCCCACCAGAAATGGAGGAGTGTCCCCCTTGTTCTATATCCTCACCAGCATGTTCAGTCACTTGAGTTTTTAATCTTAGCCATTGTAAAGGGTGTAAGATGGAAGCACAGGGTCATTTTGATTTGTATTTCCCTGTTAACTAAGAATGTTGAACATTTCTTTGAGTGTTTCTCAGCCATTTGAGATTCTACTGTCTAGAATTGTCTATTTAGCTCTCTACCCCAATTTTTAAGTGGGTTTTTTCAATTGTTGGTGACTAATTTCTTGAGTTATTTAAAAATGTTGTTTATTTGTCCTTCAAATGTAGGGTTGGTGTTGATATGTATATAAATAGAAAGTTGTGAGGGTGAGTGTTAGAGAGTGAAACTATGGGAGGTCATACAGGAAGAATGAGAAGTGTTGATAAGTAGAGGAAGTAGAAGCATTGGGAGAAAGGGAGAGAGAAAGAGAAAGAACAAAAGACAACTGTTATTTAGAAAATGCCATAGTGAAACTGCACTCTTTGCAAACTAATACAAAAAAATAAATACATGTTAAAAATGGTATGTCTATTTTATATATCAGAAGATGGACTAGTTGGCCATCAGTGGAAAGAGAGGCCCATTGGTCGTGCACACTTTATATGCCTCAGTACAGGGGAATGCCAGGGCCAAGAAGTGGGAGTGGGTGGGTAGGGGAGTGGGAGGGGAGTTTATGGGGGACTTTTGGGATAGCACTGGAAATGTAAATGAAGAAAATACCTAATTAAAAAAAAGAGAGAGAGAAAAGAAAAAGAAGCCTACATATTACCAGATGTTGATTCCATATTTGATGTTTATATGTAGAAGAAAGAAATCAGATTCATATCTTTTACCCTATACAAAAAAAATAAATTTAAAGTAGATCAAATAGCAAGAGCTCTAACTCCCTAAAATTGCACAAGGAAAAATAAGCAGAATGCCTCAAAATTCTGACGCATCCTTATCAAACAACTCGTAGGGAGTTATGTCAGCCCTGGGACTGGAATTGTCATTAACAAAATTCATCGCTTCTAGGGATAGCATAATATGCACATGCAGAATGCTTGCTTTAAAACTGTTTAAAATGACATTTATTTAGTTAGCTTATTAAGTAGTAGGTTTTTACATGGCTTTTCAGACAACTCTGAGTTTTTTGTTAACCCTCTCCCCATCCATAACTTTTGTTTGAAGCCTTTCACTATGTCCTTTAACCATTCCAATGCCTACCATTCTGTCCTACTATTCACATTGCATAAGATGTTTCTGTGGCTCACTCCTTGCTTCCTTGTGTCTTCAGACACACATTTAAATTCAAATACAGAAATCTAAATATTCAAAATTGAAATTAACATCTAAGTGATAGGAAGAAGAAATAGCATTTGACTGTATGTACTTGGGTTACCTTGGTTAGTATATCGCTTTCCAATTCCATCCACTGACCTGCAAATTTCAGAAATTCATTTTTTATTTAGTAACAAAAGAAAATTTATCGTGTGTGTGTGTGTGTGTGTGTGTGTGTGTGTGTGAGAGAGAGAGAGAGAGAGAGAGAGAGAGAGAGAGAGAGAGAGAGAGCATACCATATTTTCATTATCTACCTATCTACCTGATTCTATTGGCTAGTTATTTTGCATAGAGAAATAGTGAATGTACACTCTATGGCAGGTATGTCTACCCCCTTTCCAGTATCATCAACAACGTGAATAAGTGTACTTGTTCTGCAAGTCCCTCACCAGCCCATGTTTGCTTGATCATAGCCATCCTTACCATGGTGACAAGAAATGCCAATGCAATCTCAGTTTACATTTCCCTCACATTAGACTATTATGTTTGTTTTGAAAAATCTGTAGTTCAGTTCCATAACTAATTTTTAATTCAGGTATTTGACTAATCCTCTGTCAGATGTAAAGTTGGCAAAGATTTTTAATAATGTTTTTATTTGTGAGATTATAATTACATCATTGTCAGCTACCTACCTATCCTCCCTCCAAATGCTCCCAGGTACCTTACACTCTTTCAACTTTATAACCTCTTTTTTTTTTCTGACAAAAATCACATTCCTTATGGAAAAACATTCCAATTGGTTATCCAATCCCAAATGGTCAATTCTGAAAACATACACATACAAGAAACATAAAGACTGAGCAGATTATATTTATGTATCTAGAAATAAACACACACACATAATAGATAATAGATAATAGATAGATAGATGAGAGAGAGAGAGAGAGAGAGAGAGAGAAAGAGAGAGAGAGAGAGAGTGAGTATCAGCTACAGAAATAAATGTCTTAGTAGTTAGGAGCTTGGATCTTCTTGTTGAAGATCTAGATTAGTTCCCAGCAACCACATGAAGTGGCTCACACTATCTGTAAATCCAGTTTCAGGGCCTTCAAAGCCCTTTGGCCTGTGTAGGCATGTGTATATACACTGTTCATATAAAATCACACACACAAATATAGATGCACATGTATATATATATATATATATATATATATATATATATATGTATATATATAATTTTTAATGAATAATTATATGCTTCTTAAGTAAAATACTATTGAAAATATTTTATTATGTTTGTTTAAGTTCTTCATTGTCTTATTGGAATGAGATGTATTTAAAATTGCTTAATTAATAATTGGTAAATTGGTATTCTTTAGGTGTTATACTCATCTATGTATTGTAAAAATATGTTATTTAACATTTCAGACAACTTTCTGAAGTAGGAATTATAATTATATTCATTGTATGCATCAGAAAACTGATACACAAAGATAATACAGTCAAACTTGTAGAGCTGGTTGTGATTTGAATCTACATGTTTGCCAGTATGCTCTGGGATGTTAGGTGTCAGCACCCTCTACATAGGTGATAAGATGAGATGCTCGCTTGTTTGTCATTGTGATGTCACTGGACATGGTTGTTTAGCCACTGGGAGATAAATAGCCATCTGCATCTCAGTGAAAAGTCCACGTTCAGTCAACATTGCATAAGGACTATGTTCATAAAAGGTATTCAAAACTGAAGAAATGGTCTCAACTGACTCTTCCTTCCAATGATGGTTTTATCATTGTTTGTATCCTATTGACAGTTCTCAATAAAGCATAAAATCTCTTGAAAATCTCTGCCTAAAGCAGGGTAGATATTACAGGCTCATCAGTAGCTTCCCAGACTAGTGCTGCAGAGGTGCCTGCCATATTCCCAGGAGCAGGTCTTCCCTTTAGACACATTCTTAATTGTTGCTCTCCTCTTTGTGCATAAACTGGACATAAATAGAAACCTTTCCTTGAATAATTAATGATGTGGTTCTGGCTTTACTAATTAGCACTGGTTGTTATTTACATATTCTCTTGGCTCAGTCACCCCCTATCCTCAGTCCAGTCTGTTTAGGCCTTCCTTTTAGCCTTTGGTGCAAGATTCACCCTACCTCATCATCTCTGTGGTTCTGACTGCCAATCACAAGGCCTCACATTCTACTGTCAATTTTGTCTCTATAGTATACTCATCCTTTAAGAAATGTCACTGTCTCTATGACTGAGACTTTTATTTCTGGGGATTTCTAATACCTACAGGAAACTTACAATTTGATTTAGAAATAATTTTATCTCAATTCATTGGCTTGTTTTTGATAACAAAGCAAAATATAGAATTAAGTATAATTTTCATTACAAATGTAGTATAAAATTTAGAGGAACAAAATTTCATTAATAAAAATATGTCGTAGTTTCAAAATGATCATAAATGTCTCATTCTAGCTTAGGTAGTTATGTCAAAGCATTCTTTACAAATTGTAAATAAATGAAGCTTTGTGTTTCTCCATGATGTTAGGCATTGTTTCACAGTTTTTGGCATAGCAACAATATTATTGCTAGTAGTATGCTGGTATTTTAATGTGTGCTAGAATATCCATTTTAATAGTTGTAAATACAGCAAAGAACTGATGGAGCGTCATTTCTAGGACTCAATATGTGACATTCTCTTGTAATGGAAACCATGTGTTAATGGGTGTGATGATGCACTTTGTAAATGGTAGAGGAGGAATGATTAAAAGGAAGTTATTAAATTCTTATACATATGAGATCTTTCTTCTACCCATGTAGTTCCGAAAGGATAACCAAGAACAAGACAAAACAGGTTTTGTTTGTAATTAAACAGTAACCAAGAAGGAATGCACGTCTTTGTCTAGAAACTTGTGCACGATTATTTTGTACATAGTTATCTGGAAGAATAACCATTACCATGCTGATGCAATGGTTTAGCATCATAGAGATTTGAAAATTTGGTCATCTACTTTTTAAATGTTGTCTTCCTCTTTTACAATCCTTAATGCAAATCCATTCTGGGTCTCCAACCATCAGATCAATGTTCTTCCCCCTGCTTTCATGGGGGTTGTGATACTGTGACAGTTTGCTCAATAATAATTAGTCTTCAAGTTAAATGCCAATAAAATAAGAGCCCACAACCAAGTGATATGTTGGATTTGAACATAGATAAGTAGTCCTACTCAATTATCAGGATGCATATGCAAGGCAAAGGAGATGGTATTTAAATAACAGATTGGATTTATCAAATTAAATCAATTGTAGAATGTAAGAGATATATAAATATATTCCATGATGTTTGGAAGATAGAAACTTTGAGGATAGAAGTCACAGCTGTAAGAAAAAGGAATCCATTGATCTGGTGATCTCATACTGTCAGGATCACGAGATGCCTCATAGCTCTGACTAGGATTCTGACTAGATAGGGACCTAGAAACTTGCTAGGGTCTTAACAGATTAGTGAAACTATCCGTTTTAAAATAGCATTCTAAGTACAACACAAGGAAGAGATTAGAAAAAGATATACTTTGAGAAGATCACTCAAGAGCTATTTCAGCCAAGATAAACTCTCACAGTTCTTAACAAGGCAATGGAGAAAAACTGAAAAAGAAAAGAAACCACACATATACTAGGGTTTTAGCAAAGGAGATAGGAGGGAGATAACTTATAACTCTAAAACATGAACTGCCAGAAAAGCATGCTTCTGTGCGTTAGAAGAATACAGAGTTGGAATAGTGTTAGCTGCATTCATCTGTTTTGAATGGTGACACTGGAGAGGCAGGTTGGGACCACTTACGAAGATCCTTTTATGTGAGACTGACAATGAATGGATATCTCTGAAGGAATGTGAGGATGATAAAATCAGATGTAGAGTTCAGAGAGGTCTCCCTGGAGGTATGATGGACATCATTTATAAACTGAAGCATAAGACAACAAGGAAATAAAGGGGAACCAAAGTTAAGATCCTGAGCATAGGGTGGAGGACCTATGGGTAGATCCAGCAGGTTTGAATAAGGTAAAATCCTCAGTACTCATTCACTGATTGTAGGGAATGAAAGCCAGGATTAGGCCCTTGTTTTGACTGCACTATGGCAAAAGAAAGAAGCCTTAGGAAGGAGCTACTGGGTTTAAACTTGCTCTGAAACAATTTTCTCAAAATCTATTCCTCTGCATGTACTTTTCTGTTTTGCTCTACAAACATCCGTGGTCTGTTTGTTTTTGATAGCTGCTTTGTTGCCTTAATTATAATTGGGAGAATCTACCTGTCCAACTCTTGTTCCATACTTCACAAAGTGGAATTTTTTTAATCTAAGACTTTTCATGAATTTCTATTAAGTTCCTGAAGGCTATTGGACTAGACACTCAGTAAGTAATTGTTAATAATCAGCATGTATCTGGAGCATGGTGATGTGGAACTGTATTTATGCCAAATTGCCAATGCCAATTTCAACCTGGCAGTAAAGAATGAATAATGGGGACAGGAGTTTTAGTTCCACTGGGAGAGAGCTATGACTTTCTCTTTCTCATATAATTACTCATTGTGTTGGCACACAATACTTCCAATCAATTAATGTGTGATTTAAGCTTATAAGAAACATTAGAAGGTATTAGTCTCCTGAGTAAGGGATAAACAATACTTCTTCCTCTCATATACACGAATATTAATCATGTATATATGAATAAATAGTGCAACTACCACTATACATTTACAGTTCACATTTATATGAACTTTATATGCTAATCTTTTTCCAGTCATCTTTGGAATATCTTTGAAAATGCTTCAACTCTATACTGTTGCTATAGGTTATACTTAAGTGGTAGCATGGCAGGAGGATTGTCCCTGGTTTAAGATTTCTGATTTGAGCTCCATATGTATTAACTTCTCAGAATTTTAGCATAGATTCTTCATTCATTTTTAACCACATTGAATCTTAATTTTGTCATCTGTAGTTGAAGTTGTATTGATGTTTAACTAAAAAGTCATGGTAGTTATACCATTCTATTTTAGTACAATAATATATTATTCCTGAACATAAGTTTCTTAATTGCAAGAAATGGAATAAAATATAGGATAGGATTTTCTAAGATTTACAGGCTCTTTTTGAACCATACATAAGTATAAAAGTAATAAAATTATCCCCAAGCCGGGCAGTGGTGGAGCAAGCCTTTAATCCCAGCACTTGTGAGGCAGAGGCAGGTGGATTTCTGAGTTTGAGGCCAGCCTGGTCTACAGAGTGAGTTCCAGGACAGCCAGGGCTATACAGAGAAACCCTGTCTCGAAAAGCCAAATAAATAAATAAAATAAAATAAATAGTCCCATGGTAAGGAATAAAGAAAAACAAAAAAGAAAAGTGAACATCATGACTTTGGTGCCCCAACAAAGAAAATAGTTTAAATCATACTGGATTTTCTTTCTAAATGGTTGTGGAATCCATCCCTGTGATGAAATTCTGAAATGATGAAGACCCTTTAAAATAGACAGATGGTGACCTTAGAAATTTGGAACTTATCCTGAAAATCGAAACATAATAGCAAAGGGTATTGAATCATATATTAATATGTATATTCAGAAAATGAGGAAGGGAGAAGTTAAAAGACCCATTACCTGGGTCTCAACAGACAAAGGTGCTCTGGTTTGATCATCTAGACATTGTGCACCTCCTGCTCTATGGTGTCTGTGCTCTGCAATGCCAACAGTTGCTGGACCTTTGCTTGACCTTTTTTTTTTTTCCTACATCTCTTTCAGTCAAAAATATAAGAGAAAGAGAGGCAAATCATGATTGATATGTTTGTCCCAGCAGCTCTGTTCACTGGTCTTTGGCACTGGGTACATTAGCTCCGTATACCTTTATCACAATGCATGAAATTGCTTGCTGATATCTTGCACTGTGAGCACATAATATATTTACTTAAAGACTTCCAAATTTTTATATCTTTTATTTACTATTCAATATTGAAATTAGATTTATTACTTTCTCTAAGAAAATACATGCTTTGGGGGGGCGGGGGGAGTTATCCATTCTAGAAACTGCTTTTAAGATCAAAAAGGTCACTGACTTTTAAGATCAAAAAGGCCAAACTCATAAATGAAGTAATTCAACCAGAACATTATAATCTATTTTTATGTTTTAATTATAATAAACTTTGAAGTAAACCTAGCCACTCAAATCTGCTAGCATACAACTATAATGTCACTTTCCTATAAACTGGTATTCGATTATCTCAACATCTGCATTTTAAATACTAACTCCTGTTCTTTATCCTATTTTGAGAAATGTTTGTCATTCTCCAAACGTTTAGAAGAGTAGAGGATGGACTCACATTTTCTCAGCTTTGGTTTAAGAATAAGAGAGGCCCATTGGACTTGCAAACTTTATATGCCCCAGTACAGGGGAATGCCAGGGCCAAAAAGTGGGAGTGGGTGGGTACGGGAGTAGGGCGGGGAGTGTATTGGGGACTTTTTGTATAGCATTGGAAATGTAAATGAGGGAAATACCTAATAAAAAATTAATTCTAAAAAAAAAGAATAAGAATATGAGGCATTAAAAAATGAAGTAATTATGTCATAGCTACTCTGGAGTTTATACCAGATGAGCAAGCAAAACAAACAAACAAACAAACAAACAAAAGCCTATAAAACTTACCAATCTGATTTGATCCTAAGGTCCATATCAAGCTTAGTGTTAGTGTTTTGAATAAATGTTTCCAAAATATCAATTAGGCAAATTGCACCTTATAATTGGTTGCTCCTACTGGCCCAAAACTGACCACAACTAAGCAACATTGATTTTTCTCTGAGGAGATATCTTCCATTTCTACAGCCTTCTACTGGAAAGTGTTTAGTTTGAAATGTTTCTGAGCATTTTACTCATGTGGCCCCATGCTCTCTCAAAGTATAGGCCAATTGCAGCTACAGTGTAAATTGGTCAAATTTCTAATAAGAGTTTGCTAAAAGAAACATTTATTGAAAACAATAGAAAAAATGATGATTAATAGTTATCTGGGCCAATTAAATTCTCTCTTGTATTGATGCCATAAAGATGAAGACAGACCAAAAGAAACCTAAGATCACAATGAGAAATGGCAAGAGCCATGAGAAATCATGCACAATATGGAATGCTGAGAGAGCAGAAGATAGGCAGAGGGAAAAGAATGCAAACAGAATATAGGAATTATTATGTACAGGTTATGTACACTAGCTTTAGGAAGCCTATGACACTACAGCTACACGCTGCACGCATGGAAACAATGCACATGGTTCTTAGAAGATGCTGAGCCCGTAAGCTTCGGATACCTCTGGCCCTAGGTTTCTCTAGTTCTAGTTCATAAATACCATTGCCCATTATATTTGATTTCTAGATTTTTAAATTATTATTAACATTCTATTTGTACTATAACCTATCTTTTATAATAACATTTTGTTGCTTACCTAGATACTAACATTGAATACATAGAATTAAAGTATAGTTAAAATAACATTTTTAGTTTTGAAATTAAAATATACTTATATCATTTCCCATTTTCTGTTCTTCCCTCTAGTTTCTCCCATGTATCTGCCTGATTATTATCTCTCTTCCTCTCCCTCTCCATCTCCCTCTCTCTCTCTCTCTCCCTCTCTCTGTGTCTCTGTCTGTCTCTCTCTCTCTCTGCCTCTCCTCTCTTGCTTTTAACATATATATGTTCCTGAATATGTAAATACAACTTGATCAGTCCATATAATGTTACTTGTATGTATGTATGTTTTCATTAGGTATTGTATAACTAATTGGTGTGCTCTTTTCTGGGGAAGACTATTTCTTGGGCTCCCAGCATTTCTTATTTGCCTGTAGTTGCCTTTGTCTTTTAAACAGGGATATCACCTTCCCAGTGCTTGTTCTTTTCTGAGCATCAGTCAGACTCTTTATTTTGGCCCTATCCAATTTGCATCATTTTTCATACAGCATAAGGCAACAATACAGTCTCTAGAGTAATTTACAAGTACCTTTCCAAAGCACTCTGCCTCAAGCACTTCCTTTAACCTTTATACATCTGCCTTGAGTGGTCCTCTTGGGCTACTCTTGGCAAAATATTTGGGAGAAAATCCGAAATTTGATTACTTTTAAACGAGAGAAGGATTTTTACTATAAAATACAGTAATCTAAGTGTGCCATTGAAATATCTTTGCCCTGCTGTTCCACCCAGGCCTCAAGTGACCCCCTTTCTCTCTGATATATTATCTTTGGCATCCTGAAGTTCCAGAACATGCCAGTGAAGTTGGTTTAGTCTGATTTGTTTGGGAAGAATGGATTGTGATTGTAAAACCTCTTGCCTGCTGATATATGCATTGGCCCTTCTTGACTCTGCTGAATAGAATTCCCCATTTCTCCAAGGAATCATATGAAGTAAGCAATGTTTCATGACTCGTATCTGCATAATTATTCTATAAATGCATTACAAACTTAGTCAGTTCACTATTCTAGGCTCTGATTTCTTAACCAAATTGGTGTTTTCTAATAACAAACAAATGTTCTGATTTGTGTAGCAATGTGCCTCAAGGTGTTTATGGTACCAAAAACACATTCAATTTAGTTTCAGTTTGCCCTTTGTGGTTTTGTGAAGTCAGACTTTTTAAACATTGTTTTATATATGAGAAATTGAGTGGAGAAATGGGTAGGTTGGCTTTACTAACAATATGAGCAATTACTGATGAAATTACTAAAGGTTTTATCTCCAGATTCATAATATAGGTCATGATGTTTCAACAACTCTTTTGCATTAGAATTATAGGCAAGATGCCTATCTCAGATTTCATTTCCCAAGCACTTATAACATATATGATTTTTAAAAAATATGAACATGGAAAAGACTTCCACAGTTATGCCATAAAATGCTCACATAAGACAAGCTAGCACAGAATTTGCTGAAGGGAACATGACACTGGCTTTCCCCATATTCTTATAGAGCCTGGGAGGCAGAGAAGAAACAAAGGACCAAAGTTTACAGTGTATGGAGTCCAGTCAGAGGATGTTGCATGTTCTAAGAGGTATAGGATAAATTATTTGCTTGGAAAAGAAAGTTGGAGGAATTCATAATTTGCTGAGATTGAATTGAACACCTGAAGGGAAAGAAGGTACCATAAAATAGGAGGTAGGATTGTGATGATCATGAACCAAGCTGCACTAGCTAAGTGGCATATAAAGAGTTTCCAATGTCTGATTTAAAGATGCCAGCCATACTGTAGCGTGACCCTGACTTGTGAGATACTGAAATCCTAACGCATCATGCCTTAGGATGAAGAGGGAGAAGAGGTCATAAGTGGGAGTAGCTGCTGATGTAAAAATGAGGAGTGAGAACAGGGAAGGACTACTGTGGGGAATGATGAGCTTGAGTTGAGAGCATGGAATTTTCCATAAGAAATGCAAAACTGACTCCTACTTAATTAGGCTAAAATGGCTTATATCTTCAGAAAGATGAGCCAATCCTGTATTACTCACTCTTGCTCCACATTTGAGAGTACTGTTGTCACAAATTCTTTTATTTTACCAATATTAGCAATGAACAAAATAAATTGAGAAAGATAAGACATTTATCTTCAATTTTTAGCAACTAGAAGTATCAGTTTCATTATAAACTAGGGTCAAAACAAATGTACAGTGTTGTCCAAGGTTGAACTTTTCCCCCAAATAAACGAGTACCAAGCATTTAATTTAAATCTGAATACAGAGGTATCTAATTGGTATTTCATTCAAACAATGGTAGTAATAATGATTATATTACTGTGAAATAGACTCAGTGATCCAAACAAATGGGCAGATAGCTAATATTTACTGAAGCTTACTCTCCTAACAGATGTGGGATATGGAATTATTATATTTAGTATCTCCTCTAAATGGAATTCTTATTATATCATGAGGGATAAGAACATTGTATAATGTCTTAGGTTGAATGAGTTATGATATACAAAGGCCAATTACTTAGTGAAGGTTTTATAAAATAAAGGTGGGCAAGGTTATCTAAGTAGACACTGGCTATGGAAGGAGTGAGATTCTCTTCATTGAAGTCCAGAATGGTCAATTCACATATCAACATTCTCTCTTTAGAACGGGTAAACAGAGTCTGGCAGGAGGTATTGCAGGCAGCCAATTAAGGAACATTTTGATCAGGATGGGCTCCAGGGAACAGCTCTTGTCATCCCTGGTTTTGGTTGATTTCCTTTTTGGAGTCTACACTGGACCTTTGGACTAAAGACTCTGCCTCTAGGTACCTACCCTTTAGCTTCTATTACATGGTGTAAGTGCAATTCACTCACCCATACAATTGCATTTCTGTAGAGCTCCATAGCCCACAGTCTGCTCTACTAACTGCGTTCAAAAGTAAAAGCAAGAGGTAGCCATGGGATAATAATAACTGTGGGTATAACTATGGCTTTCTCCTATGTAGAGGCAATAGGTATACAGACAGAGTTCAGTTGTGTAACATTCAAGTAGGAATATAGTAGTTCATATTTTGCAGAAGCCATTACCTCTTTAAAGGAATTATCAGTGGGTATTATGCCTTAATGTAGAGAGGCCAGAGGAAATTCTAATATCCATTTAATAAAATAGTTAACACAATGAGGTTATCATATGTGAGCCTACAATATGAAGTTATTCTTTAGGTTTGTTTCAGCATCTGTTAGAAGAGTCACCTCTTTGGATTAGATCCACTGAAAGGATGAAGGGCCATAAATATCAAGGGTGTGGTTATAGCTAGTAGGCATGACTTGGAATGACATCACACTGATTCCTCCATAAGCAGGATGACTAGTGACATTATACTCTGCTCTTCTCTTCCTTTCACACGTCACTTTAACTTTCTAATTTAGGATATGAGCAGCCTCACAAGCATTCTTGGTTAAAACAAAACAAAACAAAACAAAACAAAACAGAATCAGTTCTGACTCTCTTGAGAAAGTCTCTGGGACTATAAAGATACTTAGCTTCAAATAAAAATACTCAATTAACACTGGTTTTAATTCTTTGAAATAATCTAGGATCTTTGTTTTGCTAACAGAATAGGAAGCCAGTGACTCAAGTGCTGTATCTGTTTATCTGAACAATTTATAGGCATCTAAGTGACAGGTCATCTAATAACACTGTTTTTCTGTTTACTTCTGCGTTGTTACATTGCCAGAAAACAATAGGCTGGATAGTTTCTCTTTAAATCCCCATAGAATTCCCTTTCCAGTGTTATAATTTAATGTCTTATCCTTGGATATTTTGTTTTGCTTTGTTTTTACTGAGGTTAATGTAAGAAATACACAGTGGCCTGGAGAGATGGCTCAATAGTTAAAAGTACTACCTGGTTTTCCTGAAGACCCACATAGATCCACATAGAATCTGACAACCTTTCATAACTCCAGTTCTGGGAGATTCGCTTTTCTACAAAAATTAGTTTTTGTGCCCTCCTTGCCTATAAAATTATCCTTCTTCTATTTCCATGAGCCTCTTTTAAGGAAAATGTAATTGTGGAATATAGTTCCTCCTCCCAGCAAATGTGTGTATGCTTCCTTCATTGATGGTTATGCATCTACTTCCTTGGGCTTTTACTCCCATTGCTTATCTTTATCAATCTCCCCATTTAATAAACTTAGTCTCTCTTCTTCTGCATCACGTGGAAAGGTCCTTTCATTGCTATAAAGTATCTACAGAAACATACTAACACCTTGGGGTAGACATGCCATGCACAATTCTTTCTTTCTTTCTTTCTTCCTTCCTTCCTTTCTTTCTTTCTTCCTTCCTTCCTTCCTTCCTTTCTCTCTCTCTCTCTCTCTCTCTCTCTCTCTCTCTCTCTCTCTCTCTCTCTCTCTCTCTCCCCATTTCTTTCTTCTTTCATTATTTTTTTTTCTAGTGTCACTTCTAGTTAAATAAAGACCGTGACTCAGAGACAGTAAGAGGCCTGGGAGGCACCTTACAGTGACAGCCACAGCAGAAAGAATGACCAGGAGTAAATTTTGTTATCAGTGAAAGAGGCATTGGAGAGCAAAACGATGCTTAAAAGGGAAGCAAATGATTTCTGGCCCACTTGAAAACACATATACTTAGCTAATTGACTAAAAATCGAAAGGAACAACATCAATCTTTCAACTTAAAGGGTTGGATTGAGTTTTTGAGTTAGGTGTCATTTGTCCATGTTTTACTACGTAAATGATCTCTTAAAAGGCCCGCAGAAGCCATCCTTTAGTTAAGGCAAACTCCCAAACCAACACTCCATGTCTACAAAGAGAGGTTTAAGTAGCAAAAGAATCCCTAATTTTCAGAATTGGTAATTTAGACCCAATAGTTATTTCAAATTCTAATTGAAATGATACATTTATTGAGACAATCTGTTATTTCTCACAGTTTCATTAGTAAAATAATTAAAACTTTATAGACTTTTTCTTTGTTCACAAAAATGTATTCCACTATTTTAAAAGAGTTTGAAAATGGGGAGGGAGTGGCAGGACCCATGGCCCAGTGGTTAAGAGCACTTGCTGCTCTTGCTGAGTACCCAGATTCCAGTTCCCACAAAGCAACCCACAGCCCTCTGCAATTTCAGTTCCAGGGGATCTGATTCCCTATTTTATTCTCCATAGGAAAAGGCATAGTAGTGGTACATAGACATGCATGCTAAGAAAAATGCCCATAGACATAAAACAAGATAAATGTAATTCAATTTTTAAAAGAATGGAGTGTATCCATTAAGAAGTGCACAGGCTGGTGGGGGAGGTGCTACCACACTCCCATGGATTGTAGAAGCCTATCCTTGGCTCACCCTACTCTTTCTATCTTGACACAAATTAGGATTTTTAAATGGTCTTTTGTGTCTGAAAAGTCCTTTCTCCTAGTCATTTGCATTTTCTTTTAGTAGGCACACAGTATTCATTTTGATACTACCAAATCAATATACACCCTAATCCAGTATTTCTGACTTTGACTTTACTTACTGAATTAGAAGGTCAAGGCCAATACAGATAAAAATGTCAGGTCATTTCTGCAAGAGAATTTGTGGTCAGTGACTTCTTTAGGTACCACACTGGTTCAGTATTTCTTGCTTTTGGTAACTGTGGGACGCCTGACTCGCCAGCAAGAAAGACACCACAATAGGATCCTTCTGCACACATTTATTGGGCTGCGCATTGACTGTGTAGGCGAAAGACTCCGAGCCCTGGGCCTCTCATTCTTATATACTATCAGTTCCCATCCACTCACAGCAGGCCACATCGCCTCACCAGCTACGTAGCTTCAGCTAATCAGGGCAGCAGGGGCATATCTCCACCAAAATGGCTTCGCCAGTAACCTGGTACACCTGTGCAGCTCTCACGATGTTTTTGGCTAGATGTATGAGGAAGTCAGGTGCAAGTCATACGACTTAGCTGCAGTCCCTGGCGCCTTCTTGGAACTGCCGCCACACCCGCTCCCCACATCTCCCCCTTTTTTCTTTTTTGGCAGAGAGAATGTCTGTCTTAGATTGGCCCCTGCAGCAATGTCCCTTACCCGTCCTTGGGAGACAAACAGCATTGGTTTGATCCCTGTCTTAGGTTGGTGACATGCCCAGGGAGTCTTATCCGTCACTGACTACTTCTCTGTCATGCCAAGCCACACTTGGGGAGATTGTGTTTTGCTTGCTGCAGGTGCATCAAAAGGCCAGGATGTTGATTAATCTATGGCCAGATCTTAATTGCTGCAAGCAAGCCTCATGGGTGAAGGTAGAGGTCTGATCCCCAGTGTGCAAGCATAGGGGCCTTACACAAAACCATCCCTTGGGCTCATTACCCAGAGAGGTCTTGGTCAGCTCCCGTGTCGTTTTTCCTGGGGGAAGGGAACTAGGACACTGAACATTCATGCAATCAGACATGCCTTCCACAGGATGCCAACAGCAAGTTATCCTCTGTGCAGTGCTTAGCCTCGCAACCCATGGCATAATGCAGCATAATTTCTTTTAGAGTGGCAAACCGAATCTGAGGAGATTGTCCCACCTCCACTGCAGCAAAAGCCTACTCTACCATGGCGAAAGTGCGGGCCTGCACACACTGCACCCGACACATGTGCCAAACACACAACACACACACTATTACAAGCATACATCCCAGGGCTCCCATCCCTGCTCATCAGCCCTGAAGCAAGGGATAGACAGTTTGTAAACAAAGTAACTTGAAAAGGCAAAGGTACAAAGCAAGGCATCCTAGTCACAACAGCCAAATGATATAACGAATATCACTACTACAATTAACATTATTCTTCTAAACAATAAACACAAAAGGAGATCACATACAAACAGGCATAGCCAGAAAAGAAACATTCCTTCCTTCAGCAAATTGAAATACAGAAGTTTCAAACACATTAGAACCATTCCAATAAAATTTGCATTACCCCAGGCCCCTCCCGCCACCATGCTTAGGGGGGAAAGATCAGTGCAACTACAATTCACCCCACATAACAACCATACATATAAGGGGCACTGCCCAAGGTGGAAGGGAATCAGGAACACTCCTACAAAAAGGAAGGGGGGCCCATCTAGGTTGGGACGGTATAGTGCCAATGCCCTTGGATATACTGGCAAGCCACACCCCTCGAATCCAGGTAACATTAACTTTAGTAGATACAGATGAACACAATCACTCATCTGTGAAATATTTTGAATCATCTGAAAATACAACAATCCCTTTAGCTGAAGCAGCATAGAAAAAAGGCAATTGTAGCGAAGCATTAGATGTAAAGAATTGAGCAAACACTTGAATGCGTCAATGACATGGGTTTCAGGAACACAGTCCCAATGTAGCTCTTCAGTTCTCACTAGCCAGAGCACCTCCAGCCACAGGAACAACCATATCCTCACAGCTCCACCTGCCCTGAATTGCTCTGGTCAGCCACTCCGGGACCTGCAGCTGTTGTCGATGATCCTGAGGAAACACAAACAGACCCTTTCTCATAAACCAATTGAGAGCGCTCCTCTCTCACCTGATTCAGCACCTCATTACCTCTCTGGAGTTCTGTGCCACATCTTTATCTTCTATGCAATTTCTCACGAACTTCCAGACTAGCAAAACCCCTTTTGGTAAAACCCTCTGTTCCTCTGCAAACCTCAATTCCCCATGGTGCTTGGTGCAACTTGTCCCAAAACCGTGAACCTTAACTTGTTCCAAAACTGTGAACCTTAACTTGTTCCAAAACCATGAATCTTAACTTGTCCCAAAATCAGGAACCTTATCATTACTTTGTGCCTGCTTCCTGACAACTTTATATTTGCCTCTAAAACAACAAAAACAAACACGAATTGACAGACATATGGACAATTTGGTGCACCAAAAACAGATAATAGACAGGCAGGGAATAGAACTTGGTGTCTCAAAGGGACCCAGGTATCCTAACCAGAGCTAAGAATATCTCCATAGGAGCCAGAGAGGAAACAGGACATCTCCCGTTTTCCTTCTGTCCCTAGGAGAGCTCTGAAATAGCTTATTTTCATTTTTCTCTTCTTATATTTCTTATTTTACTTATATTTCTGCGCATGCCTTCTTTTTCATTTCTCTCTGTTTCTGATATGCTTCCCTGGTGCTCCTGCAAAAGTTGCTACCCTTATCAAGGCAAGCGACAATTACCGGACCTACTGCATAAGAAAGCATACCTCTCAGAGACTCACATTAATTCCTTTTTACTTACCGGTACCACTGTTCCCCAGCTGAAGAGTTCTGAATCCATGCAGTTGAATCCTTCTCAACAGTCTGTGTTGCAGGAACACTTCATTAACCGCTCCTTCCCCGTGATGCAGTTCTGAATCCTCCCTGTAACAGGGGGTCTTCGTTCATGCCTGAAGATGTTACTTCCCGGGTTTCAGCACCATTTGTGGGACGCCTGACTCGCCAGCAAGAAAGACACCACAATAGGATCCTTCTGCACACATTTATTGGGCTGCGCATTGACTGTGTAGGTGAAAGACTCCGAGCCCTGGGCCTCTCATTCTTATATACTATCAGTTCCCATCCACTCACAGCAAGCCACATCACCTCACCAGGTACATAGCTTCAGCTAATCAGGGCAGCAGGGGCATATCTCCACCAAAATGGCTCCGCCAGTAACCTGGTACACCTGTGTAGCTCTCACGATGTTTGTGGCTAGATGTATGAGGAAGTCAGGCGCAAGTCATACGACTTAGCTGCAGTCCCTGGCACCTTCTTGGAACTGCCACCACACCCACTCCCCACAGGTAACCACATGAGTGAAGTTTTCTTTTAATCTTTGATTAAGTACACTATCATTAAAAAGAAAACAACACTGAAAGTATTTTCTGGTGGCCACTGACAAAGAACTTGAGGATAAGGGACTATGGTTAGATGATCAAAAAACTCATGGCAACACTATTAAGGTCAATATTCAGTAGTTAAAATTATGGCTGCTCTTCCCTCTCATAAGTGTCCTGGCTTTCCAGTAACTCAACAATTCCTTCTTCTACCCCTTGAGCAGTACAAGTCAGTGTGTCATTGCAACAGGCCTAAGTATTTCTTCTCTATGTGTTTTATATGGGAAGAATAGAGCAACCCAGTAGGGTTTATTTAGCATTTAGTAGTTTTATTGGTTCTGGCAATGCCAAGGATGAAATGTAGCTCAGAGCACAAAGCATACACTCACTGAAAAGGTCACTTTCTGTGATATGTCTGGTACTGAGCCTCATAGAAAATAGGAGGATGATTATGGTCTATATGTCTGACTCCGCAAATTTATCTTAGTAAAGTTCCAATCAAGGTCCATCGGTAATTTATTCAATAGAATCAACTTCAATTGTTGTAAGCAGTGTTTTATATTAAGCACTGAGCCAAAAATGGGAGGTAAGGAAACTCAGATGAATGAGATGGGTTCTTCCCACAAGAAGCACACAATCATATGGCCAAGCAGGTATGTGCATACTGTGATAAAAATGTGTACATGGCTTATAACATAGAACAATTATAATACCATAAATTCCTTTTTATAAAGAAAGGGCTCTTAGCACACATAAAAATGTGTTTGTCAAAACTCCATATGCGGCTTATATTTTATCTGAGTTGAGAACCAAAAGTTAAATAGAATTTTAAAAGTTGGCAAATTGGAGGAAACATTAGCATCAAAGATAAATGTATGAACAAGGGAAGAGAAATTTAGATAAGCAGATGGAAGCCAGACTGGCTGGGATACAGACATTTTACATGGATGAGGAAGGGATGAAAGGTTTCTGTAGGCCTCCTAAGTTTGTAGGATTTATTGTACAATAAACCATTTAGAATAAGTATTGTCAGGCTGGTGGAATGGCTCAGTAAAGTACTTGCTGCCAAGTTCGATGACCTAAATTCAATCCAGGACAATATAGGGCATGCAGGTTGTCATATAACCTACACACACACACACACACACACACACACATATATATGTATATGTATATATATATACACATATGCACATATACATCATGGAGAAAAAGTATTGGAAAATGTGTACTGTAAATTATAGTAGTTATGAGTCACTGTTGGTGTTTTCCCGCATTTCTCTGACTTTGTTAAGCATTCCCTAGCTGTCTCTGGTGTCACTTTCTGAAGTATCAGATACTCATTGTCAAAGGTAGCCAAAATATGCTAACTAGGAAATTAAATAAGTAAACAATTCTTGGTTTTCCAATTGTGTCTCATTCTCAGCAGTGCAATGAAATCTTTAACTTCCTTCAGTGCTTCTCATATGTGAAATGTCTCTTTTTTTTTAAATTTCATTTACATTTCCAATGCTATCCCAAAAGTCCCCCACCTGCTCCCCCACCCACTCACCCACCCACCCACTCCCACTTCTTGGCCCTGGCATTCCCCTGTACTGAGGCAGATAAAGTTTGCATGACCAATGGGCCTCTCTTTCCACTGATGGCTGACTAGGCCGTCTTCTGATACATATGCAGCTAGAGTCAAGAGCTTCGGGGTACTGGTTAGTTTATAATGTTGTTCCACCTATAGGATTGCAGTTCCCTTTAGCTCCTTGGGTACTTTCTCTAACTCCTCCATTGGGGGCCCTGTGATCTATCCAATAGCTGACTGTGGGCATCTACTTCTGTGTTTGCTAGGCCCCGGCATAGTCTCACAAGAGACAGCTATATCAGGGTCCTTTCAGCAAAATCTTGCTAGTGTATGAAATGGTGTCATCGTTTAGAGGCTAATTATGGGATGGATCCCTGGATATGGCAGTCTCTAGATGGTCCATCCTTTTGTCTCAGCTCCACACTTTCTCTCTGTAACTCCTTCCATGGGTGTTTTGTTCCCAATTCTAAGAAGGGGCAAAGTGTCCACACTCTGGTCTTCGTTCTTCTTGAGTTTCATGTGTTTAGCAAATTGTATCTTATATCTTGGGTATTCTAAGATGTTTCTTTGCAGTGTGCAGATAACTGCATTAAGAGATCAACTGTTGCACGACTTCAGTGCTTGAGTTCAAGTGCCCTTTATTTTACTAATTGGTGAACCCAGTTATAAAAGGGGTGACCCTGTGATTAGCCTATGCCAAAGAGATGCTCTCATGTGTTCTTGCTATAGTAGAAGATGGGGAGGCTTGGCTTAATATATAGGAAAGTATCACTTACTGAGGTCCTAAACATCTATGTAAGAACAACTACTCTCTCCATGTAGTTGTATAGAATCAAAAGAAATTTGTAGCCATTTTGCTCTACAGCCAACTGTGAATTTACTAACACAGTTCATAGAAAGTGTTCAAGTCAGGTGTTGAAGGCAAATGATCACAGGGCTTCGGACGGTCTGCTTCTAGACATCTATTGGGAGTCTTGGAACATATTCCCCAATGTATATTGTTGGAATGTCATAAAGATCCTTTGCACGTAAAATAGATCCTTATGTCCTCAATTTCTTATGTATTTTTATACAATAATTATTTTCAACAAGTTCATACAGATGTGATTAATACGTGAAATGGTGCAAAAAGATTTACATTGCGAAACAAATTTCCCTTTACTTTTCTTACTTTGGCTCCACCACAGAGGAATCTATGTTTAATCATTAAACTGACAAAACATTTACATGGATCTTAAAAATAATAAATATAAAACTGATTTTAAAGTTACTTTCTTTAATTTACAAACTACTTCTTTGGCCCTTGGAGTGGCTTTCAACTCTTCACTATTGCACGTACCACTAAAATGAACTGATTCACATTGGGATATTCATAATAATCATGTTTTAAAATGGCCATTGTTTACTTATTTTTCATTGTTGGCAGTTTTATACATATATAAAATGCATCTTGGTAGCTTTTTCCCTTTATGTTTCTCCTTGCCCTTCCTCTCTCACAGAATTCCTTTTCTTCCCTGCCCCCTACCCCAACTTTCAGGTATTGTTTATGTGTATGACCTACTGAGTTTAATTAGAGTTGAATAAGCAAGTTTTTCAAAACAAATTAGCTGTAAAGAACAGTTCTGAGAATAGTGCAGAAACTCACATGCCCAGGAATCATCTCGATTATCAGTGTGACATTCTTATTATAATTAACAAGTAAATACCTATGTTTTTTTAAGGAAGGTCAATATTTTATTTGGATTTCTTACTTTTTCTAACGTGTCTTTTCTCTTGCAAGGTTTTACCCAGTATTCACATTACATTTAGTTCTTGTCATCTTCAGCTTCCTGGGAGAGGGACATTTTCACAGATTATCCTTGATGACTTTGCCACTTCATTTTCTTTCATTTTTTATTATTTTACATATGTATCAATGTTATGCCTGCATATATGTCTGCATACCACCTGTGTGCCTGGTACTCATGAAGGTCAGAAGAGGGCATGAGATCCCCTGGAACTGAGCTACAACCAGAGTGATCTGCCCTGTGGGTACTAAAATGCCAAATCCCCCAAAAGAGCATCCACTGTTCTTTAGTGCTGAGCCATTTTTCTAACCCCTGACATTATCAGCTTTGAGAAACACTGCTCAGGTAATAACTCTGTTGATATTTAGGTAGAAGTAGTGTTCTCAGATGTCTCCACTGCAAAGTCACATTTGCTCTCCTTCTTTAGTATTCTTTTCAGAAAAAAAGTCATTGATCCCTAAACATTTGGTAGTTATTAATTATTTGGCTAATTTTTTGGTACCTATTCCTTGAGGATATATGTAATAGCTACATAAATTCTTCAGAACTATTAGTCATGGGTAAGTATTCTCTTCTAAACAATACATTTGTTTATTTAATCATTCATTTATATTCTTGTAAATTCTCAGATGTTCATTTTATAATTTGGTCACTAATTAGTTTTACTTTGTTATTGAAATCATTCCAACTTTAGCCTTTGGCTTCTATATCTTATTGATTGTATTGACATTCTCTCTGTCTCTCTGTCTCTGTCTGTCTCTCTCTGTCTCTCTCTCTGTCTCTCTCTGTCTCTCTCTCTCCCTCTCTCTCCCTGTCTATTTCTTTCCTCCTCTATCTCCCTCCCTCCTTTTCTCCCTCCCTCTAAGTACTACAATATATTCTGGAACTATAAATTTCTGCTGCTCCATCTTGTCTATTTCCTGCCCTAATCTTTAGGGTGGCTAGTTTTTCTAGGAGTTCTGATTCCTTTAATACGAGAATGTTATTAAAAGAGAAGATCTGAATATTATGTATGCTGGTCATTACTGGACATTGTTGTATTTAAGCATCTTCTACTGACAAAGCAAAACCAGAAAAGGGGTGGGATTTGGAATGGGAAGAATCAAAACAAAACAACATAAAACCCTAAAATTTAACCCAGATGAGTGTAGGGGAAAACCACTTTCTCAACTTGAACATGGCACTTCTTTGAAGCTTATTTTAATTTTAGTTTTATAGATGCTATTACTTTTCAAAATTACTTAGTAACTTTGACCCCAATGTCTCTAGAAATTTTATATCTGACTATTGTTATGTAATGAGGCTCTTTTGACATAGTCCATCTCAGGATAAAGTTATAAATATTAAAGTGATCACTTTAAAATTAAAAGGAAAGTAAAGATATGTTGGCTCAAGATATTGGTAAGTTGGCAAGTATCTTCTTCAACTGTTTATGTTAATTGAGACCCTCCACCAGAAAACGTTTTTCTTATGTTCATATTGAACATTCAGCAATAACAGCAAACCTGGCCCAATGAATATCTTCACAAATCCATAAGAGTAAAAATTACTTTGAGGAACTCTTGCAGAGAAAATGAAAGTTAAATAAGCGATATAAATAATTGAAGTGAAAAATAAAATAATGGGGAGATTTACAAAATGTTAACGTTCCAAATAAATTTTTTTCAATAAAAATTTTAAAGAATTTAAATAAAATTCGAATAGAAGTATTTCAAAAACAAAACAGGAAAATGAGCCTTACCTAGACAATTATTTTGTAGTGTACAACCTCAAAGAAAAAAGCATGGGAACAGAACAAGAATGGAATTGCTACCATAATTATTAGCAGTTGATTGGAATGAAAAAGCCAATATATTATTAAAGCAAAAGTACTTAAAACATGTAGTTTTATACTTTGCTAAAATAAGATATAAAGGCTAGACCAATTTCTTCTTACTTAAGGTTCAAATTTTATTTACAAAATATTAGTAAAGGTGAGCTGTATTCAATGAAAAGGTAATCTGTAATAAATAGAAATGATCTAGCAAGTCAAGAATAATAAAGAACTTCAGGCATATAATGCTGAGTGAAAGAAGCTGGACTAAGAAAGCAACCCAGTCTGATTATAACTGAGCTTTTCAGCAAAGGGCAAAAGCAAAGAGATGTTAAGAAAATAAAACTAATAAGCAAGCAAACAAACAATCAAACAGTGGTTGCCAGGGGTTTGGGTACAGGAAGGAGAACACTGAAAGAGCAAAAGAAGTATTTTAAGGCATTGGACTTAGTGTGTATTCTACTGGAACAGTGAAAACATGATATTATGAACTTGTTGAAATTTGTGTACTGTTAGGAGTATGATCCACTGTTCATTTCCCTATCTCAGTGATAAGAACTTGTGTGACTTGAAACATCAAATATGTTGGATGCAAACATTGTTTTTCAATTAAAAAAAATCAATGAACTGTTTAACATTAACAAAAGAACAAACTGTCTAAAATAGGGACTATATCATAATGATCAATTTGGCTCATTGATTGCAGCAAAAAATCACATTAATGCAAGACACCAATAATAGGTAAGCCTGTGAATATGTGTTTAAGTGGAAAGTCAATATTTATGTAAAAGTAAGACTTTTTAAAACATTTTTTCACTTTCAAAAACAGTAATACTCTAGGGAAAATTAAACCCAGAAAAAAATTCTGATAAATCTAGATGATAAACTACCGATATGTTTATTATTTATTGATACATAAGATTTACCAAAGAGAGAACAGAGTCACAAACATCTAAGCTGGAAATTAACAAAGATAAACACAGTGGAGGAGTACCGTGGTATAGCTTGGTACAGACCATGAATTTACCACACACAAGGCTCTCGGTTCTACCCTAGCATCAAAAGTACAAACAACACAATGGAGTATAATGGAATGGTGTAAAACATTGTGCCTAAAGGGACTATAGAAAGGTTGGTGGTTGGTGGTTGGTGGTATATTTGTCTGAAGGACAATAGAAAATCATGTGTAAGTACTAAGCTTAAAGCAAACTAATGTAAGTGCCTTATTAAACATTGAACGTGATTGAGTGATTTGAAAGTATAATTCTCAAATATGACACAAGTTCTTAGTTTTAACAACCTATTTAAGGCACCTTCGAACTTCCTTCATCTAGCTTATAAAAGATTTTTTGTAGACTATTGACAACTGTATATGAACCATTCTTATAAAAACAATTATTCAAGTAGGTATGAAGTCAGATATTTATAAGAGAAAAGGAGGTAGAAGAAATAACTTCAAGATGGCCTTCAAAGTATTAATTACTGCTGATAGTCATCTTTTAAAAAGCCTACTCATGTCAAGTATTGTGCTCAAATTATTGAGTGATGATTCTCAATAGATACTCATAGCAATTTTTCACATGAAGGCTTTTTATTTAATTTGTCCTAAAATATTTCAGTAGCAATTCATTTGATGCCTTAGACACTTGACTGACAGTAAAAGTTTTCTATAATCATTTAAGTGCATCTAAGTGGATGAACAGAAATAAAATCTCCTGTGAGACTAGTGTAAATTATTATTCTTATTTAGTTGGAAGGTGAACGAAGCTCTTTGGTTGCTTTTAGATTGTCCATAAGCTGATATCATTCTCCATGTTTTGCTTGGCTCTTAGAGCAATGTGGGTCACCAGTGGTGGCATGAAAAGTCATTTTTGTATGAGATATTGGAAGTATTATTTGTTATTATTATTTGCTTAACCTACTAAAATTCTATCACTTATTTTTGTGTGTTGAATCTGTTAACCTAAAGCCTAAAGTTTAAGTTCTTGTACTAAATAAATATGCAGAAAGAAAAAGATGGCAGAAAACTGGCTTGATTAAGTGATTATCCTTAATATTATATCTGTATATTTAGGAGAGAAAGAGTTTTGCTTTATCTTATAACTTGATCTCTTACATGAATCCTATTTCTCACGTTATCACTGAGCTTCCCAAGATGAGTTTGGTTGTATGAGTTTGGGCTTAATTGAATTTTTTTTCCTGTAAAGTATTTATCTCAGAGCCTTGGGTATTCTACAAAAAGCAGTCTACCACTGACCTACATCTCTTGCTATGTTAGCTTGTTTTTGACATACAATTTGTATTTTGTTTCATAATATTCTAGTCAATGTTGTCTAATCACATTGGCCAGTGGTTCTGTATTACATGAAAATAGATATGCATTTATTATGTCTTCCATAGGCATAAAACTATTTGTGTAATCTGACATTATGTTTAACAGCCTGTCAAGGTGATCATTATGCTTAGGTCTTAGAGCTTCCAAAATTGGGCTCACTTAATTGCTCAACAGATAGAATTCTACAGGTGGTACCTTATGTTCCATGTGATTCACATTCAGGTTTTCTGATTACTTTGATATCTTACTTCCATGAGTGTGTTAGGTTAAGTTAAACTAGTGACCTTATACAGGGCAGGTTGTATCCGTGGATTTAACTTAATTATACAAGCAGATGGAATGAGGGGACTTTCTTGTGGTCACGACAAAAGGAAAGCAGAAGAGAAAATTGGAATGATTCAAATTAAAGGCAAGCCTTGACAAGCTTGTTGATGCTTAAAGTTGGAGGAGCCACCTGAGAAAGACTGTGGACAATGTCAGTAGTTTGATGAAAGAGAAAAATCTGAAGCTGAGACCTCCAGCATTTAGAGCTGGATTCTGTTGACAAGCTAATGGAAATACACTCTCCTCTCAGAGTCCCTATATAAGTCATCACATTGGTTTTAATTTACTAATTACTTGACAGAAACAGCAGTGCTTGTCTACATTTTGACTACACAATGCTGAGATGTTCATGGGGTTGTATTATGCTGCTAAAGTAGGGATTATTTTTATTTCGCAATGCAAAGCAAATTTATCCATTAAAAAAGGTAGCTATTTATCCTTTCAGACACCAAAAAGGATTTCATTGCAGTGTTTGATGTTTCAGAGCGTGAGTCCTTTTTCTCCCTTACATTTCATTCACACTATTTTTGTTTGAAACTGCCATTCACAGACATCATGGAAAGGTGTATCAACCTCATTATGCAAGTGTATGAAAACACTCAATATAAGTAGTTATTAAGGAAATAAAAAGCTAAGGTACAATTAAGTACCATCTTATTCCAGTTAGAAGTGGTATTTCTGGAAGTACTGTGGTAGTGAGGATACAGAAAACTTATACCTTGTTGGAGGTAGTAATTTAGTATAGCCATTATGAAAACGTATGGACATTTCTCAGAAAACTAAAAATAGTACTAGGATATGATTCAGCTATCTTACTCCTGGGGATATATTCTGTGAAATAGAAATAAGAATAACAAACAAATTCCTGCACACTCATATGACTTATGGCAATATTCACAGTTACAAAGATATGGATCATCATTACCCATCAGAAGAAGAATGGATAATGCGTATTATATATTTATTCATTGTATTATTCAACTATAAAGGAAAATGAAATCCTGCCATGTGCATCAAGCTGGAACTAGAGTTATTTCATAAAGAAAAATGTCATCCCCAAAATAACTAAATATAGTATGAGCTCTTTCATATGTGGGCACTAAAATAAGTTGAACTAATGCAGAATTGTGCATCTAACAACTGCATCCAGTTCTGCATACATTTAAACATTGATTCATTTTCCTATTTACTGCCTACCTTAGAACCTAAACCTAATAGAAATGAGGAAAATCTCGTAACAGATATGAAGCATCCTTAAAGTTAAACCAACAAAACAAAATTTAAAAATACCTCATTTGATTCACTACAGCCTAGACCAATCTATTTCTGTAGTAATTTTCTCCATCCATTTGATTTTATTTAAAGAATTTACCTCTTGCATTAGCCCCTCAAATCATTAAACATAGCCTACTTCCTTGGTTAACAGGCCACTTCGTAGAAATGAATGTGGACTCAGTTTTCCAGTAGGTAGGAAGATGACTTTCTTGAAACTTGCTTGAACTTCAATGTTTTCCCAGCTAAATCTAAGTCACATTGAGGGCAGACATCAAGACACAATTTCATCTATATAACCAACCCATTAACACTATAAGAGTTTCAAACAAGTTTAATTATGAGAGAGGCAGAACAAAATGCTAGGGAAAAAATATAGCTTTGGTAGGATATTGATTGAATATAAATAAGCTTTGGCCAGCATTATTTAGTTTTCCTGTGTGAATAGTTCAAACATTAAGTGTTTTTCTAGATTAGATTTTATATATGTACTTATATGAATCATTTACATGTACATGTAAATACCATTATATATTATGCATATGTGTCTACACAATTAAGAGAAACAAGGAAATATTTTCAGTGATTCCTGATACAAAAATCATAATAAGTGAATGTGCAGAATTATCACATTGTCTCATAATCCTTTATTAATAGTTTTTTTAAAGTTTTAACTGTTGATGTGTACAGCATAAAAAATTAGAAGATAGTCTATAAATATAACCACCTACTAAGGTGATAAATATAGCAGGAAGCAGAGCTAGTTCTAGGTACAGGGAATATAAGCAAATACTGCTGATTGTGATAGCTAGGTGGGCCAGGTTCCTGGTTTGTGTAATAATAATTGGTCATGGTATTAATTGAAGAGGGGACATCCTGTGACAGAATTGTGTAAAATAATATAGACTGTGACTCAAAATGCCAAGAAAAATCTAGGAGGCTGGTTGTTACGTGTGCCTGCTATTAACCCTGTGACCTCACTTTCCATCACTGCCATCATGTTAGGAGGCGCTGGGGAAAGTACTTACTACTTTCCTCCCTCTTCCCAAGGCTTGTTCAAATATCCAAAACTTCAAGGTCAAATTATTTTTTAAGATATACTATCTGTAGCATGCATTTCTCAAGACTAGGTTGATCTGAAACAAGAAGCGGGTTCTGCTGGGAGAAACCGGCAAAGAAAAACTCCCTCGGTACTACAAAAATATCGGTCTAGGCTTCAAGACACCCAAAGAGGCCATCGAGGGCACCTACATAGACAAGAAATGCCCCTTCACTGGTAACGTCTCCATCCGAGGTCGGATCCTGTCTGGTGTCGTGACGAAGATGAAGATGCAGAGGACCATCGTCATCCGCCGGGACTATCTCCATTACATCCGAAAGTACAATCGCTTTGAGAAGCGTCACAAGAACATGTCTGTGCACCTGTCCCCCTGTTTCAGGGATGTACAGATCGGAGACATTGTCACAGTTGGAGAGTGCAGGCCCCTGAGCAAGACTGTGCGATTCAATGTGCTCAAGGTCACCAAGGCTGCTGGCACCAAGAAGCAGTTTCAGAAGTTCTAAGGGGACTCTGGCCAATGCCTTAGAACAAATAAAGTTATTTAAAAAAATTAAAAAAAAAAAAAACCAAAAAAAAAAAAAGACTAGGTTGATCTGTTGACGATGTCCAGCTCTAACCTGGAGGACCTTGGTCATCTTAGTGAATCGCTCATTGTCTTTTTTAAAACTCAAAATATTTGGTTCTGCAGCCCTCTGTGCATGATTCCTGCCAGGGGAGAGCTTGTCTACAGGCAGTTCTCTGACCCCCGGACTCAAAGGTGAGATCACCATTTTCTCTCTGGTGATTTGGTGACTGTGTAAGGTGGGACCAGCCATGAGCGCACAGGCCACAGAAGCTGCAGAGCAGCTGGGACAGAGTCCATCCTGCCTCCATCTGCAACAAGGAGGTGGGGCTATTCTGCAGCCCTCTGTGCACTGGTCTCGCCAGGAGAGAGCTGGTCCCCCAGAAGTGTTGACACAGGCTTACAGGCCCACAGGAGAAACAAGCTCAAACCAGAGACAGCAAGACCAACTAACACCAGAGATAACAGATGGCAAAAGGCAAGGTGCAAAAACCTTACCAACAGAAACTAAGGCTACATGGCATCATCAGAACCAAGTTCTCCCATAACAGGAAGTCATGGATACTCCAACACATTGGAAAAGCAAGATTTGGATTTAAAAATCACATCTCGTGATGCTGATAGAGGACGTTAAGAAGGACATAAATAGCTTCCTTCAAGAAATACAGGAGAACCCAGGAAAATAGGTAGAAGACCTTAAAGAGGAAACACAAAATCCCTTAAATAACTACAGGAAAACACAGTCAATCAGGTGAAGGGATTGAACAGAACCATACAGGATCTAAAAATTGAAGTAGAATTAATAAACAAATCACAAAATGAGACAGATACCCTGGAGATAGATACCCTAAGAAAGTGTCAGGAGTTATAGATACAAACACCACCAACAGAACACAAGAGATAGAAGAGAAAATCTCAGGTGCAGAAGATACCATAGAAGATATAGACACAACAGTCAAAGAAAATGCAAAATGCAAAAGTCTCCTAACCTAAAACATCCAACAAATCCAAGACACAATGAGAAGACCAAACCTAAGGATAATAGGTATAGAAGAAAGTGAAGATTTCCAACTTAAAGGGCCAGTAAATTTCTTCAACAAAATTATAGAATAAAACTTCCCTGACCTAAAGAAAGAGATTCCCATGAACATACAAGAAGCCTACTGAACTCCAAATAGTTTGGACCAGAAAAGAAAATCCTCCTGTCACATAATAATCAAAACACCAAATGCACAAAACACAGAATGAATATTAATAGCAGTAAGGGAAAAATGTCAAGTAATACATAAAGGCAGACCTATGAGAATTATACCAGACTTCTCGCCAGAGACTATAAAAGCCAGAAGATGTTGGGCAGATGTCATACAGACATTAAGTGAACACAAATGCCAGCCCTACTTTACCCAGCAAAACTCTCAATTTCCATAGATAGAGAAACCAAGGTATTCCATGACAAAACCAAATTTACACAGTATCTTTGCACAAATCCAGCTCTTCAAAGGAAAATAAAGGGAAAACTCCAACACACAGAGGGAAACTACACCCTAGAAAAAGCAAGAAAGTAAACTTTCAACAAACATAAAAGATAGCCATATGAACAGAATTCCAGCTCTAACAATAAAAATAACAATATGCAACAATGACTTTTCCATTATCTCTTAATATCAATGGACTCAATTCCTCAATAAAAAGACATAGACAAATAGACTTGTTACATAAACAGGACCCAACATTTTGCTGCATACAGGAAACCTACCTCAGGGACAAATACAGACACTACCACAGAGTAGAAGGCTGGAATACATTTTTCCAAGCAAATGATTGCAAGAAACAAGCTGGTGTAGCCATTCTAATATCGAATGAAATTGACTTTCAACCTAAAGTTATCAAAAAAGATAAGGAGGGACACTTCATACTCATTAAAGGTAAAATCTACCAGGATGAACTCTCAATTCTGAACATCTATGGTCCAAATGCAAGGGTACCCACATTCATAAAAGAAACTTTGCTAAAGCTCAAAGCACACATTGCACCTCACACAATAATAGTGGGAGACTTCAACACCCCACTCTCAGTAAGGGACAGATGCTGGAAACAGAAACTAAACAGGGACACAGTAAAACCAACAGAAGTTATGAAACAAATGGATTTAACAGATATCTATAGAATATTATGTCCTAAAACAAAATAATATACCTTCTTCTCAGCACCTCATGGTACCTTCTCCAAAACTGACCATATAATTGGTCACAAAACAGGCCTCAGCAGGTACAAAAAATATTGAAATAATCCCGTGCATCTGATCAGATCACCATGGACTAAGACTGATCTTCAATAACAACATAAATAATAGTCCACATACACGAGGAAGCTGAACAACACTCTACTCAATGATAATTTGGTCAAGGAAGAAATAAAGAAAGAAATTAAGGACTTTTTAGAGTTTAATGAAAATGAAGCCACAGCATACCCAAACTTATGGGACACAATGAAAGCAGTCCTAAGAGGAAAACTCATAGCTCTGAGTGCCTCCAAAAAGAAACTGGAGAGAGCATACACTAGCAGCTTGACAACACACCTAAAAGCTCTAGAACAAAAAAGAAGCAAATATACCCAAGGGGAGAAGTCAGGAAATAATCAAACTGAGGGCTGAAATCAACCAAGTAGAAACAAAAAGAACTATACAAAGGATCAAAAAAATCAGAAGCTGGTTCTTTGAGAAAATCAACAAGATAAATAAACCCTTAGCCAAACCAACTAGAGGGCACAGAGACATTATCCAAATCAACAAAATCAGAAATGAAAAGGGAGACTTAACAACAGAAACTGAGGAAATCCAAAAATCATCAGATCCTACTACAAAAGACTGTACTCAGCAAAACTGGAAAATATGAATGAAAAGGACAATTTTCTAGACAGATACCAGGTACCAAAGTTAAATCAGGATTAGATATTCTAGACAGATACCAGGTACCAAAGTTAAATCAGGATTAGATAAATGATTTAAACAGTACCATAACCCTCTAAAGAAATGGGAGTCATTAATAGTCTCCCAACTAAAAAGGGCCAGGACCAGATGAGTTTAGTGCAGAATTCTATCAGACCTTCAAAGAAGACCTAATACTAATATTCTTCAAACTATTCCACAAAACAGAAACAGAAGGAACACTACCCAATTCATTCTATGAAGCCACAATTACTCTGATACATAAACCAAACAAAGACCCAACAAAGAAAGAAATTCAGACCAATTTCCCTTATGAATACTGATGCAAAAATATTCAATAAAATTCTCGCAAAAAATAAATTCTCACAAACAGAATCCAAGAATGCATCAAAATGATCATCCATCATGATCAAGTAGTCTTCATCCCAGGGATGCAGGGATCATTCAATATATGAAAATCCATGAATGTAATCCACTATATAATCAAACTCAAAGTAAATACCACATCATTTCATTAGATGCTGAGAAAGCATTTGACAAAATCCAATACCCCTTCATAATAAAAGTCTTGGAAAGATCAGCAATACAAGGCCCATACATAAACATAGTAAAAAGTAGTATACAGCAAATCAGTTGCCAACATCAAACTAAATGGAAAGAATCTTGAAGCAATCCTATTAATAACAGAAACTAGACAAGGCTTTCCACTCTCTCCCTACCTGTTCTATATAGTATTTGAAGTCCTAGCCAGAGCAATTAGACAACAAAAAGAGGTCAAAGGGATACAAGGTGGAAAGGAAGAAGTCAAAATATCACTATTTGCAGATGATATGATAGTATATATAAGTGACCCAAAAAATTCCACCAGAGAACTCCTAAACCTAATAAACAACTTCAGCAAAGTAGCTGGATATAAAATTAACTCAAACAAATCAGTGGCTCAAAGAGTAGGTCCTCTATTCAAAGGATAAACAGGCTGAGAAAGAAATTAGGGAAACAACACCCTTCACAATAGTCACAAATAATATAAAATACCTTGGTGTGACTCTAACTAAGGAAGTGAAAGATCTGTATGACAGGAACTTCAAGTCTCTGAAGAAAGAAATCAAAGATCTCAAAAGATGGAAAGATCTCTCATGCTCATGGATTGGTAGGATTAATATAGTAAAAATGCCCAGCTTGCTGAACGAAATCTATACATTCAATGTAATTGCCATCAAAATTCCAAATCAATTCTTCATAGAGTTAGAGCAATTTGCAAATTCATCTGGAATAACAATGACAACAACAACAACAAAAAAGGATAGAGGAAACTGTTCTCAAAAATAAAAGAACTTCTCGGGGAATCACCATCCCTGACCTCAAGCTGTACTACAGAGCAATCTTGATTAAAAACTGCATGGTATTGGTACAGTGGCAGGCAGGTATTTCAATGGAGTAGAAATGAAGACCCAGAAATGAACTCATACACTTCTGGTCACGTGATCTTTGACAAAGGAGATAAAACCATCCAGTGGAAAAAAGATAGCATTTTCAATAAATGTTGCTGATTCAACTGGTGGTTAGCATGTAGAATGCAAATCAAACCTATCTTATCTCCTTGTACAAAACTCAAGTCCAAATGGATCGAGGACCTCCACCTAAAACCTGATACACTGAAACTAATATAAGAGAAAGTGGGAAAGAGCCTCAAATACTTGAGCACAGGAGAAAATTTCCTGCACAGAACATAAATAGCTTATGGTCTAAGATCAAGAATTGACAAATGGGACCTCAAAAAATTGGAAAGCTTGTGTAAGGCAAAGGACACTGTCAATATGACAAAATAGCAACCAACAGATTGGGAAAAGAACTTCACCAACCCTACATCTGATAGAGGGCTAAAATCCAACATATACAAAGAACTCAAGAAGTTAGACTCCAGAGAACCAAATAACCCTGAGGTACAGAGCTAAACAAAGAATTCTCAAGCAAGGAATATCAAATGGCTGAGAAGCACCTAAACAAATGTTCAACATCCTTAGTCATCAGAGAAATGCAAATCAAAACAACCTTGAGATTCTACCTCTCACCAGTCAGAATAGCTAAGATCAAAAACTCAGGTGACAGCAGCTGCTGGTGAGGATGCAGAGAAAGAGGAACACTCATGCATTGCTGGTGGAATTGCAAGCTGGTACAATCACTTTGGAAATCAGTTTGGCAGTTCCTTAGAACATTGCACATAGTACTACCTGAGGATCCAACTATACCACTCCTGGGCATATACCCAGAAGATGCTCCTACATGTAAGAAGGATACATGTTCCACTATGTTCATAGCAGCCTTATTTATAATAGCCAGAAGCTGGTTAAAAAAAATAGATGTGCTTCAACAGAGGAATGGATAGAGAGAATGTGATACATTTACACAATGGAGTAGTACTCACCTATTGAAAACAATGAATTCATGAAGTTATTAGGCAAATGGATGGAACTAGAAAATGTCATCCTGAGTAAGATAACCCAATCAGAAAAGAACACACATGGTATGCACTCACTGATAAGTGGATATTAACCCAGAAGTTCAGAATACCCAAGATACAATTCACAGACCACATGAAGCTCAAGAAGAAGGAAGACCACAATGTGGATACTTTGTCCTTCTTAGGAGGGGCATCAAAATACCTATGGGAGGAACAGGAACAAAGTTATGGCAGAAACTGAAGGAAAGGCCATCTAGTGATTGCCCCACCTGGGGATCCATCCCACATACAGTTACCAAACCCAGACACTATTGTGGATGCGAACAAGTGCTTGCTGACTGGAGCCTGATGCAGCTGTCTCCTGAGAGGCTCTGCCAGAACCTGAAAAATACAGAAGTGGATGCTCACAGCCATCCATTGGACTGAGCACAGGGTCCCCAATGGAGGGAATAAAAAAAAAAGACACAAGGAGATGAAGGGGCTTTCAGCCCCATAGGATGAACAATATGAACCTACCAGTACCCGCAGAGGCTCTAAGTCACCTACCAAAGGGTATAAATGGATGGGCCCATGTCTCCCACTGCCTTTGTAGCATAGGATATCCTTGTGGTCATCAGTCAAAGCAGAGGCCCTTGGTCTTGTGAAGGCCCGATGCCCCAGTGTAGGGGAATGCCAGGACAGTGAAACAGGAGTGGATGAGCTAGTGAGCAGGGGGAGGGGGGATAAGATTGGGGGGGGGTGTTCAGAGGGGAAATGAGGAAAGGGGATAAGATTTGAAATGTAAATAAAGAAGACATCTAATAAAAACAGTTCTCAAAATTCTTTTAGAAAACTCATAGCCAATAATGTAACATCCCCGAAATTTTTCTGGAGACTGGCAAGAGTCACATTATGGTCTATCTCTCCTTTACCATTATTGATGTCCATGACTGATTCATCTACCTCTCCTTTCCAGAAAATAAAACTTAACTTAAAAATACTAAGATTAATAAATGCATTTTATTCTCAATTGTACCGACAGTATGTTAAATGTTATTCATTCAGTTAGTGACTCTTTTTCTTTAGTTTCTACACTGTCACACACACTTTTGTAGAAGTGAGGAATATGAGAGGAGAAGAAAAGACAGCATTGCTTTGATGAAATTAAAAGTTTCAGTTGGTGAAAGAAGCTAATTAAACAGCTGATAATGATATACATTGATAAACACTAAAGAGTCCAACAGAGGGAAGGGAGATAGATTTTGGGAGGTAAAATACATTGAAAGAAATGTTTTAATAGTGCAAGTATGGCTCATTGAGCGAGTGACATTTGAAAAATTGAGATGGTAAAGGAATGATTTAGATATATAGGTATAGACAGTAGCCAGTGCCAAAGTCCCAAGGTAGAAGTCAGTCAGGTGTCCTGGAATGTTAGGAAGTCTCCAAGGACAGAGTAAAATGAAGGTGGGTGACTATGGACATCAGACAATGATGCCAGGAGATGAAGGAATGGCTCAGCTGATAGGTTGCCCAGGTCTTTCAAAGCCAATGAAAATATAGGGGTCCAAAACAAAACAAAACAGTCATTGGAGATTTTGAGTGGGGAGTGATATATGGTTTTACCTAAGATATTAAAGGGATACTCTTTTGTTATGTTGAGAAAATAATACTGAATCAGGGCCAACAGAGAGTTCTACCTGAAAGATTTAGAATCAGACCAACGTATATGAGAACTGATCCTTCAGACCAACATTTTGTACTAAGGATGATATATTTCAATAGATTTATGAATGTTTTGAAGGTAGAACTGAGAGAATGAACTAGTGATGGGTTTGATGAGAGATTTGATTTGAAAGGAGAAGCTAAAGATGACTCCAACATATTCTCTTACCTCTGATGGAAAAACTGAGATGCGGATAGAGAGATGAAGGGAAATCTCAGTCAAATAAACAGTACCATGAGTTAAAAGTCACTTATAATCCATGCATGGAGAACACAACGAAGCTCACTGCAGCATCATATTCCATGTATACAAATACATGTATTGTAGAGTCTGGGATCAGAGTGAACCTTTTAGTTTCTAGTAGCATTTAATCTCTCTGTCAGTATGCTGTGTCTATAGAATAATTGCTAGATCATTTGACTTTCTATGGGGATTATGTTCATTTGTTTTCCTGTGATAAAACACCTAGTTAAAAGAAACCTAAAAAAAAAAAAAAAAAAAAGAAGGAGGAGGAGGGGGAGGAAGAGGAGGAGGAGGAGGAGAGTGGGAGGGGGAGATGGTTTATTTTGGCTTACACTTCCAGAGAGATACAGTTCACCACATGTGGAAGATAATGGCTACAGAAGACATGCTGTTTGGTGTGGGCAAAAAGCTGTCTGGTCCCAGTGCATTTGTGGTCAGAGATCAGATTAAAGTCTGAAGACCCACCCCAAGTGACCTACTTCCTTCAATAAGGCTCTATTTCCCAAACAGTATAAAACCTTTCTGACTATGCCACCAAATGGGGGCTAAGTGTTGAAGCATATAGGAGATAAGTTTACATTCAAGGCACAAGAGAGAGCCAAGGTTCTTTTGAAAATGGCAAATTACAATAGGATTTTCCTTATGAGAAATCCACAAATACTTCTTCTATATATTGGATCTGTAGTGTACCCAAAATGCCTGTGTGCTAAACACGTATCTCACATTGGTGGATTCAGAAGGTGGTGGAAATCAAAATGCTAAAAAGAGATCTATCATATAGCTTTACCAGTCTTAAATATATACCCAAAGAACTTCATGTCTTATTCTTAAGATATCTTCTCCATCTTGTTCATTATTTACTCTATTCACAATAGCCAGGAAATGGAAACAGCACAAAATAAATCATGAAGATGTGTTATATTTATTATAATGTAATGTTATTCATCTACTAAAAAACTTCAACTATGAAATGCATAGGGAATTGGGTGGAGCTAAAGACAATTACTGAGTGGAGTGGTGGAAATTTAAGAGATAGAGCCTAGTAGGATATTTTTAAAATGTGGTGAGGATGCCCTTTTAGGGGTTCATGAGGTCACAGTGTTTCCCTCCTTATGCTTCTGACCGTGAGCTCAGCAGCTTTGCTCTCTTGTACTCCCACTATGATGTACTAACTCCATAGCAGACTCAATCCTATGAAGCTAGAGATGCCATAGTTCTTAACACATAGCATCATTAAGAATCCTGACAAAAAGACATATGTACCTTTTCCTGAAAGCGCATGGTCTCATTTCCTTTTGTATATTATGAATATTTTACGTTTCCTTTGCATATTATGTGCATATCCATAGGCTTGCAACTACTAGATTTTCCTCTAGTCCTAGACAGTTTTGCAAGTTCAGACTTTAAGAGAATCGTGCATAATTCTTGTTTGTATATTTGTCTCATAGTCTCAAAAAAAAAAAAAAAAAAAGAGCAACAGGCTTTGTGTATCTTGTGATTAACAGCCCAACCTCCAGCCTATTCTGTAAGGTTATGTATTCATCATTGTGTCAGGTGATTAAACCAATAATGTAAACACCTTTTAACAGGCGTCCCCCTTTAATCTGCACTTTCCTTTGACGGGGTGCCTTTATTTTGTAGCAGAGTGCTATTTTTGTGTCAAAAAAAGATATTGTACCATGTTATTAAATTGCTTTCTTTCCAAATTCTCTGTGGAAACAAAATGCTCCTAAGCCAACTTTCAACAGTTCTGAGCACCATTCTATTCCTTTTCCCAGAGTTTTCAGTTAAAGAGGAAACAGCAGAAATTCTGGGGAGTATGGGAAGAGCTAATGATTTCTTTAAGCTTAAGTTCTTAAGAACTGGAGGCAAGAAAATTTACCTGAAGTCCTCCAAGTCTAAGGAAATGAGGTCACCTCTATATTGTGTTCATGAGTTATGTCTGCTTTTATATGAGCTTGTGTTTTCTGAGTTAATGGTGAAAGCCTGATGCAGCTGAACTAGCATCCTATCACCCTAATAATATAGTAGACAAGAGAAAATAGGTAGTTTTTAATGAACACACTATTTATATAGATCCAGTATGAGAGAAATTGGGGGGAATTTGCTGGACACAGACATAATGGAAGGTTACAGTGCATTTCTTGAGCAGGTCTCACTTCTGGGTCTGACACTTAACTTACTGCATCCAGATGGATTCACCTTGGAGAAATAGGGATTATTAACACCAAACGTGAGCAAATCTCTTTATCTTAATTTAATTGCTTGGAAGTCTACAAGTTCTGGGACTTACTGATTGCTTGTTCATTCTGTGTTATAGAAGCTATTGACTGCTGATGGTTATGTATGCCATTACAACCCCTAGGCATGAGCAATACTTAGCATCAGAGCACCATAAGAAGAGTTGGTCTATGCCTATGGAAAATGAGTAGTGGTGGCCTATCTCAGAGGGGGAGAGTGGCAGATGACACTTCGGAACCTTAGAAGACCCAAAGGGAAAATGTTTTTCAAGTACTTAAAACTTCGTAGATTGAAACAAACAAAGGTAGAGAACCATGTGGGTTTAGGTTTTGGCAGTTTGTATAAATTTGGCAATTTGGAATAAATTAGGCAATTACCAATAACAGAATATGAGAAAATGGGGTCTTTCTTCTAAGGCTTAACTTTCCTCTTTGTAAATGTGTGAGAAATATGCCAATGATATATAATATCACTAAGTATCTGAAACCATGTTAAACCTTTACTGCATGCTCAGGAATTTTATGGAGCATTATTTAATTAAGGTGATAATATGTGGTTGTAGTTGTAGGTGTGGGGTGGGGTGTGTGTGTGTGTGTGTGTGTGTGTGTGTGTATCAGAGAGAGGGGGAAGGGAAAGAGGGAGGCTTTCTCACTGGCATTTTTGTAAATCTATGACTTTTCCTCCAAGTGAGCTGAAGCATTCATCATAGAGAAAAACGATTTAGGATTGTTCCTGAAGAAATGCAAAGAGAAAGCTGAGGAGATGAAATCCAGCCATTATCATCCCTAATAGGAATTTTCAGTGCAGAGCTAGACAGGAGACATGAAAGGCAGACTCTCAACAAGGAGAAGCTTTATAAAATCACTATTGAGATGCTTTGTGGATAAACTGGATCATAAGAGAGGTCCTACTCAGGTATAGAAATATCCTTTGAGGAATATAAGCAGAGAGGGGCATAGGCAAGGCTGACAAATCTTCATTCGCCAGACTTTCTTCAGGAATGTAAAGGTATTTTATATTAATTAAAAGAAATGAGCTGATGCATCCATCTGTATGCTCCTGGGTACAGGGAGAAAGTAACATCAGAGTAGAACAGATAACGGTGTGCAGGCAGCACCAGGAAATCTGATGCTTCACCTTCTAGAACATTGCTGCTGGTAATTGCGGAATGGGCAAGATGGAAAAGTCTCTTGTGCCCTTGATGAAGATAGATAGGTGGCAGCTTCTAAACTATGCCAGTGACAAATGAGAAGGCCAAAGTACTGCAGGGCCATTATTCTCTGCTACCCTAATGAAGCCCTAAGACTCTTGCTGGCAATTCCATGTCAAAGCAGAGGTAGGACCTTGTTTAGGAAGCTACATCTATGGGAAACATACCCAGCCACTCATGGAGTTTTAGACACCCCTGTCTACTGTCTTGTGGTCCAGTAACTTACCGTAGTCTCTGCACAGCCCAAACTTGAAGGAAAAGAGGAAGGATTCATGATTAAAATTACTATGTACAGTCAAACAAACATGACTGTGCTCATTTTATATTTATTCTTTTTCTATCTAAAAAATATTATCACCTGTACCACACAGAAAAATATACGGGGAACAAAGGGAAAGATGATGGAATCTTTGAATAGCTAGGTTGAAGAAGGAAAGGTTTGTGATCCTGTTATGATTTCTATTTCAGGGATCATCATAAAATCCATACCCTCAGAGGCCTGACCCACCCTTTTCTTTGATAAGAAGACAAGCAGAAGCTCTGAGGTTAGGGAATCTGTGTGAGTTAAGGCACTCATATCTTCCTTTGTTTCAGCTGTCTTCATTCTTGATCTAGTAATTTGAGAACCAGAGATAGTAGAAGAGCTCAATGATATTTCAGAAAGCAGAGATAGGAGAAAGAATGTGTAGGATGAGCTGAATTGGGGAGGCTCAAGGCAGCTCACATGATAGGAGAAAAAAATGCATAAGCTTTGAAGTCACTTAAATTACCTGTTCACTCTTTCTGCCACCTCTGTCATAAGCTAAATTGTGTATTTTCAAAAGATGTTGAGATCCCAAGGCATAGAACATGTGATTATGACTTTATTTAGCAATAGTATCTTTGCAGGTGATGAAGCTAAGATGAGGTAATTAGGATGCATTCTGGTAGAACTTGACCACATTCTTATCCAAAAGGGAATTTTGAGGGCAGAGAAGGAACAGAGCACAGTGCAGCCTGAGGACTTGAGTTCCGATTTCTAGCACCTGTGCAAAAAGCTTGCTCATTGATGAGCTCGTGTAATCGAAGGACTGAGAAGTCAGAGAGGCAGGAGGATCCAGTCAGTCTAGACAGTCAGTGAGCTCCAGCTTGAGTGAAGACCTCATCTTAAAATAATGTGGAGCAGTTAGGGGAGATGCTTTATTCAAATCCTGGTCTCCATGGGTACATACACACACTTGAATGTATATATTAATACAAATGAAACCAATGAAACACATGTGCACATACACACACACACACACACACACACAGAGGAAATTTTACACAGGGTGGATAAAACTGTTACAGAATGAATTTCTGTTGTTTTAACAGCCCATTTCATAGTACTTACTGTAAAGCTCTGGCCAGCTAATACAACCTCTTAACCTACTTGTCAGCAATTATTTTAGGTATCTTATGGGATTACTCAAGCAATAAAAACCATGATGAAATGAATACTTCAGGGGATATGGGACATGTTTCCATTGGTTGAAAAACTATTAGAAAACAAATTAAAGTCCACTTGTGTAGCTGACAAGTTTGTCTCTGAGCCTACTCCAAACCAAAGTGAATGAAATCTGTTTGGTCACAAGCACCTGATTATTACAAAGGAGAAAGCATTATATAGTTCCTTGAGGAGAAAATACCTTTCTTGGCACTATGCCCTTTCTATTAGTATATATAAATTTTACAAACTAATATATTCAATTGTGATACTTGTATATGCATATAGTATACTTTGATCATATTTACCCTTCATTAACCTCCATTATTTCCTCCCGCTTACTTGTTGAATTATTAATAATTTATTCTTAGATGATATAGAAAAATATATAATTTGTATGTATTATTTGAGTGCCATGTGATGTTTCATCATCTAATGTATACTTTGTCTAATGTACAAACAAGGCTAAGTCCACTTATCCGTATAACCATGTATCAACTCTTTATGGTAAATACTTCAAAAAAGCTCTTCTAGCTCTCTGACGTGTAGATGAAACTGTGGAGTTTCTCTTCTATGCAATAACACAACATATTTTTCCTGCTCCCACTAAACTGTAGAACAGACAACAAATCCAATGATAAATCTGTCCAATTCAGTATATAACCCACACTCAGTTACATGGCAATAACAAGGGAACGCAGATTCCAAGTTGAAGTTGGTACTTTTGTACATGTAATTTTCTTAGATTTCTTACATAAGATCTCCTAGACATGAGAACACTAAATAAGCATAGCAAGAAATAACAATCCGGTGCCTTGCTTTTGTGAGTGATGGCCCAACTCATGGAACATACCTTCCCTGGGAGGACTGGCCACTCAACTCCTGTAATTAAAGGTCCAAAAGACCCTGCTGAAGCAGGTCAGTGGCTGTCTGCCTCACAGTGAAAATAAAGGTCCCTCTTGTTTTCAGTTACATCGTTCTTACTTATTTGCATATGTCAGTCAATTTTATTCTAAATGTGCATCATATCTTTTTTTTCATGTCACACAAATATTCCTTATTTCATATTCTAAACCATTGGAGCATATAATGATTGTTCTTATCACATGAACCCTACAGAAAAAGGTATTGGGCAAGTTTTGGCTTGTGAGATTGCTCTGTAGGGGGGTAATGAAGGCACAAGTCAGAGTCATTGTGTGAATTAGTGGGCATATGCATCATATCTTTAAAGAAAGCATTGTAATGTGTCTGAAAATAAAGTTTTGTTAATAACCATTCTCTGTACTGGACATCACTGCACCGCGTGTGAGGTCTGGATGCAGTGAGGGGAACTGAAGGGAAAGCCGAATTTGTCTGTATTCTCTGGGAAAACCCAATACACAATATGAAAATTGGATATAACAGTCAGATGTCCAGGGACTGCAATCCTATTTAGAGATCCAGGCAGTTGGGGGTATAAACAACTCTATCAAAGTCTATTGTTAGAAAAAGCAGATGGTTTGGTTTTCTTTTCCCACAACTTCTTGATTCTGTCTGCCAGAGCCATACAAAATAATGTATGTAATCATTTATTTTGAAAAGTGAGTCATTCAACTATTTTAAGGAAGGTATTCAGAAAATAATACCAAGCTGTTCTGAGCATAACAATCAGATGCTGCTTAAAAAATATTCCATGGGATTTCCCAAATCATTTTGATATAATAAAGGCAGAGTGAACATATGCGGCACAATCGATTTCGGTCTCTCTTTTGTCACTTGAAATGACGATGAAAAACTTTTGATAGTTTCTTTATAGCACAAATCATGCAGTGTCTCAGTGCCTATTCTGAGTCATTGCCACCCAAGTGTATATTTTAATGTTGGATATAATAGCCAGGCCAATGAGTCCTAAATTTTATGACTAATAAAGATAATAACTTTTAAAGAAAAGAGTTCAAAGATAGAGATGGATATCAGAACTTGGTAATAGCAGTAAATGCCTACAATCAAAAGCTATTGTGAACTTATCTAGCACAGTTACTGATCTCTGTAGTGGCCCTCTGGCTTCAGGGCACCTCAAGGCTTACTTTATAGTTTGTGATTTCATATTGCCCTACAGTACTTTTTAAGAGAAATGTCATTAAACTTATACATGTTTGTTTGTGGTGTTTCAAAAGCTAAGAGGCACCTTAATGTAGAAAATATTAAAATGTGTTAGAGGATGCTTAGGACTGTCTCCTAATTGCTTTCTTTCCTTACAGTTGAGATTAAAAGAAGATTCAGTAGGATGCTACTCTTTTTTCTGTCTCTGTCTATGCCTCTGCCTCTCTGCCTCTCTGCCTCTCTGCCTCTCTGCCTCTCTGCCTCTCTGCCTCTCTGCCTCTCTGCCTCTCTGCCTCTCTGCCTCTCTGCCTCTCTGCCTCTCTGCCTCTCTGCCTCTCTGCCTCTCTGCCTCTCTGCCTCTCTCCCCCACCCCTCTGTTTTTCCTCACCTTCTCCCATCCCTTCATCTATAATGACATATAGAAATAGATTTGGCACATTAAACCACACTGTGCATTATAGACATACATATTGGTGTAATTTTTCTATATGAAATTTAAAAGTATTTCAACCTATTTCTCTTTTTTTAATTTTATTTGTAATTCATCTTTACACTCCTTATTCCATTCCCTGCCCTTCCCTTCCCAACTTACAACTGCTCCACATCCCACACCTCCTCCCTTCCACACCTCATCTCCACATGGATGACCCCACTCTCCACCCTACTTGTCCCCTAAACCCCCTGGGGCCTCCAGTCTCTTGAGGGTTAGGTGCATCATCTCTGAATGAACAGAGACCTGGAAGTCCTCTACTCTGGAAGTCCTCTGAAAGTGTGTTGGGAGTCTCATATCAGCTGATATATGTTGTGTATTTGGTGGTCCAGTGTTTGAAAGATCTCAGGGATCCAGATTAATTAAGACTGTTAGTCCTCCTATAGGATCGGCCTTCTCAGCTTCTTTCAGTATTCCCTAATTCAACAACAGGGGTCAGCTGCTTCTGTCCATTAGTTGGATGCAAATATCTACATCTGACTGTTTCAGCTGCTTGTTGGGTCTTTTGGAGGGCAATGATGATAGATCCCATTTTGTGAGTGTTCCATAGCCTCAGTAATAGTGTCAGGCCTTGGGACCTCCCCTTGTACTGGATCCCACGTTGGGCCTGTTGCTGTACCTTCTTTTCCTCAGAACCCTCTCCATTTCCATCCCTGTAATTATTTCAGACAGAAACAATTATGGTCAGAGGTATGACAGTGGGATGGCAACCCCATCCCTCACTTGATGTCCTGTCTTCCTGTTGGAGGTGGGCTCTATAAGTTCCTTTTCCTTACTGTCAGGTATTTCATCAAAGGTCTCTTCCTTGGAGTCCTGGGAGTCTCTCACCTCCCAGGTCTCTGATGCTCTCTGAGGGGTCCCCCAACCTCCTATTTCCTGAGGTTGCCTGTTAACATTCTTTCTGGAGGCTCTCAGGGCTTCAGTCCTTTTCCCTCACCCAATACAAGATCAGGTTGCCCTCCCCCATTTACTTTCTCTCTCAAGTCCCTCCCTCTTGACTGTTATTTATCTTGGGCATATATGATCTTCAAGAAATTATTTGTTTGTTTTGTTCTTCTTTATCTGGCTGTGTTTTAAATTTTTCTCTGTGCTATTTTATTCATCAGCATTTTTATTAATATTTTGTATTAAATTATGCAAGTGAATGGCATTATTATTTGCTCTCATGTTTTTTGATACAGATACACACTAATACTAGTCTGGGGCCATTGTAAATTAAGTTTCTAGGGATATTATTGTATATATCTTTAGATGGACAAGTCCTCATATTCTTTTTGGGTCTAGGAAGTGAAATTGCTATAGGTTAACATGTACCTAAACTTTGTTTGATATTCCTGGACTATTTCATAAGTGCTTGGTCACAAGTTATGTTGACAGTGATATTGAATGAGAATTACAGATGCTCCACATCTTAGTATTAGCATAATTAGGGATTTTTCTTTAGTTTTTCTTTTCCTAGTTGGAAATGGCAACTGCATCCTAACCCTGTTCTCCTGTGTGCCTGTTTCTTCCTGTGTGTGTTCCCATAGTCTGTCTTCTACTTACATTCAGCATCAGTTCCTCCCACTGTCTAGTAATGCATTTGACATAGTCTTGATTGTTATATACCATGCTCAGTTTGAGTCAATTTGATAAACTCCTCTTTATATGACTTAGAAAAGTTCTAGACAAAAAACAATGGGCAGTTACGGAATGTGGAGGATAGGAGAAATTGTTCTCACTGGGGAGGAGGGCCCTTGTTGGTTATCCAATAGCAAGCAGCCACCCCTAACATCATGTACAAACAGTAAATCAGCTGAGCAGGTTGTAGGTCCACGTTCATCTTTATGTAGCAACTAAAGAAAAACAAGGCATAAGTAGAGGGAAGAGGCATTTGAGGGCCTATGGAAAGGGATGGAAGGAGGAGAGGCATTGGGGGACTATGGGAAGGGATGGAGGGAGGAGAGGCATTTTGGCGCCCGTGGAAAGGGATGGAGAGAGGAAAAGGCCGGGGAAATTATGCAATTGTATATTAATTTTAAAAAGAACTCAGGATTTTGCATGATGTTTTTATAAAGCCTGTAGATAAGTTTGGTGGAAGCCAATATTTAAAGATGATATTGAGTTCCATAATCTATAAGCTTAAAAGGCCACATTTTTAATCTTAATTCTCTTAGTAACTATTCTAATTTTGAGATAGAGAAATTAATGTTTTCTAATTTTCCCTGGATATTTAATGTTTTGTTTTAATTAAAATGTTTTTATTTTATTCTAATTTTATTACTATCATATGAAATATAAATTATTTTTATATATTGCAATAGCCACCAACTTCGGTAAGTTTATTTGATCATTGCAAGTTCTTTTGTGTTTTCTATGATCATATGTTATGCAAACACTGATAGTCTTAACTTTTCTCCCTTGTAAATTTTCGTTCTTTGCCTTTTGCACTGGCCAATACTTTCAGGGTGATGTTGGACAACCTTGTCTTATCCCCAACATCAGGAGCTCCATTTACCATCTATTACCCTCTTCTTAATTTGCTAGTAAAAACATATTTCATATTTGGTAAAATCATAACGGCGTGTTTGGACTATTTCAACTGTAAAGCCTTTTTTCCTGACTACTTACAATACAATAGCTCACTCTAAATATTCCTTAAATTTTAAAGATGCTCAACTTTACGTTGGGCAAGTTCTATTGTTGGGTTATTTTTCTGTTCTTCATTGCTGCAGAACTCTTAGAAACTCAGATCCCCCAGGGATTGTGTTAGGAAATTGGTAATGAAGAGGAAGGGATCAGCAGGAATGGATAAAAGATAGAAACAGAGGTGAGAATAACCAAAATACAGTATATACATGGGTGTAAATGTCATAATTGAACCTACTGCATGTAATTAGTATATTTTATGATTTAATAGTATTTCATTTTATTAATATAATTGTTGATAATTATTAATAACAGTTGACAACTATGAAAAGAGTAAAGTCCTTTTTATTTTATGTATTTGGGTATTTTGCCTGCATCTGTGTCTCTGTATCACATGTATGCCTGATGCCAGGGAGGCCAGAAGAGAATGTTAGATTTCCTGGAACTGAAGTACAGACAGTGTGAACCACTTCATAGGTGCTGGAATTGAATCTGTGCCCTCTGGAGGAGCAACCAGTGCTCTTAACTCCTGAGCCATCTGTCACACCCAAGTCTTGCATTTCACTTAGAATACTAGAAAATAATTGTTGGAGAGGCAAAGCTTATAAACTCCTATAATGTTTTTAGATGTGTACTTTTATTTGGGATTAACATATATAGATTGAAGTTACAAGCTAATTGAACAAAAATATTTTCTTCTTCATATTTAGAGCCTAATACAAAAGAAAGGATCTATTTAAATTTATTTGAATCTCTTGAGGCAACTAGTATAATGGCTTGCTTCAATAGATGTAAGCTGATTGCAAACAAGTCCATTATCATCTGTGAAATTGTGTCATGTGTTAAAACTCCCACTTAAACAGCACTGTATTTTATATGGTGTTGGTATATATACAGAATATATATGTCCTTTTTTTGCTGAAAAGTTGTGATTGCAAAAGTTCTATCAGCCATGCACTAATGTTCAACCAGGTGTATGGACATGTTTTAAAACATTGAGACACTTGGAAACTCTCCAAGTCTCAAAGAAAAATCTGTCAATCTCAATACTAGCCCAGATTAATACTTGACCATGTGGACTTTTCAACTTTAAATGTGAAGCAGAGCAGATTGATACCATCTTGCTAATTATTTAGCACAGAGGAAATAATGATAACTCTTAGAGAGTCTTTCCTTTATTCTTTTCTCTATCTTTTCTATTCTGCTTTCCTTGTGTCTATATTTAATCCACTTGCTTGTTTCTTCTACTTAGCAATGGTGACTTGAAGGGGCTTGGAGTTGGAGGTAGTTAGAGATATTCTATTTCTGTAGACATAAGCCTGAGGATTTTTTTTATAAGTGAAAACTTTATTGTTTTGGTATTATATCAAGTCCTAAATAAAACCTTTATAAATTTACTTTTGATCACATATTGAAGGTATAGTTGTTGAATATTATTGTGGCTGCCTTGAGATAAAACCTATGGGTGCTATATATGACCTTTATGGCTTCTATGAAAAAAATACATTTCTCACATGAATTTGGGGGTGGAAATTAGGTAAAAAGCGTGTATTTTTCTTGATCCTTTGCCTAAGTTGGAGACTATCCAAAATCATCTTGTTTAAAAGCATATATTGGGTCAATGAGGTGGCTCAGTGGGTAAAAGATGCTTGCCACTAAAGTTAATTAGGTTAACTAGGTTTGATTCCAGAACTCATTTGTTTTTTATGTTCACAGGCATACCATCACACACACACACACACACACACACACACACACACATACACACACACATCCATATACTCATGTACACTCACACACACACACACACACACAGAATACATGGAATAAAATTAGTATCTTGTTCAACCTATTAAGTACATAGACAGCACTGACTTAGCCGGCCTGCCAATCACATTAATAGGCTCTTTATGTGAAGCTCCAGCTCAGATGATTTATTGAATAAGACATATATGCAGATAAATCTGCAAAGCAGAGACTTTGATGTTTAAAAATAAATCTACTAAATAAATAAATAAATCCACTGTTGAAGCTCCCTTGGGTTATCTAAAGTATATTCGTATTATAATACACACAAGTTATGCTAACAATGAATGCAGTCTAATAACAACGGCAAAATGGGAGCTGTTCAGGATAAACAGAACACTGTTTACTTATCTAAAAAAATTATTGACAGAGCATGTGCCTAACATCCATTTGATAGACATGCATCATCAGCATGTGATCCTATATAATATCTACATACAGATAAAAACAATTATATCTCTAAATCTTATAATTGCATAGGTATTTTATCACTGCACCCAATATAATAATTTCATGTATGAAATGAATGAGTCTAGAATATCTTAATGTTTTGCTTGAATTTACTTAGCCACTGGACCCCAGAGTCTATGCTAAATGTTATCACCACTATAACTCACCAGTAAAGAGGTTTAACAGAATCTCTGCCAGAGCAAGCATAGCTTTCAAAATTTGTTTCATTGTAACTTCTTGGATTATCTTATTACAGTAGTACCTTCTCCTTTGCACCATATTGAGACAGAACATATGCATATAATCATGTGCATATTTTCAATGTTGGAAAGTCATTTATAGTCACATTTATCAAGAGGCTTAGATGCTCTACTGAGCCTCATCTCTGGGAATCACTAGAACATAATTTGGAACATTTTAACCAATTTCAGTTTTATGATCAAATTTTATGCACGCTATTGTTATTTACCTTAAATTCCTTTAGAATTCCCTGTTTTCATGATCACGTAGTTAATGGTATAGCTAACACATAAGAGTAGAGCGGATGCCATAAGACATAGAGTTTTCCAGGTTTTATTTAAAATTCAGAAAGCACAGATTTCAAAACTATAACAACAGGGGGAAAGGGGGAAGAAAACTTGATTTATAGTACAGTAAGGAAAACCCTGGAATTTGCAAGGAAGGAAGCAAGCAAATTTGCTAACAGCTGCACTGGAGCATGATGGACGGCCCCTGCTGTTGCTGGCACTGCATTTTGCTCTGTGCACAGCTGTAGGGCAAAGCATCCTCAGATTTCCACTCAAACCAATGGTGGCAGTTTAAATGTTGAGGCAAGATCACTGGTGACCAGCTGCTGGGATTTCAAACCCAGATCTGTCCCAGTCCTCCCAGATGCTCAGGAACAAGGGTGAGGCATTAAATCAGTGTCCTGACCCAGAGTGATGCCATTGATGCTGAGATTACAGAAGTCCCTAGAGAGGATGCTTTTAATCAGAGGAGCAAAGCCCTCTAAGTAAAATGCTGGAGGTGGAATTGGTAGGCTTCACTTAACTGGGGTAAAATCAGACTCTGAATCAAGAGAATTGCTGCAGAATAGTATTAACCTTTCTCTAGAAGACATGAGCTCTGAGGGCATGACCTTGTAGCCATCACTGATATGATAGCAGCATGCTTTCCTGATCAGACTAGGATACTGCTCGACTGATGTGCATCCAAGACCTAGAAGGAACAACTGAAGGGACACAGAGCAGGGTACTCTCATCTTTAGCTGCCAACAGTTACAATAATGGCCGCAACTGTCTCTTGGGCCTTTTACGTATTTCTAGGTATGATACTCAGCCTCACCCATCCTGTTATGGGAAGTTTCTTAAGCACTCTTTTACATTCTGTGACCAGGTCTAATACAGTAATTTCATTCTGCATTATGTGTATTTCTATAATACGGAGAAAATTGACTTTATATATACTCCTCCCCACTCGCCCCCATGCAATATTATAAGAACAGCACTGATATCTTAAAAGGAATGAATGGAAACTTCCAGAGAGATCAATTTAGTTCAAGAAATAGATGAAAATGAGTGAAGCCTTGGAATGGCAGCTCAGAGGGATGCCAAGAGGTTGGGAAAAGGAGGTGAAGGTATACATTATGTTGTTGCAATAATCTCTGGCATGAAATTATCAAGAGTGGACGTAATGCTCCATAAAGCCTGTGTACTTTAGAAGGCAGTTAGGAAATAACCTTGGAAGGCAGCAAAGAGTTATTAAATTAAGATTACCTCAAGCTTGATTTTTTTATATATATTTACCAAGTACCATAGTTAATTGGCATCTATGACTCCTGTGAGACCCAAAAGGGCTGGAAATAACAATCTCAAATTCTGAAATAAAAAATGAACTGAAAATCTGAATGGAAAGCCAGTTATATAAGACTAAGAAAGAACACTTGGAAGCAAATCACTATTTGTGTACTTAATTTTGCTCTAATACATTTTTTTTGTTCTTCTGACATCCCTTGTTATGTCTTGATTAGAGATAACTTAAATGTTGAACATAATTCTACTTTTTCCTACTGATAAAAGCCATGAGTTATAACATATATATAACATATGTGTTTACATATTTATATGCATTATATATGCTTATATATATTTATATACTGTACACACATATATATATGTGTGTGTATGTGCTATTTGTGTGTGTATGTGCAGGTGTAAAACCTTGTGTATAGTCAGCTCTCTGTATTGTATCCATAGGTTTCATAGCCATGCAGTGAAAAACTGCAAGTTGGAGACATTTATTAAAATAATCAAAATTGTATCTGAATAGATGTGAGTTTTCCTCATTATTATTCCCTAAACCACATAGTGTTGATTATGTAGCATTTATATTGGTTGGATATTATAAGAGATCTAGAGAACTATTTAAGTATATAGGATACTTTTATAGGTATGTATGTTATATATTGCACATCTCATACAAATTCCTTTGCCATTTTATAGAAGGTGAGTGAGTGTCACTGGGTTTGGGTCTCTACAGTTAGATTCTGTAGCATTGACATTGAAGGATGACTGTAGCTAGGCACACATGCAGGACCTCTAAGAAGAAAAGCTCAACCATGGTTCTGCTTTGGGGAGAGAGAGCTGGATATTAAAGATGTAAAATACTTCTCACTTAGTATTCTTATGCTGAATTTAAGAGCCTTTTTTTGAATGTTTAAAAATGTGGGGAATAGGCACCAATTAAAATAAAATGAATTCACATTTCTTTTTACAAGGATTAAATCACCAGAATGATATTTGTATATATTTTTCTAAGATGTGCATTTCATCATAATTTGTTTTCTTTTTATGAAATCTACATTCAGGTCATTTTACAGTGCCTTTTGTTTTAAAAGGCTCAACATTAAATATATAGTAAAGGTAATTTGGATGAACTGTCATAGCTAAATGATAACCAGCGTTTGAATTCAACGTTTTAAAGATTGATATTCTTTCTTTCTTTCTTTCTTTCTTTCTTTCTTTCTTTCTTTCTTTCTTTCTTTCTTTCTTTCTTTCTTTCTCTTTTGGTTTTTCGAGACAGGGTTTCTCTGTGTAGCCCTGGCTGTCCTGGAACTCACTTTGTAGACCAGGCTGGCCTCGAACTCAGAAATCCACCTGCCTCTGCCTCCCGAGTGCTGGGATTAAAGGCGTGCACCACCATGCCTGGCTAAAGATTGATATTCTTATCCTCTTAATTGCTAAGATAATTTTGCATTAGAAAAAATAACAAGTTCATTAAGTATATTAAAATTGCTACTTTCAATGAGGATATTTAATATAAATGACCTTGCTAAGTAAATAGCTAAGGAAATGAAAAGCATTTCAATAAATGAATTTTACTGGAACAAATAATTATGCATCAGCATTTATAATTTCAAAATATCAACCTGGGAATAATTTCAACAATGGAAAACGGCATTTGCCTATAATTGTAGTCATTGCAGTAAGATTTCATTGGTGCAACACTTGGAATAAATCACTTCTGAGTTATTCTATTGAAGTCCATTGTTTTCATTTTTTAACTAAAGGAAGCAAATCACTATTTGTGTACTTAATTTTGCTCTAATATATTTTTTTTGTTCTTCTGACATCTCTTGTTATGCCTTGAACAGAGATAACTTAAATGTTGAACATAATTCTACTTTTTCCTACTGGTAAAAGCCATGAGTTATAAATATTCAGCCATAAAGTAAACATTCTGCCATCATTAAATTATTCTGAGATATATGAAAAATTCCAAAGCAGGTGTTAGTTTTAAAAGACTCCTGACTAATATAAAATACTTAATAGCCAAATACAACTCTCAACGGTAGTTATGATCAAATGTATAAATGCTTCATGAAAGTTTTTATATATAGAAAATTATCATACAATCTATAAAGATTTATATTATTTTAAATTAATGTATAGTTGTTGAAGCCTAATGTATTTTCTTTAAAGTTAGCTACATAAAACACTTTATATTCAGTTTAACTGTTAATCTTGTTTCCCTCCTTATTTCTACCGAAAGTCTTTAATGATTGCTTTTTGCTTTAGCAGCTTTCATAACTATCATTAATTATTACAGCATTTACTTCTTGAATAATGGATATACACACTCAGGGATACATTTCAAAAGTAATAATACGCAAGAGAAAGTATTCAATGATTAGATTTGTCATGATCTATATCTGTGGTTCTTAGCCTTTCGGGCATGAGCCCTTTGGGGAGAGGGTCACATTTCAGATATCATGCATATCAAATATTTATATTATTATTCACAACAATGGCAGAATTCCAGTTATGACGCAGCAATAAAATAAATTTTTGGTTGGAGGTCACCGCAACATGCGGACCCGTATTAAAATAACACAGTGATAGGAAGCTTGAGAAATCCTGCTCTATACAAATGTGAGCACTAGTTTAGCAGTAAATTCCAGTGGCTGCCTGGCTTTTACTCCTGATGTTAAGCTGTTGAGTTGAGAGATGGGGACTTAGATTTTCACCAGCTAACTGTTCAATCATGTGAGTATCAGAAGAAACTCCAGAATAGGAATTTGGCTTTGGTGATCCCCATAGGCTATCAATGAACTTGCAGAGAAAGCATGGAATTGGAGAAGCACAGCATACTCTGCAGGCAAAGTGGGAAGATCACTGAGATCCACCTTGGAGTAGTAATAAATAAAATCGCCCTTGTCTCTTTGGAGTGAGGAAAAGAATCACGTGAAAATGCAGTGAGGATCCTTCCTTTTGAAAAAGCACATTTCTAGTCAGTGATGTATTTTTAAATAAAACAAAAGGTTTCCCACCCCACAGCACAGTTAACCTGCTAGCACAGGTACAGGTATTTTCCTCTGGACAACCAATCTTTGCCAGGCCTTCTAGCAGAACAATGGCCACCCTAAATGCTAGATTAAGGCTGTTTTATAAGTTTCTGGGTTGTTTCTTAACTGACAGCAGCCATTATATTGGGATGGGTCTACAACCTGGTGGAGCCTAGGGCAAAGGCTCAACCTCTGGGTTAGGAACATCTTGTGACATTGCCAGTATGACAGTGTCTGTGTCCGGGGACACAGCTTCTCAGGCTATGCAGCTCAACACCTCAGATCCATGTCTCTGCCCAAAGATGATCTTCCCCAGGTCCCCAACTTTTGTGAGTATCAATGAGGGCTCCTCCAAAGCTGATAAAGACTGCAGTTGCATAGTGTCTCCAGACTGATTTTAGATTAGATGCTTGTGCCTGCAGCTCACTGCTCATGAGGTGATAGTTCTTCCCTGCACTGTGTAGTGCCCCCCTCCCCACACTCCTGATGTATCATGTATCCCTTTCCCTTTGCATAGCTAGGCTTCTACAGATGGCAAGGCCGTCTCTGGGATTCCTATGGTAGGGTTTCCTTTATCACTACTCAGCAAACGTCTTCATATTTACTTGCACAAACCAGGTTTGTATCTACTTTACTGAAATCTGCTCTGTGCAGAATTATGTGCACACATGACAAGAGCTTACACTCTGGTGGTGACTGTATCATCATTTATGTTCTTATATTCTTTATCACATTTTATTTTGGTTTCTAATGGGATTCAGATGAAATGAAAAATGTCCATCAAGTACTTACATATACCAAATAAATTGATTGTTCCCGCATAGTGTCTAACTCTGAAAATAAGAGCCTAAGTTTCAGAATTCTGATTCAATGTGGGCTTTGGAAAGAAGAGATATTTAGGAGCTCATATTACTGTCCCAAAGGCTATGGGCTGTGGAAGAGTTTGGTGGTTGTGAGAGCTGGCAGGCCTGCAGATGGATCTGTGTCCTGCCTGGGGCTGATGGAAAGGAGACTAGCCCCACCTGTTGTTCACATTCATTTTACTCGCATGTAAGAGGAATACTCTGACTAGAAACTTTGCTCACTGTAGGCATTTCTTCAGTTCAGGACCACATTAAAAATAACCTGGGTCTTCTAAACCAAGCATTTAAGGGTGAGAAATATCCCAAGTAGAATGTTGTGTTGCCTTGAATGCTGATCAAGAAGCCAGCATGGGGTGAGTGGTTCGGAAAGTACTGCCAAGTTCTAAGATATTTACTCTTTCTTTGTGTTAAAGTTACTGCTCTGACAGCTAAACGCTATGCCTTGTGTTTTGTTTTGTTTTGTTTTGTTTTGTTTTGTTTTGTTTTGTTTTTCATTAATCTCCCATTCTCTTCTTAGGCTTTACTTACTATAGACTATCTTATTTATGCATCAATTGTCTTATTTGTAGAATCATAAATAATCCACAGAACTATACCCCCTAAAAACAAGTAAGATATTTGCTGACATCATTCTACAGATGCTTAGCCTACTTTTGTTTCTCTTAGTTTTTGGTTGTTATTTTGGCCTTATTCTAAAATAACCTAAATCAATCAATTTTACTTAATTTCATGGGTTTAATAGATGGGAGCAATAAAGCATTTACTGGGACAAACTACCTTAGCCTCTTGGATGCTTCAGCATGGAACCTACATCAAAGAACTGAAAAACAAGGAAGCAAGCACAGGGTTGTTTATTGTGATTTCTTTTTTAGTACAATTCTTATAGAAACTGCATGGTTTCTAGTTTTCACAGAATTTACTGTAGGACACTGAGGTACATGTTCAAAGTGAAACCTTGTCCAAAATTCTGTATTTTAGAAATGTATCTAATTCAACAATCATTATTAAGCACCCTCTCTGGTCCAGATACTCATCTTGAGAATAACCCATCTTCCAGACTTAAGAAAATAAACTCTTTCTAGTCACTATTAAAGCCCAAGGTCTAACTCCTTGGCAAGAACCAGAGTCCAGAATTGAATAACAGATATTATTTAGGGAGAAAAACACATTTAAAAAGAAACAAACAATCTCTTTAGGTTATATAACATTAATAATTATAAGAGTCATCCTGAGGCGTTCACAGATAGCCTTAGACATTTCAGATTCATAGTTATGACTTTAAGTGGACAGCTATTTACATGGTTTAAGTAATTTACATAGTTCACCATTATTTACATAATTTAAGGTGTCATAAGTAGCTTATCAATTAATAGGTAAATTCTTTCTTGTGCTTTAGAGTAGCTCATTCCGTTTTGAAAATACAAATATTGTCAACCAATAATTCCAGAAAGCCTGATTTCAGTGCAGTCGAAGTAGAGAATTGGCTATATCTAAAATACATAATCAATCTTTCTATTGTAATGTGTGATAAAATTTAGAATTTAGACTTAAGCACCAAGAGGTTTGCTTAGAAGCGTAGGATAAACATTGAAAGCCGGCAGTCTTTAGGAATGATGTCCTTTATTTAGGAACTACTTTGACATAGATGAGTAGACACAGACAGACTGAGTTTTTTCATTTTGGATGGTGCTGTTATTATTCTTATACACAGATGAATAATATTTCCTGGTATCATTGGACAATATATATATACACATTATCTCAGATTAACTTTAGAGAATATTTTTTAATATAGCAAACTCAGTTGTTTTAGTAGGTTACTTGATAGTTTGTGACAGCTTAACAGGAAAAAGTACTAAGTAAAATCTTTTTAAGGCTAAAGTTGATGCATAAAGGCTCAAAGATTGGATACTTTTTATATCTCTTTAGTCACTTTCTCTGCCCACACAACCAATAAGCAATAAATAGTAAGGTTGATATTTTTAATTCTCACATTTATTACAGTACATTCTTACTCAAAACTCTTTGATGAAGCTATGCTTTAGATGACATGGAGAAAATAATATTGAAATTGGAAAAAGTGCTTTCATGAAGTTCTCTTAGAGTTCTATAGAGTCAACAATAGCAGACAGAGTGAGAAGAAGTAGAGTTAGCAATATGTAGCAGAAGGTGGAAGCCATTTCTCATGTCCCTCGCCGCCCATCCCCAGGCCCCACCCCCTGGAGATACTGAGCTTCACTTGGGAAAACTTGAACTGTGACTAAGAATTGCAGAAGAAGCACATCAGGTAACTTAGAGATTTCCCAACTGCCAAACTCCCAGGAAGATCTTGCTCCTAATCAGGGAGGTTATAAAGACCTTTTTTTTCTCTCTCTCTTTGTGCCTCCTGCCTTGGTCTGCAACAAGAGACTATTGAAAAGAGTTGGAAATGGAGAGGACAGAGAACACACACAGCTTTCTTATTGGAGAACAGAGGAGATGAGTCGGAGGTAACAAACAGCACCTAGGATGTTGCAGAAAACGAGGAACTCAGAAGGCTACGTTGAAGAGAGTCTGTTCTCATCTCTAAATTGCTTATGAATATATTTGATCCTAGATAGCTTTTAGAAGAGTTTGAAAAATAAACTTTGACATGTCACCAGTAAGGCAAGGGAGTGGCAGAACGTATTGGGTGATATCCAGGATATTGTAATTGCACTGAAAGACTTCAAGACTGGAAATAAAACAAGCAGCAATGAGGAAACAGGACAAATGCCATAGGACATGTGAGCTGCGCTTTCCTGCTCGAATTCTCTGAGTAAGAACACAAAGACGGCAGTCAGTATCAAACTCAAAAAGGACTAGGGATCTCCTCACATAAGTCATAAAGTGAGCGTGACACAATCCAGATTGCCCAGCAAACCAAGAACTATGAAAGTTTCAACTTGTAATACCATGCTGAATGACAGATTTTGGCATCCCGTGACTGATTCTAAGCACCTGTTATACAGTGGCCCCAATGAGTAAAGGCAAATATTTTAGATGAATTAAGCAAAAGAGAAAGTCACAATGACATGAACAAAAGAGATGAGGATGTTTAGTCATATTTTAAAACACATGTAAAATCACTGAAATTCAAAGTAAATCAATTGAAGACTATAGGATGACGTTGGCTAAGAATTAGTGAGTTTAAAGATAAATAAATTGAGTAGAAGTAATTCTACATGAAAGAGAAATACATGGTGTGAAAATAATGGATGTACATTTCATTACTATGGAATGAGAGGAAAATTGAACAGTCATATCTTTGGAAACACATGAGAATAGAAAGGGTACTATAGAATATGACTATACAATAGTCATACCTGGGTTTGAAGGGCCAATAACTGAGAGCTTCCCAAATCAGATCTGTCTAGATATTTAAGAAGCTCAAGTAACACTGAACCCAATAAAAAAGAAAAGAATCTATACTCAGAAATGATTCATTGTTGAAAACTAAAGAGGCTTAAAGAACTTCTGAGAACACCAGAGATGGTGCATTATAATGCAAGAAAGGTATCATTAAATAATGGAAGATATCAAATGCCTCATGTACCATGAAGAGATGGAGTAATATAATTTGCTGGAGAACTAGAACTGTCAAGAAAAGTATTATAACCAACTAAAGCCTCCTTCAGGAGTTAAGTCTGAATAAAGACATTCTTTGATTAAAAACAAAACTCTGATGTTCACAGCCAACCATTGGACTGAGTATAGGGACTCCAATGGATGAGTTAGAGAAAGGACTGAAGGAGCTGAAGGGGTTTCTAACCCCATAGGAAGAACAACAATATCGACCAACCAGAACCCTCAGAGCTCCCAGGGACTAAACCCACCAACCAAGGAGTACACATGGAGGGACACATGGCTCCAGCTGCATACGACCAGCGGATGGTATTTTCTCGCATCAATAGGAGAGGCCCTTGATCCTGTGGAGGCTTGATTTTCCAATGTCAGGAATGCAAGGGTGGTGAGGTGGGAGTGGGTGGGTGGGAGGGGGAGCACCCTCATAGAAGCAGGAGGATGGGGAAAAGGATTGAGAGGGTTCCAGAGGGGAAACTTGAAAAGGGGATAACATTTGAAATGTAAATAAATAAAATATCCAATATAAAAACGACTGTTCTATTTTTAAAAATTAGTAAAGAATATTCTTTTGATATAAAGAAATAAAATAAAAAAACAAATTGTTAGAATGACAGAAACAGTAACTAAAATTAGAGCTACATGAATACATAAACTAAGCACTGTTTTTCTGAACTGATTTAAAAAGAGCAATGAGAAATTATGGCATTATCTGATACAGTTTCATGAAATATGTAGATTTAAATCTCAAGTCACCTGTAATGTCGTGGAGGGTTGGGACTGGACATATATAGTATCGGGGAATATTTCTCATGTTCCATATACAGTAATTCTAAACTAATGTAGAAATAGAGTATGGATAGTACAGCCATTGGAATAGGTAACAAATTTATTGGATACATACACAAAGAGAAGTAGCCAAAGACAGAAATGATAGGTTTTAATCAAATACTAAAAGAAGATGTAGCAGCACAAACTAGTTAAAAACAAAACAAACAAAAACACAGCCAGGCTTGGTGGCGCACACCTTTAATCCCAGCACTCGGGAGGCAGAGGCAGGCGAATTTCTGAGTTCGAGGCCAGCCTGGTCTACAAAGTGAGTTCCAGGACAGCTAAGGCTATACAGAGAAACCCTGTTTCGAAAAACCAAAATAAATAAATAAATAAATAAATAAATAAATAAATAAATGAAAGAAAAAGAAAAGCCATTCAGACACATGTGAGGTGATACACTATCTGTGCCTATTTTTTAAAACAAAATCTATTTATTTATTTATCTATTGTGTGTGTTTGTCATGTGTATCTGTGGATGTACAAGGACAAATGAGTGTCATGGGATGAGTATGGAGGTCAAAAAACAACTTGTAGGAGTCATTTCTCTCCTATTACCGTGTAGGTCCCAGGAATCAAACTCAGGTAGTAAAGATTAGCTGCAAGTACCTTCTACCTGCTGAGCCGTCTCACTGGTTCCTGCTAACTTATTTATTTAGTTTTTGTTTTCTTGTTAAATCACCTGAGATCCTGATATATTTTGGACGTGAACCCCTTATCAGACTACGAAGACATTGTCTCCCCTAGGATAGTCTTAACTGCTAGAGATGATTTTAGAGAAGCCCAGCGGAAGGCTGAAAAGAATGTTCTGTGTCTCGGTCACGAATTCCTAGTGTTTTCTTCAGGATCAGGCTGTTCTTTTCCAGGTCAATATTTAAAGAACTCAAAGCCCAGCAAGCCTCTTCTCTTGAGATGAGAGGCAGCTACTTTCCCCGCTAATGATCTGAATTTAACACAGAATCACTTAGGGCCAGATTCATTTGCAAAATATTTGCTCAGCTTTAATGCTGTAAAAGCCTCTCCAGAAACCAGGAAACCCTGAGAAATGGATTATTCATGCGACCAAAAGGTTTGATGTCAGACATGGCCAGTTTTTAAGCTTTCACTAAGCATTACTATTCTGAACCCATGAAAAATTTGTGACATATATTAATCATATTCTGTGCAGTTGTGATTAGACTCCAGTCATCTGGGTGTTAGATTCTGGTCCTTTCTGTGGGAGTTGAAAGCTCTGATATAGGCAGATGGTGAGATCTCAAACCTCTGGCTTCTCTCTCTCTCTCTCTCTCTCTCTCTCTCTCTCTCTCTCTCTCTCTCTCTCTCTCTCTCTCTCTCTCATTAATCTTCTGGTAAATTTCTGATGAGCTATCACAGATTTGACCAGCTTCAGTTTAAGCATCAGCTTGAGGAAAAAAAATAGCTTCTTTTTACTACCAGTAAAATGTGAATTTGAACCGCATGAAATAATAGCAAATATATGATCATTGGTTCATCCTAGTATTTTGAGTATAAAAGTTTTGTCATTTTCTTTTCAAAGGAAAGGGGGTATCTATAGGATGTCAAAGAGAAAACCCAAGAGCCAGACTCTCCGTTGTGATCATGGGTTCTTGAGGCTTTACAAAGAAAGAGGAAAGTCAGCATTTGTAACCTAAAGTGGGGAATTTCTGAGACTAAGGGTTGCTGCAGGCCCTCTGATCAACTGGCACCCAACTCCAAATTCCCTATACTGGCTCAGACCCTCCAGTGCTATGGAATATTTAACACAGAAGGAAATGTGTTGGAGTCCAAGATTTAATGGGCATGGAATGAAAGAAGCACCTCGTTCATGAAGAAGAGAGTTAGCCTCCATGTAAGTCTCACAGGAAGAAAGAACCAATGTCTTAGTACAACGTGGATAACAAAGATCTCCTTATCTTCAAACAGAATAATTTTTACACTGTCATTTACTATGCAAGTTAAATGAGGTGACTGGCATAAAGGAGTTAGAACGCAGTAGGTTATAAGGTAAAGTGACCCAGAATGCCAGCAATAAAAGACAATATTGTTTCGGGGGAAAATTAAAAGGCAGTAGGTTAGTCAATAACTGTTTGCACCAAAGATACAAAATGAACAAATAGAACATGTTTTCTCTTCATTCTAGCTAATAATAATGATCAGGAAGCCACTGGGAGGCAGTGCAATATGATCAGCCTTTCAGTGAGTTAGGGTTTTATTTGTGGGAGCCCTGCTGCAAAGTGTCTGTCAATTCTGAAATTTTGGTCATTCCTTTTCATTATAGAAAATTGCCAAATAGTTATTTGAAAATCACAGGCAGAAAGAATGGCCATTTCAGACAGACAGGAGAGGAAGTCCAAATTGATTAGCAAGTTTTCCTTCAAAGACTGTCCTGAAAAGACCTGGCAATGCCACACACCCTCCACACATACAGGCAAGTTATCTCCCCATTAAGAAAACTGTGCTGAACACAGAGCCTTAATACCATTCATTGTTCCCCAGCCCAGCCCTGAGGCCAAAATTGTATGGCACTTGCAGGTCAGAAAATTTAAAAGTAACACACACACACACACACACACACACACACACACACACACACACGTGTAAGTTCTTAAGCAGTGAAAATATCTGAGAAGAGTAGAAATTGCTGGACTCTATCTTGACATCTTGGCTGATGCATTGGTATCTTGGTAGGCTGAGGCAGCATGAAACAGCAGACAGCATAGAAGGAAATATGAAGAACATGGAGAAGGCCTTGAGCTGTTGATTGAGATATACATATACATCATATACATATACACATACATATAATGTGTATATGTATATATGTATATATACATACATATATATGTATATAATAATTATAAATACACATAATAGTATAAAACAAGTAAACCTTTTTTGAAAAAGAATATACAGAGACTTTTCTTGGAACAGTTTATGTCATGATAGGACACAAAGAAATGAGGAGGTAATATGGGCTTCAGAGTATTACATGAGTTGATAATGATTAAAAAAAAAAAAAAGGAAGCCTAAAGAAGGGCATCTAACTCAAACATTGTGTCAGCATCAGAAGAGATGAGGTTCATCAAAGAATTATGTCTATGAAGAATCAGGCATGTTAGCAAAGACAGCTGGAGAAACAGAGGATCATGTATATCCTCCGTCAAGGAGAAAGAGAATAGGCTGTTCAGCATTGAGGAACAGTTCATGTTCCAGAGCCACAGGATTTGACCCCCAATGGAGGATCTAGAGAAAGCACCCAAGGAGCTAAAGGGATCTGCAACCCTATAGGTGGAACAACAATATGAACTAACCAGTACCCCCCCAGAGCTCGTGTCTCTAACTGCATATGTAGCAGAAGATGGCCTAGTTGGCCATCACTGGGAAGAGAGGCCCCTTGGTCTAGCAAACTTTATATGTCCCAGCACAGGGGAATACCAGGGCCAAGAAGCAGGAGTGGGTGGGTAGGGGAGCAGGGTAGAGGGAAGGTATAGGGAACTTTCGGGATAGTATTGAAATGTATATAAAGAAAATAGCTAATAAGAAAAAAAATGGTGAGCTTGCCAGTGAGTTATCTCTGATTTTATTGTTCTTGTTTCTTGTTTTTGTTTGTTTGTTTATCTTTTTTGTGAGACAGGGTTTCTTGGGGTAGCCATGGCTGAACTGGAACTCACTTTGTAGACCAGGATGGCCTTGAAGGCAGAGATCTCCCTGCCTCTGTCTCCCAAGTACGGGGATTAAATGTGTGTGCTAACAGCCTGACTCAAGTTATCTGTTTTATCACCTGCTATATAATTTAGACTTGATCCTTAGGACATAGGATTCTAAGTGAAAAAAAAATATATATATGCTTGTGTTTGCAGTGGGAATCTTGAGCAGTGGGGGCATCTTAGGGGAGTAGGAGTCTCCGGACTCTGTTTTTGCATCTTGTTCTGTGTACTGACATGTTGGTAGGACTGAAACAGCATGGAACTGAGCAGAAAGAACAAGAGGATCAAGGCAGTGTAGAAGGCCTTCAGATGTTGTGGTGCAATGCCTTGGGGGAATGTCAGAGTGGTAATAAGACACTAGAACCAGAACCAAGGAGAGAATCCCACAGGGAGAGGGACTTCACATCTCTGGCACTCATGTGATTAGCATGATGTTCTGACTGTTCATGCTCACCCAGATTCATCTGCTGAAACCTGATCATCAGGATTGCTTAGGTTTGCAAAGGTGAGAAGGCACTGTTTATGAGCCAGACAATAATCCCTTCCCAGATGCTGAATTAACCAGGGCCTTAATGTTAGACTTCCCAGCAGCCTCCAGAACTCTGAGAAAGAAATGACTTTTTATAAGCCACCTGCATGATGGTATTTTGTTCCACCAGCTTAAGTGGATTAAGACAGTTGTATGTTTGTTTAACTTTTTTTTTAATTTTTAATATTTTTATTACATATTTTCCTCAATTACATTTCCAATGCTATCCCAAAAGTCCCCCATAGCGCCCCCCACTTCCCTACCCACCCATTCCCATTCTTTTGGCCCTGGCATTCTCCTATATTGGGGCATATAAAGCTTGCAAGTCCAATGGGCCTCTCTTTCCAGTGATGGCTGACTAGGCCATCTTTCGATACATATGCAGCTAGAGACAAGAGCTCCGGGGTTCTGGTTAGTACATCATGTTGTTCCAACAATAGGGTTGCAGATCCCTTTAGATCCTTGGGTACTTTCTCTAGCTTCTCCATTGGGAGCCCTGTGATACATCCAATAGCTGACTGTGAACATCCACTCCTGTGTTTGCTAGGCCCCGGCATCGTCTCACAAGAGACAGCTATATTTGGGTCCTTTCAGCAAAATCTTGCTAGTGTATGCAATGGTGTCAGCGTTTAGAAGCTGCTTATGGGATGGATCCCTGGATACGGCAGTCTCTAAATGGTCCATCCTTTCATCACAGCTACGAACTTTGTCTCTGTAACTCCTTCCCTGGGTGTTTTGTTCCCAATTCTAAGAAGGGGCACAGTGTCCACACTTTGGTCTTCATTCTTCTTGAGTTTCATGCATTTAGCAAATTGTATCTTATATCTTGGGTATCCTAAGTTTTGGGCTAATATCCACTTATCAGTGAATACATATTGTGTGAGTTCTTTTGTGATTGTGTTACTTCACTCAAGATGATGCCCTCCAGGTCCATCCATTTGGCTAGGAATTTCATAAATTCATTCTTTTTAATAGCTGAGTAGTACTCCATTGTGTAAATGTACCATAATTTCTGTATCCATTCCTCTGTTGAGGGACATCTGGGTTCTTTCCAGCTTCTGGCTATTATAAATAAGGCTGCTATGAACATAGTGGAGCATGTGTCCTTTTTACCGGTTGGGACATCTTCTGGATATATGCCCAGGTGTTTGTTTAACTTTGCACTGTACTAGTTTGTGGTTCTTTAATACTTTCAAATCTATAAATCAGATCAGACAGAGATTACCCAGAGATTTAAGTGTCTATATGCTAGTCGTTCTTTGGTACAGAAACCTAACTTTCAGTGAACAACTGAATCAAGAGCAAATTCTGCCATATATACCATATAGGACAATTTGTTTGCTTTTGTGGTCCATAGGAAGTGTCAACTAGCAAGATAAAAAATCCTAAATTACAGTCAGCTTGTCATAATTTTATATAGTTACGTTCCATCTCAGCCCAATGTATAATCTACTCACTGCAGACATCCCTGGAGCTCTGAAGTTCTCCATTTATGTTTGTATTAAGTGAGATGAAGATGCGGGTACTGCTTGTGCAACTGCCATGATCCCCCCATTAGCTTTGGCTGTTGATGTCTAGCTTGTGATATCTTTCTACCACACATGGAGGTGCACCCAGAACAAAGTTTTCTTGAGAGAGAGAAAAAAACAGTACTTTTTTATGAAAGCATATGAGAATAAGAGTGAACGATAGAAGCCTAAGAACTGATAAATACTGATCAATTTGGGAAGCCATTTACCTGCATAGGTTATGGGTTACCTGTAGATTGTCCTTGGTAAAAGCTGTTATACAGTGCTCCATGTCCATGATTGACAGTAAGGTGTATGAAGGGGATGTCTGCTTCACTCTCCAAGTTCTCATTAAATGTATGAATTATAAATGAATAAAATGGAATTTCTAGTTAAGTTAACATCAAAAGTCCCAGGAACTCTGGGGGTGAGAGTCACACCCCTGGGACACTGAGCTGTTCCTCTCTGTGTAACTGTTATGCTAGAATTGAACTTAACAACTAGGATATTGGGGTCACAGTTTGGGAATCAAACCTCTTTTCATCATTTAAACTGCTGGGTGGCCTCTGGTGTGATGTGTTTAGTTGTTAAACATGTCAGCTAATACCACAGAGAAACCTCATGCATTAAAAGTGACAGACATATTGAGGGTCAAAGATTAAAGGTGAATCACTAAGGGCTTTTTAACTGCATCTCTGTTGTTATAACCGTGTCTAGTAGGTTAGATCCATGAGCAAAATGAATTATGAGGCATCGTGGTGAGCAGAAACTCTTTTAGGCTATTCAGGAATTGTTTTCCTGTTGAGCTAAATAATCTGTACATAGTATGATATTCCTGCATTTTTATGTCATTTGTACAAAGATGCAATTACTCATCTTTAAATCATTTAACTACTTAAAAACATAAACATATGCATGTGTGCTACAGTACATGTACGTATGTGTGAATATACACTCTCTGGTAGACAGGATCTAACAGTTCAGTACCCAGAATCTATACACATACACAGAAGCACACTTAATAAAAATAACTAAATCTTAAAAGGTTTGCATCTTTATCTCAAAGGGTTTCATTATTCCATTTCCATATAATCATATATTTAAATCACTTTTACCCTCTCTTACAATTTTGCCCATTTGTCTACATTAATGTTATAGCAGAAATTTATCATATTGCATATTCAATAAATACAGAACTATGTAAGTTTATACTAACGAACACATAAGTAGTCAAGGATATGCTTGGCCTTGGATGCAATTTAGTACAAAAACTCAGAGAATGTGTTTCCCATAGTGCTATTTATTTTCTTTCAAATTAATAAATAATAATTGTATATTTTATGAACACAGTCATCCATACATACATACATACTTATATATACAATGCACACCATTCCAAATGTATGCTGATTATAATAATTATAAAACCATCTTCTAACATTTCTTCTTGATTGTCTTCTTTGATTGTTTCATGCATGTTTTCAAAGTCTTCCTCTTCCATTTCTTCCCTTGTGTTTCTTTCCTCATTTTGATTGATTCCCTCCCTGTTACTACCAGTCCCTTTCCAAGACTCATGAATTCTGGCTTTGTTTTGAGATCCATTTATTTTAGCCAGGGTCATCTGTGTCACCACTGGATTGGAAGTATCCATTGGAGTCTCACTGGGTTACCAGTAGGTACACAACTGAATGTAATGACCCCACATTCCCCTGAATCTATAATTAATAATCTGTAACTAATAATCCTGAGCCTGGTTGTTGATGAGCCTATTCTTATGGAGACCCAGTGCACACATCCATAGCTACTATAAAGCTACAGTTGCAATGGGTGTGCTTGCACAGAAAATGACATTATATAGCCCTTCTCCCTACATTCTGGCTTTGGCATTCTTTCCACCTCTCCACTCTTATGTTTTCTGTACCTTACAGGGGTACAGTGAAAATGTCTGGTTTGAGGCTGAGTGTTGCTCTTCTCATTGCTGACATATTCTCTCAGGAGCTCCAACAGCCAGGAGTCTCTACTGTTTACTGGCAAGAGACTTCTCTGATTAAAACCAAGAGTGGCATATGTATCAATAGAGATATTTGATACTGCATTGATATGCTAAATAGTAGTGCTATACTCAGTTATGTGGTCTGTTCTACCTTGGGTTTCTAACCAGATTTACAGCAGTAGGCACAGATCCTTCTCCAGGAGCAAATCACAACTATTCTTTCTTCTCCTTCTCCCCATCCCAGTTTCTCTATCTCCTTCTACAGCCTAGTATTTCCTACTTTATTTTTGTTCCTTCCTTTCTTCTTATAGTCTGCACATGAGAGAAAACATACAATTTTATCTCACCTGATGACCTCCAGTTTTATCCATTATTGTATAACTGCATTCTTGTTTGAGGCTGAAACTCATATCCCATTCATGCATATTTCACATATAGATCACATTTTGGTAGTGTGTTATTTTCATACAGTGATAGTCACCTAATTTTGTTAGCTATTATTATCACAAAACTAAAATAGACGTACTATTCAAGAGTACACAGTGATTATTAAAGCACTAATATAAAAAGGGCATATGTCATACAGTACTAGACCATACTTACTGTACACTAGACCACTGAATATAACTATACTTACTGTACATTCTTCTGACTACTTCTAAACACATTCTATTCACAAAAAAAGGAACTTTTAGAACCATCCTTTATGCACATGACTACATTGAAAGTAAATCATGATGTATACAAAGCAGACTGAGGAAATGAGAAGATAGTGCACTGAGAAATCCATATCCAGGAGTCTAATGAAATACCATGCTATGTGATAGTGGTAATTCAAGAGCGTTATGTGACTTGGGTTCTTTGAGTCCATGAGTCAGCATATTTGATTCTACATCCTTAAAGACATCAGCTAAAACTCTCAGGATTAAATATACAAGAAGTATACAAAGGGATGCAGTTGTACCCTGCAGCTATCATTACAAGCTTTAAGTTCCGTGGCTTTGCAAATGCCTGTCTTAGTAATATTTTAAAGTATTTAGATGATGTGCGAAACTCTAGAAAAATCTAAAAACTCTGTTTTGGTTTGTTCTTTACCTGTTGTTTATAGTGTTAAGCCTGTTGTTAACTTACAAGTCAATATGGCATTTCAGCAACTATGAACACTCTGGTACCTGAAGATGTTTGCATTACCTGAACTTTCCTTGTGTTTTAACTATAATCTCTGTCTCAGGTAGATGGAACTCAAATATCTCCCGCCTCAAGTTTTCCTATTTCACGCCCGCCTCCGCGAAGCCTCAACAACAATGCTATGAATTAGCGGGCTGGGAAGTTGTTTTTCTTCAAATGTTCTTGAACTCAGACACAACCTTGATAAGAGTTTACCATTGCCCTGCCCTTCCACGATAGGCTTGAGAGAGATTATTTACTCTCCTGTGTGTGTGTGTGTGTGTGTGTGTGTGTGTGTGTGTAACATTTGAAGTCCATTATGTCGCCCCATTATACTTCAGTGTCAAGTATGCTGCTAATTGCAGGGATGTTGTTAGCCACTGATAAGTTCTACTCAGAGTTAAGGCATCTGTCTTTAAATATAGTGGACTTCTTTTAAGCTTAAGAGACTTCTCCATGCTTATGGGACGTGGCTGTACTCTGCCTTCATGTCATTTCTGTAAATGTAGTTCCACTGAAAAGCTAGCTACTGTTTTAGAGATAACAGCTAGGCCAAATATTACTCAGAAGACAAATATAGAAGAGACTAAAGTTACTATAACCACATTTGGCACATTATGTAATCTGGGTCTATTATTTTTCTCTCTCTGCAACCTGTCACAAAGCCTATGGGAAGGCAAATACATGTTTTGACACATTTTTCTTGGTGTGAACGGCTAGCTGTGCGTTCATTTGCTGCTTAAAATATATTTTCCTCATATCTTTTAACTCTTAGAGACAGAAAGGCTTGCCTGGCTCTGTATACCCAAATAAAGTCTGCATGATGGTATTTTTCTTGGTAATATTCGTTAGGGACATAATCCCTTAGGATTACAGGCTGAGAATTGTGCTTGTGTTAGAAGACTAGGTAGACACTCGGATCCCTCTTTCAGAATCAGACTCATTTTAATAAAGTCTCACATATTATATTTAATATTGACCGGAATGTCATTTTTAAATGTTTTAATGAAAATTAAAACTGCTAAATAAGCTGTGTATTCAAGTCAAAAACTCTTCACAGAATCCTCTGCCTACAGACAAATACCATAGGAATCCAAGTGGTAATGAGATCACTGAAGTATCCATTCATAATAATAAATGCATTCATATAATGAGAATATACTTGGGTTGGCCTGACAAATGTATTCTTTCCCCCATCGATGAATGGCCCAGTTACCAACTTCTCTGAAAGTTGATAGAAAATAAAGATTCAGTGTAGTGGAATTAAGTTGAGATAAATTCTGTTTGCCAGCTAAGCTGGGTTTAATATCTGTCCTTTGTAAAGCTGACCTCATTGAAAGCCTTTAGTCCCAGGGTCAAACTGTAAGGTGAAGTGTTCCTAGCTTTCCTTTTGCTTTGTTTTCTTGACCAACTTCTCAAAACGGGGGGGGGGGGGGGGGCAACGCAGTCCAATGGGCTTTGTTCTAGTGCATTCTTTGTCCACCTAAACTCAACCCTGAAGCCCCAATATTGTGTCTCTATATTGTTTATTTGCATATTTGCACATGTTCAAATCAAATATATTTAGAAAATGAGTCTAAAGAGTATTTGTTTTCATATTACTTGTTCGTCTGTTATATATAATTTGTATAATTATTTTCATTTTAAATCCTTAAGTTAGTCCTATGCAGCCCCTTGACTCTAAAACCATCAATCATTTCTTGTCTATGTTTCCTTAAAATGGCTTAGGTTGCCACATGAGATTCAGATTGAATTAATAACGTTGAGACCTCCCAAGATAGTTCACATGAAAAGGAAAGTAGGTATTTTTTTAACAAAAAAGTTTCTCCAAAGTTAAAATCTAGACTCTCCTGGTACAGAGGAAGGAGAGAAATACTATGAAGAATGGATGTATTTCTGCTGAGAACCCATTGCCATTATCTTTGGAATACTTCATGAATAGCTCTAGGATTTACCACCATGTCTACCTGGACAACTAGAGACAGACATATCATTGCAGGGTCCCTGTGAACAGAAGTGTCAGGTTTGGACTAGTGACATGATGCTGCAGGCTCATGTCAAGCCTGATATCCTAAGAAGATAACAAAACCCTGAAAGTTAAGTTGTCCTCTGATTTTCACAGGGCACATGTGACATCTCTGATCATACACATACATACAAATTAAATAAATAAATATAATGCGATAAAATAAATTTTAGAAAAAGGATCCTGTACTTGGCAATAAAGATGCAAATGATCAGAACAATCACATTCAATATTCAATACACGAGTGAAACTGATCAATTCCCTTTTAAAACCAATGTGATAATCATCTATAAATTGTATGAATAAATCTCTTTTTAGAGAAAACATATGGAGCTCAAGAATTCTGAATAAGAAAATTCTACAAATTTGGTGATTTGCATCCCTGTTGACAATTAAATGCCACCATTTCTTTATCTTGTGTCGAACATAATCCTGGGGAAGGACTGGACATTTTATCCCGTGTCATGCATATTTGAACGTCACAAAGGTTCAAAGGTTTCCACATGGCCTAGAACAGTAAACATTTGTCCTAAAGCCATCCCTCAGCTCCTGACTTGGTGTGTGATTTAATTGCCACCTCATTAACATGGGCCACTGGGTATGAATTTGTCCAAACAAAATACATCAAGAGGACTCACTATAATGTTCCTGGCTAGGGAATTTTTTTTTTAAACCACTGATGTTCCCTGCCCCCACCACGCCAAGTTCTTAAAACTTTAACTTCAAGAGCCTAGCTGGATAAACATGCCCTGTCCTCGAGGTCACCAGGTTAAGGATCAGTCCAATCCTTTTGAACTTTTCACTCTTTCTGAATAAATATAATCTAAGCACTTGTCAGATTCTAAAGCTGAAAGTCTACAAAGATAAAGGACGTGGCTGAATAGCAAAGTAAGCAAATATCTTGATGTCTCCTTGCATTTCTGGGCTCCTTGCCTTCCTTTCTGTGAGTGGCACATCGCTCATCCTTACGGAACCCTGTATTTATTCCTCTCTGGGCTTTGTGAATTCAAGAAGACCAAAAATGCACATGGGCAAGGATCAGAATGCCTTGATTATTTAATTTCTTTTGTAAAACTTTATAGGGAAAGTGGAAGAAAAACCAAAAAGTAAAACTCAATAGATTTGTGATTATATATGATTATAGCAACTAATACAATATTAATATATGGAACATATGTGGAGGAGTCAGTAGTCTCTTGACTCCAGATAATGACAACTCACTGTGCAATTTCAAAGTCAGGAATACTTCTATTACCTTGAACTCTCTGACTACTCATCTTAATGGTCTCCTATGAATGGGCTCTAAGCATTAATGTTTTCCTTATTATAGGAATATACAACTTTAAGCTTTTCCTTACTATAGGAATCTGTAACCGTACCTGGCACCTATGGGGTGACAGTGGTATATTAGAATGACATAGTTTCTTCAACATCTTCTCCCTTCATATTAGGTTCCTTGTCAGCCTCTCTTTCCCCATTTTAGATTATTGAGACTTGTGCTCTGTGCTAAAAGTACAGCACAACCCTTGCCCAAAGTTTAGTGTTAAAATTTAGAGCACAAACAGTATTTCTATTTTCATGACCATATAAATGTCATTTAATATTATGTCTGTGTTTATATTAATCACATATATATATGTACATAGTATCCATAATTGTATATATCTATACATATAGAGAGACATTTTAGATGTAGATGAATAGATGGTATAAAGACATGCATATACAAATGTGTGTTTTAAGGAATCAGTGGAAAGGGTCCTTGAATTCATGTTCAAATGAGTGACACCTCTTGATCTTAACAAACTTTCTTCCTTCTCTCACAAAATGATCCCTGAGCTTTGGGAGGAGTGGGTAGGTGATATATAGAACCTACTGGCTTCATAAGCAAGGCACTCATTTCCGCGTCCTGAACTGCCTCCTTTGGGATGGGTGAGCTATGCTTGCCCACTAAGCTCTGACTTTGCCAAGTATTTGAAAAGTTCAGTAACAGTAGGTGAACTGGGCTGGAAGAGGTGGAGCTAAGCTAACAGCCTGAAGTGGAGAAAGAAAAGCAAAACTCAGTAGGGGCCGAATTTGGGCTTGGCCTGTGCTACAAAGACATTACTTGGTTCCACAAGAAGGCTTGCTTCTGAGATGTGCCAAGGAACTCACCCAGGGACACACAACCAGTGACCAGCAGAGAGGTTCACATCTAGTTCCAAGTCCAATTTGAGGGAATGTCACCCCCTGAGCATCTATATTTTTGGATAAAAATACAGTCTCTTTGCCTGTATGTCTCTAAGGTTGGTGCTCAGAGCTCTCAGCAGCTGGCCCACCTGAAGCTTGAGTCAGCAGATGAAGTTGGCCTGAATATTAAAGCAGGCTCCTTTGAAAGACTCCTTTGAATGGGATATATATATATATATATATATATATATATATATATATATATATATCCCATTTGCGATTGAATATTTTGAATTCTCTAAGTCTGCACCTTCAGCAATTGTGGGTCTATGAATTAATAGCTATCTATTGCAGGAATAAGCCTCTCTGATGAGGGTTGAGAAATATACTAATCTGTGGGTATAAGAAGTAATTAGGGGTCATTTTAGTATTTTGTATCTTCAACACAGTAGGAGGAGGAGGAGGAGGAGGAAGAGGAGGTAGGGGAGGAGGCTCTCCTCTAGGGCTGTGACCTATCTAATCTCAGGCTCATGGGCCAATAACAATGCCAAGTATGGCTTTCATCTTGTAGATGCTCCTTAAACACAGTCAGAAGGTGGTTCGTTACCACATCTACAACAGTGAGCATATTTTGCCAGACCAGCCATTGTTGTAGCTCATAGGGCTCACAGCTGGGTGGGACAGATGCTTACTTTTCTCCTCTGGTTACATAGATAGCATCTTTCATCATTGTACAAACTACCCAGTAGAGATGAAGGTTCCAGATTAATACTAGTTTCCTTTCTCTATGTTCTGTGGCTCCAGTATGTGTTGTCTTCAGCAATAGGATCTTATCAATAATCCTGTAATGTTAACACTCACACACACACACACACACACACACACACACACACACACAGAGAGAGAGAGAGAGAGAGAGAGAGAGAGAGAGAGAGAGATGATAGATAGATAGATAGATAGATAGATAGATAGATAGATAGATAGATAGATAGATAGATGGATGGATGGATGGATGGATGGATGGATGGATGGACGGACGGACGGACGGACGGACGGACGGACGGACAGACAGACAGACAGACAGATAGATAGAGATATGTGTGTGTTTTCTGTGTCAAATTCATCTATTCTGCCCTCCCTCACCCTAATAAAATATCCTCACCAAAGTCTCCCTTTTCCTTTTTCACAGATACTGTTTCTAAGTTTGTGGCATAGCTGAAACCCTTGGTTAGATTTATTCTTCTTCTTCTTGATTAAGTATTATGCTTTATATCTCCCTACTTCTTACTTTATTTTCTCATTTTATTATAGCATATCATAAAAGGACTTCCCAAGAAAAGGTATATGAAAGGTACATTTTTTTGATTTTTATTTCCTCTCATAGCTGTACAATATCTCAATTGGGTATAAAGTTTTGTTTTTAATAGGATTTCTCACACTTTTTATGCTCTGTCTCATTGTTTCTCTGTGGTGTTTATAGAGGAGAGTCAATGATAAGCTAATCCAAAGTCTCTCTTGTTTGTTTGTTTGGGGTTTTTGTTTGTTTATTTTTTATTGGATATTTTCTTTATTTACATTTCAAATGTTATCCCCTTTCCTGGTTTCCCCACTTGAGACCCCCTATCCCATCCCCCTTCCTCCTGGTTCTATAAGGGTATCCTCCTACCCACCCACTCCCACCTTTCTGACTTGCCTTATAGACTAGATAAGAAGTCTGCAACCTAGCTCCCCCGTACTAGCTGAGAAGTCAGGCAGCAGCTGAAACTTGGTTCTCCTTTTTCTCTCTAAAATACTTTTAGAATCATATCCTTCTGTCACATTTTAAGTGTTTCCAGTGATAGAATGGATTTCTTTGAACTTAAGTACTCTGTGAGACTCTGTAGGTTAATGTATTCTTTTGCTTAAAGGTGATTTGGTTTGGTCATTTCTGTAAGAGTCAGAGGTGTTAGATGTCCACAAAACAGTGTCTTCCAGACAATGCAGGACTGATGCACATATGAACTCACAGAGGTTGTTACTGCACACATAAGACCTGCACAAGTTCAAACCACACACATCTTAGGGAGAGTAGACCCGAAGTTCTACCCCTAACCAAGAAGCTCTTTGCATTTGACTCCTGATGTAAATAGAAAACTTGGTTTTCTCAAATGGAGATTCACTGGTTATAGCAACCACACTCCAGTGCATGTCCCATGTTCAGGAGTAGTTGCCCAACACAAATTGGATACCATGGGCGGGGGGGGGGGAGAGAGAGAGAGAGAGAGAGAGAGAGAGAGAGAGAGAGAACATGAAGTCAGGTAATTAGGAAGATGGGGAAGACTCTGACAAGAGTTGGTGCAAGGGAAAATTATGATCAAATATATATTTTATGAAAAATATAATAAACATTTAAAAATCTTCTCTTTTATTTCTTCCTTTCTGGGGCTCCTACTACCGTGACAGCTAGCCAGTTATCCTGACTTGTAATATATAGCATTGCATTTCAGTCTGTTTGTCAATCCTTTCATGGCATCTCTGTTCTTTCTGCTGATTCACTTATTATAACAACCTCCATTTTAGTTTTCAAAGACTCTTTCTTTCCTATATCTTTTAAATATAATTCTTGATTTATTTCTTTTGTAGCAATAACTCCTCAAGTTTGTTTATTATATCATGATTTTTATAACGTTTGTCTTACATGTTTCTTAAATTAAGTGTGTCCAGCTTGCCCACCTCAGTACCCTTCCACGGCATTCCCAGGTTCTCTAGTATGTTTCTCCTGTTTGATATCTTCTTGCATTTAAAGAAAAGTGGATGCCTTCTATGTCCTTCTTTTGATCTTAAAAGGTGGTTTAGCCTTTAAGTCTGTGATGAATGGAGATTCCTGAGGCTAGAGGAAATACAGGGAAAGATAATCCAAGATCACACTAAGGTGAAATGTGATTTCCTAGTGGTGGGAACTATGATTTACATATAGTTTCACTGTGTCTTCCCAGGTTCATGATTAAAAGTTTGGGCCCCAATGAATCTTGGGAGACTATGGGATTGTTAGGCGGGCAGTTGTAGGTCATTGTGGGTACTGCTTTTAAATTGTTATGCAATTACTCTTTTCTGTCAGGCTATTTATTGTGTTTATTATACACAAGTAACACATTTAAATTGGAATTTATATAGTATATAAATATTTAATAGAGTCTCTGAAGGAAGAAAAGGCAAAATGCACTCTCTTTAACTACAGTAATTATTGTCTAAAGCATCATTAAATCCATGTAAATCATTGAGTGGATTCTCAATTTCTTGACCATTTTGGAAAATGGTCTTCCAGCATTTTTTTGTTTGTATGATTTAAAATTACTCTCTAAATAATAGTCAACTATTTTTGTAATTTTAACTGTATTGATTCTGAATATGTCAAAACTTCACATCTTAGAATTCTTTTGATAAACCTCTTTCTTCATATGTCAGTTGGTGTGTACATTTTTTTCCTGGGCTTCCTTTACCTAATAGGTACAGATTATTTACCAAACACTGGCAGTTCTCTTGAAATCTCTGAAAATATGTGTCCTAGTTTGTCTTGTACAGTGTTGGATATCATGTGCCCTTTCGTGGGTGACATTTTATAATATGCAGTGTAAGTGACCATGAATTATAGCAGACTTAAGGTTTCCAGTCATTTGCTGTTTGCTGATATACTTTTTCTCCCTTGTCAGAACTGGGAACACTACCTATTAGTGCATTTCATATTGATAAATGCACATAGCCAAGCAAGGATTAAAGGAAGGGCAGAGCAAAGAGCTGCTGGCCGGGCAATCTTTTTGATAGAGCTTTGCTTTAGAAAAGGTTACAGAGCCTGCCTCTGCTGCTGGGTTAAAAACACAAGACACGTTTTATGGCATGCCACTTGGAAATGTAAATCACTGGAAGAAATTATCAAAAAGTATTGAACCAAAACCAAAAGGAAAAAATGAAAAAAGGCAGGTAGAGAATACGGAAGAGAGAAAAAGTCTCAGAAAATGATCTTACATGACAGACATACAAGTACCTTAGGAACATGACATTGTGAAGGTAATGTACACAAAGCATCTCCCAGTTCACGTGTTTTTGAAATTTGTCATTTGGAAGAAGAGCATGGTACTGTAGACAGTTGAAACTCTGTTGTGTTCAGTGACCTTTTAATACAGAAGAGTCCTTTCAGAGAAATTTCAAATTCACTCATGTATATGCCACAGAATTTGCTTGCCAGGGAGTGTCATGTTACTACAAGCCTTTATTCATGGGCAAGACTGCCTAACTGTGGGAAGAAAGGAGCTTTAGAGTATTGCTCAGACATTTCAGAAAGAGGTCTTGCCAGATTTGTTTTACTGTCTAAGTACGTAGAACAAAGCATTACAAATAATATTAAGAAACAATTGTATAAGTGGTCTACAGACTTGATGCAAACCTCATAGAAATACCACATCATTTGCAAAACAGAAAAAAACTTATGTATGTAGATAAGTAAAACCCAGTGGATTATCAAAGCAATCTGAGCAGAAGAAACAATGTTGTTTCGTAATACCTGACTTCAAGTCACACCACAGGTTCATGGTAACAAAATCAGCATGGTCCTGACACAAAACAGACACATGGATCAATAGAATAGAATAGGATAGGATAGGATAGGATAGGATAGGATAGGATAGGATAGGATAGAATAGAATAGAATAGAATAGAATAGAATAGAATAGAATAGAATAGAATAGAATAGAATAGAATAGAATAGAATAGAATACTCAGGATTAATAATAGAATTAAATACATATAGCCTGAATTTTTTCAAAGATGACAAAAGTATTGGTGAAATGGTAGCCTCAGGGTAGCAATATGGCTCAGAGTGAAGATAAAATCTGCACAAGGCCAATAACTTAAGTCATCTTCCCCAAACTTTCAAAGGCAGAAAGACAAAATCTACTAAACAAAGTTCTCCTCTGACTTCCATACACAATGGTACCCATGCCATGCTCTCTCTCTTTCTCTCTCTCTCTCTCTTTCTCTCTCTCTCTCTCTCTCTCTCTCTCTCTCTCTCTCTCTCTCTCTCTCTCTCTCTCTCTCTCTCTCTCTCTCTCTCTGTGTTTGTGTGTCTGTTCACTGATTTCACAAACATCCTTGTGAAATCCTTGTGTTGTTCTGGATCAATGGATGCTTGACTCTGGCCTCATTCTTATCGTTAAGTTTTCTTTACAGACCTCTTCCTCTGTGACCATCCCTAGCCTCATCTTATTCACTTCTTGTCACTTGCTTGTCAGAACTTTTCTGGCATCCCCCTTCCATACTACTGCTCATGCAAACTGATTGTTATGGCTGCTTCACTCCTTTTAGCCTAGAACCATTAATCCCCCTTGGCACATCCCCCTGTCAACTAAAAATGTTAAGTGAATACATTATTGTATGAAGTGTAACCTATATTCACCATCTAGAAATGGTACTAAATATCAATTCCTTGACAGTTGATAATAATAGTCTTTGTGTATGGAGATTGTCTTTGAGCCCCGTTGAGCTGACTGGAACCCATGCTTATAGCTCATTCTACACCCGTCCTCCTGTTCAAACAAACAAAACAAAACAAAAAGACAAACAAAAAGCATCATGCTTTATATGTGCTTCTCACACAAGAGAGTGAACACTGGCGTGTCCAGTCTTAAGCCACCCTTAACTCCACAGTCTACAACTAGATATTTCTCTGTCAACTCTGACTTACTTTCCTCTAAAATTGGACGTTTCTGTCAGATCCCCACCCACTTTAGGGCCCTCTGGTTCCTTGGTTCTATGGGATATGTCTGAAGGCATGCTGTGTTGGGAGATGCAAGCCAAGGACAGGAACAGGTCCAGTAATGAGTCACGGGTAAAACTAAGTTTGGCTATAGATAGGTGAAGGATATTTGTACCATGTTAGATGCAGCAAGTCTCAATGAACAGAGGTTTCTGACAATGAAAACCCTGTGTCCCTTGAGGTGGTATTTAGCACAGAAATATGGGGAGCAAACACTTATGACACTATAAAACTAATGTAACTAAGAAAGGATAAAGCGACTCTTGGCTGTTTCAAAAAAATACCCTCAGTAGGTAGATAGAGATAGAGATAGAGATAGAGATAGAGATAGAGATAGAGATAGAGATAGAGATAGAGATAGAGATAGATAGATATATAACCATTTGTTCCTTAAATATTAAAAGCATAGGAGTTTTGGGGGGCTTCTTTTTTGGCTTTTTATAACTAGCTTTGCTTTCCTCTGTCTTAGTACATTGTAAAGGAGGAAAATGATAAAACCAAACAATACTTTTTAGTGCACATCAACCACTCTGGGGCTAAAATTTAGTGCTGGTTCACGCCTAGCACAGTTTTATAATTTAGATAAAGAAAAGGGAAAATTGTTTCTCAAAGGTATATCAGGATTTCCAAAATTGTTACTCTTCTCATGGAACTTATACTGTATAATTTTAAATTGCACTGCAATTAATGAAAAATAAAGGAGATTTTTATTGCTGCATTGGAGAATGCTTCCAAAGTAGGAACTTTACAATGTGTGCTTGAATGTTGTTGGGGAAATCATAATATTCACTAGATTAAAGTCGAATGAGTTTTTAAACATAAAAGCAGGGGCTTTGAAACATGTTAATACCCTATATGAGGTGATTTTATGGATTCATGTATGCTATTTGTGTTCAGAAAACTATACTAGGTATTTTATATGTTATATATTCGTGTCTGTGTTTATGTACTTCTGATGGAACTTCAACAGGTTATAGTTTATATTTAAGTTATTTTCAACTTTGCCTATCAGGGTGGGGTACTCAGTAAGAGCCCAATGTTGATGAGAAGGGCTTTGTTTTATGTCCTATCTCACGCTGTTTCCTATTTATCTTTTTGTAGGGCTCAATCTCCTCACAGGAGAAGCAGAGATGAGTAACAATTGTAATATGATACTGCCTTTTGGATTTGTTTCAAGGAAAGCAAAAGATGAAAACTCCTTAATTGTTAGACATTAAATAAGCATAATGGACTGAGTTCTTATTTACTAAAGAAAAAACTTGCATCTTTTTCCTGGGTTGAAATATTCAAATCCCTTCGGCTTGTTATTCATGCACTGTGTACATGACAGAGCAGCTAAACATATTGCGAATATCAAACAACGCATTATAAATACTGCTAGAAAAGGCAGAAGTTGGGATTCTAGAAAGACAAATGAATGCTGTAGGCAGATTATCAATTTAATGGTGAGACTGAACAATTATTCCATGAGGTGATCTGTCTTAGTGAGTCCCAGCTTCTGCAATCTGCAGTTGCTATAAACGGTCTCTGATCCAATATTACATATGGTATTTTTCCAATCAAGATGGATTAATAGCTCTTACCCTAATAAAATTGTTTCCATGATTCAATCCCAATATATTTGAAGGATTAGTCATTTACATCTAGTCTATAAGATTAGTGGAGTGGTTTTCAATCTGATAATTTGTTATCCCTGAGAACTGTCTTTTGAGTTCAGCCATCTCCTTGGTTAAAGCACAGGAAAGGGATGAGATAGGTAAACATTAAACTTGGCGAACAATAATAGGATCTATGTGAAACAGGTTTTAAACATGCAGTCTTGCGTGCTTTTTTCGCCAGCTTATGAGATTGCACTGTTTTCTTACCAAACAGCATAATTTCAAGGTAACCTCTCATATAGCTGAGACATGTAGTGTTAGCTCTAAGGTGCTTCCTAGGAGTGGCAGCCTGATTCATCTTGTTTCTCACACCAGTGAGATAACATCTCTATTTAGAAAATGAAGAAGGTATATGAAAAGTGCTTGTGATCTCTTCTCCTGACTTTGAATTCCAAGGAATAAAATGATAGCCTAATTTACTGAGCTGATCTGGGTGCATGTATATGTTCTCCTCTATAGATCATCTCCCTGTTAAAGATAACAGGACAGATAAATTTGACCTGTCTTATGACTTTATAGTCTATCTCTTTTCCAACCCATCACTTTATATTAACCACAGAAGCCATGTGTCCTTGGAATCTACAGGAGTCGGTCTATGGCTCAGTTTTATGAACTAAAGAGTAGAGATGACATTTGTCTCCCTAAGTTGTGACAAATATGCTTGTTTCTTACAACAATTTTGGAAGATGCTCCCTAAATGGTAGTCCTTTTGTTTTCTTACTGCTAGAGTGTGTATGCTTCTAAAAGATAAGTTAAACTCATCCTTTGAATTTAATTCAAAGAGGAGGGGGAAGGGAAAGGGGGACAGGATTAGGTATAAGGTGTGGGAGGAGACAGGGGAGATGTACAGAGGGTCAGGGCTGTGTAGCAATGGGGGATGGGGGAACTAGGGGTAGCCACCAGCAAGTCCCAGATGCCAGGAAAGCAACAGACTCCCAGGACCCAACAGGAATAACAATAGCTGAAATACTGAACAAAGGGGAGAGAGAACCTGTAGAGACCATATCCAGAGGTTAGCCATGGCCACCAGGTTGAGGGATGAGGCCATTCATCCAACTTATAAGTATTAATCCAGAACTGCCCCTGTCTAAAGAAAATAGAGGGACAAAGAGTGGAGCAGAGACTGCCCCCCTGGGGATCCATCCTTTATGCAGCCACCAAACCCAGAGACTATTGCTGATACCAAGAAGTGCTTGCTTGACTGATAAAGCTGGCTCCTGAGCACAGGGACCCAAATGATGGAGTTAGGGGAAGGACTGAAGGAGCTGAAGGGGTTTGTAACCCCATAGGAAGAACAACAATATCAACCAACCAGAGTTCTCAGGGACTAAACCACCAACCAAGGAGTACACATGGAGGTACCCATGGCTCCAGCCACATATGTAGCAGAGGATGGCCTTGTTGGGCATCAATGGGAGAAGAGGCCCTTGGTCCTGTGAAGGTCTAATGCCCCAATGTAGAGGAATGCTAATGCAGTGAGGTGGGAGTGGGTGAGTTGGTGGGGGAGCACCCTCATAGAAGCAGGGGTCGGGTGGGGTGGGATAGTGTCTTGCAGAGGGATACTGTATGTGTTCCTTATTCAGTTTCTGCTTTAATGTTTAACTGAGTTACAATATGTATTAGTTTTATGCAAGTCATGCGATAAACCCTTTAGTTAAACAGCCCTGATTACAATTATATTCTCTTCTAACTGAAATGGAACCCTGTGAGTGTAATCTTTATTTGAATGCCTAGTAGAGGAGTGGGGGAGGGCAGGTGTTGGAAACTTTTGCTTGAGGGAGGTGAGAAAAGGGTATTGTACTGTTTGTAATGAAAGCTGTGATTTCCAGCATTTCTGTAGAAGCAACTATAAAGATGTAAATGTTCTTTAATTATTTTCACTTGTCAGACTGATGGCTCCCACAAAGGTGATTTAAGACAGCAAAAATAAGAGATGGCCATTTCAGGATTGATTAACAATTCTGGGTTGTTTTTTTTTCCACTTGATTAAGACCATCAGAGGTCAAAATGGAATTATATAGGCATCACTAATTACCCCTAAAGTGGGAACCAATGATAATGAACACAGCAAAAAAGTTCTAGAAGAAAACATTTGCAACTAACTTGTGTAAAATGAAATCTGAACCAAAGTTCTGCTAAGTAAAAAGAAAACATTTTGAGTTGTCAGAATTTCAGTATGACCAATGTCTGACAGACTCATTCCACATTGTTGGGTATTTGCAATGGATTGGTGGAGAATAAAATGTGTTCAAACTGATACAAATGAAAGAGATGACTCTAACAATGATCCTGGGATGACAGATTTTAAACAATGAGACAGCCTTGGGAAAGCCTGAATTCATGAGTCAGCTGGCATTCGTTCAGTCATTATGCCTTGTGGTGTAAGTTCACAAATAACACTTTAGAAAGACCATTCAGCTAGGAAAATCATACTCAAAGCCCTACATAAAGTTAGGAAGACTCCTTAGGTCATGTTTTTAAGAATTTAGAAAGACAGTCTTTTTGCTTCAATGGTCAGGACAGACACGTGATTGAAATAAAATTTTTTAATTGAATGTATGTTCTACAGAAAGATCCAGGGGGTGCCAAGAAGACACTTACAGGAGAAACACTGATAGGGAGATCAAAGAACTTATGGAACCTGCTCTTTGGTGAGCCCAGAGTGGGGAATGCAGGTTTCAGAGAAGCAGAGTAGCCACTGAGCAATTTAAAATAAGCAAATGCAAAATTGTAAGCAAAATGTCATGAAAATCCCTTGCCACAAAGTGTTAAGTTAAAATCCAAATATGGCCAACACTAGTTCTGAGGTATGAGAGTCCTAGTCTCCTGGCCTGTAGGCTTGTATTTTTCACAACCTACTTTAATAAGAGTTCTTAAATGTTTAAACCTTCCTTTTAGCTCACTATCCACCACAAGTAGTGGAAAGGAAAGGTTATTAGGATATGGGGGAAATGGACCTGCTTAGAAATAGTTCTCTGGGGCAATTCTAATCTTTGTTGTTCTCAGCCAGTCCACTCAGCAAACACCATATGTGAATCAGCAGGATCAGCTCAATCTAGAATAACCACAAGGTTCTACTGGATTGGCCAGTAGACTGCAAAAGTGGCAAGAAGCCAGTGGTATACCATAAGAACTTCTTTGGCTAGTATTTCTCTATGAAGTCACCATAAACGAAGACTAGCAATGCAATTTAAGGCAAACCCATACATGTACATTGCCAGCAAAGAATAGTGAGGTAGAGCAAAGCAAACCAATGATCTAGCTCCCATTCTCTGTGGGTTCATATTTCTATTCCTTCTAATCATCACACATCCTTTCACTTGTCCATTATAGCAAAATGCCCTTCTATCTGCATGCCCCAGCAAAATGTCAGTTGACACAACTGAGTTTCCAAAGAGACCAAAAGTTTCCACTTCACTGACTGTCTTAGGGTTTCTATTCCTGCACAAACATCATGACCAAGAAGCAGTTGGGGAGGAAAGGGTTTATTCAGCTTACTCTTCCACATTGCTGTTCATCACCAAAGGAAGTCAGGACTGGAACTCAAACAGGTTCAGGAAGCAGGAACTGATACAGAGGACACGGAGGGATGTTCTTTACTGGCTTGCTTCCCCTGGCTTGCTCAGCCTGCTCTCTTATAGAACCAAGACTACCAGCCCAGAGATGGTCCCACCCACCAGGGGCCTTTCCCCCTTGATCACTAATTGAGAAAATGCCTTACATTTGGATCTCATAGAGGCCTTTCCTCAACTTAAGCTCCTTTCTCTGTGATAACTCCAGCTGTATCAAGTTGACACATAAAACAAGCCAGTACACGACTCTTACCAGAGGAACTAAAATGGGGACCTCATCTAAGTCAGATGAGAACACACAAGATAAATCGACATAAAATCATAAGAATTACTAAAGATGTTCTTCATATGGTGCAAGGCAGGGCCTCACTGGCGATTAGGACATGTGTGACAAACTGCCCTCTTGAGCATTCAACTTTCATCTGATTGAAAGGATTCAATTCATTTGACTGAGATCGAACTGGTTATGATACCTGCTGGCAGTGGCATTCACTATAGTGATGACTCAGCTCATGACTCTGGTGCATCTTGTCATTGCCACCCTGTGGCTATCCCAAGGCCAGCCATGAGTATGTTCAGCATACAGCAAACTCCAGGGTCAGGGATAATTTTAAGTTGCTAGTAATATTTTTGGTTAATTATTTGATGAGAAAAGAATTTATGGCAATATGCATAAAATTATGACAAAGAAAATTTCTCAGGATGTTACCAGACTTAATTCTTTTGTGAATGACTTTGGGCATTTGAGAGGAGTAGATCACAGCCTTCTGACATGCTGTAAACATCTTCTTCCTGTATTTGGCTGCCCAGAGCTGCTCATATAAGATCTGATAATGAGAAAAAAAAGTACATGGCTCTAATTTAATACACTTTACAAGAGTACATCTTAATTTATTAAAATAACCACTGAGCTAATTGTTGGTGAAACCTCAATGTTTTACAGAAAATTTTGCTTTGACAAATATCCATACCTATTTTCATATGATGAAAAAAAGATGAGGACGAATTTAGAATTAGAATTAGATAGAACTAGGTGGAATTTTAAAGGTTTTTTTTGTGTGTGTGTGTGCATGCACACATGGGCATGGATGTGTATTTATATGAGTATAGTGCCTACAGTGATCAAAAACATCATATCTCCCTGGAGCCAGAGTTGACAATTATGAGCCAGTCAATATGGATGCTTGAAACCAAACATTTGTCCTCTGCAAGACCTGTAATCACTCTCAACCACTGAGCCACTGCTACAGCCTTGAGAGTTTACCCATTGCCTTTCTGCTAACTTGCTTTAGAATTTTATAGAATTTGCGGATTTTATGTTAAAAGATATGAAAACTCCTCACAACAATGCACATGCTGCCTTTCATTGACGATTCTCATGGAGAGGCATGTCAGGATGAGATGGGGTTCAGTGGCCACAGATACTTAATCCTGGAGTGAAAAGAATCTCACCTGTGAGCTGATGGCTGGTGTATGGCACTTGGAAGACTTCATGTCATGCTTCACAGCAACGTGCTGGGATGTTGTCTTAGTCAGGGTTTCTATTCCTGCACAAACATCATGACCAAGAAGCAAGTTGGGGAGGAAAGGGTTTATTTGGCTTACACTTCCAGGCTGCTGTTCATCACCAAAGGAAGTCAGGACTGGAACTCAGACAGGTCAGGGAGCAGGAGCTGATGCAGAGGCCATGGAGGGATGTTCTTTACTGGCTTGCCTCCCCTGGCTTGCTCAGCCTACTCTCTTATAGAACCCAAGACTACCAGCCCAGGGATGGTCCCACCCACAAGGGGCCTTTCCCCCTTGATCACTAATTGAGAAAATGCCTTACAGTTAGTTGGATCTCATGGAGGCATTTCCTCAACTGAAGCTGCTTTCTCTGTGATAACTCCAGCTGTGTCAAGTTGACACACAAAACCAGCCAGTACAATTGACCCCTTGTCAACTTGACACACAAACACATCACTAGTAAGCCTCAACCCTTACATTCTTATTCATCCCCAAGATCTAAATAACTTTAAAAGTCCCACAGTCTTTACATATTCTTAAAATTTCAATCTCTTTAAAATATCCATCTCTTTTAAAATCCAAAGTCTTTTTACAATTAAAAGTCTCTTAACTGTGGGCTCCACTAAAACAGTTTCTTCCTTCAAGAGGGAAAATATCAGGGCACAGTCACAATCAAAGCAAAAATCAATCTCCAACCGTCGTCCAATGTCTGGGATCCAACTCACGATCTTCTGGGCTCCTCCAAGGGCTTGGGTCACTTCTCTAGCCATGCCCTTTGTAGCACACACATCGTCCTCTGGGCTCCAGATGCCTGTACTCCACTGCTGCTGCTGCTCTTGGTGGTCATCTCGTGGTACTGGCATCTCCAAAACACTGCGTGACCCCTTCAGTCCTGGGCCTTCAATTACAACTGGGGCTGCACCTTCACCAATGGCCTTCCATGGCCTCTCACAGTGCTGAGCCTGAGCTGCTGTGTGACCCCTTCATGCCTTCAAAACCAGTACCACCTGGGTGACCCTTACACATTACCAAGTCCCACTGCAGAAGGAGTACAACCTTGCCTATCTCTGGAACACAGCCTCTTTGTGCTTTCAGAAAACACTTCCCAGAAGATGTCACCTCAACGATGCTGGTCTCTTCTTAATCACCGCTAATTTCTTAGCTCCAGCTAACCAGCATCAATAGTCCCAGTAATGCAAAGTTTTTGCTTTAGTAGTTCTGGTATCTTGTTAATCACAGCTGATTCTTCTGCCCCAGCTGACCAGAACTACAAAATCTTCACAATAAAAACAGCAATGGCCCTGAAGAGAGTCTTTAATTTTCCCTCTGAAATTTCACAAACCAGGCCTCCATCTTCTGCACTGTTCTCAGCATTATCTTCCAAGCTCCTACACAACATCTGACAGAGCTCTTAACAACGAATGGATCTTCAAGCCCAAAGTTCCAAAGTCCTTCCACAGTCCTCCCCAAAACATGGTCAGGTTGTCACAGGAATACCCCACTCTGCTGGTACCAATTTGTCTTAGTCAGGGTTTCTATTCCTGCACAAACATCATGACCAAGAAGCAAGTTGGGGAGGAAAGGGTTTATTTGGCTTACACTTCCAGGCTGCTGTTCATCACCAAAGGAAGTCAGGACTGGAACTCAGACAGGTCAGGGAGCAGGAGCTGATGCAGAGGCCATGGAGGGATGTTCTTTACTGGCTTGCCTCCCCTGGCTTGCTCAGCCTACTCTCTTATAGAACCCAAGACTACCAGCCCAGGGATGGTCCCACCCACAAGGGGCCTTTCCCCCTTGATCACTAATTGAGAAAATGCCTTACAGTTAGTTGGATCTCATGGAGGCATTTCCTCAACTGAAGCTGCTTTCTCTGTGATAACTCCAGCTGTGTCAAGTTGACACACAAAACCAGCCAGTACAGATGTCAACTCAAAGAAAAGATTAATATCCCAAAAGGGCTATGTTTTCTCTACTACCATCCAATAATACTGAGCAAATTTATTCATATACTAGTTAGTTGATTATAAAGGAAAATAAAATAATTCAGTATTTTCTAATCAGTTAGAATATTATTTGACAGTTTATGCAGAGACTTTTCAAAATGAAAACACCCAAATGTGCTTTTCCCAATGTTAGATAGTATCATCTTCCTTCAATGTCCATGTAGTTTCCTAGAACAGAATCTAACTTCACGATGAATCATTTGTTCCCAATCTTCAATTTTAATGATCCACTGCCTTGAGCTTTTCTCTCCTGCTGTGCATGTTTTCTAAGAATGTGATAGCCTAGTTAATATGGAGATCCTTGTGCTGAGTCAGGACAAGTTCTACTTAATAATTAGCATATTTTGTTGGGAATATCACATGACCTCTACAATTTGTTATCTGTAAGAAGTGAAAGACAAGCTGAGTTGAAGTTTTGTCTACTTTTGTTTTTGTTTTTGTTTTTTTCTTTTTTTGAGACAGGGTTTGTCTACTTTTAAAGCCAAAATATTTTCTCTCAATGACATCACGTTCCGTGGGCATCTTGAGATAGGTCTAGCTATCACATTAGCCATGGGCATGTTAGCATAGTGCTTTCTATCACAGCGGGCATGGCAATGTCGAGACCAGACTAGCCATCATGAGAGCCATGCTTATAAAGTTTTAAGATTTAGCTTGGGAAATATATGTCTGAGTATGGACATTGTATTAGGACAAGTTAAGGTGACAGAGATGATTGAGCTTCCAGATAGGTGGGTAAATTATGATGGAGCTATTCTACCAGACTCAGACAAGTATTTTCAATGAGAAGACAAGTAGAAAGTTTGGCAAGGTAGTGGATAGTAAGTCCAAAAGTCTGAAGACCTGAAGCACTTCTTTTGAGAGCCAAGACCACTGATATGGGTGTGTCCATACCCTCTTGGAATTAAAGAACATTTGTCTACATTATCTGACATGTATTCTGCTCTCCTATCCATTCTTCTATGAATGGGAAGCATGGACTTTACATAATGATGACAGCATAGGGGGACCTCAGTACTGTTATGGACATTGATACTCAGGCATACTCCTTACCTGTAGCCCTTGCTACCTCCTGGAGCAATAGATATAGACTGCAGTGCTATTGCCAGTTCACTTTCAGATGAAGTAAATAGTCTTGTTCATTACTATACATTGAAACTTTGAAGAGGACCTGTTATTACATACTGTCTGTCAGGAATGTATGCATGGGATGCTGATGCATTTGGTGAAATAGCAGATATTAAGCCATGTGAGGGATGGAATCTGTGAGGGATGGTCAATAAGTGGTATGAGAATTGAGGTATATGGGTATTATTCCCTTGAAGGTAACATGTTCTTCAGGATCTGCCTGACCACAGGCTACAGACTTGCTCAGGATTTGTGACTAGTATTAAGGACTTTTAATCAGTTTATCTGAGTTTCACACATAATCTCCCCACAGCAAGACAAAGGGTGGTGGAAAATTGTGTGTTTAGATCCTTTTGAAAAGAGGTCAGTGAAATATAAGTTGGAATAAATATTTTTATGGGCAGTGATGTCACTAAGAGTGAGTTTAATATGATGTTCTCCCCAGATATGAGGTACAAATATATTAGACTTAAGGAGCTTTTCATTCATGAATCCTACCACTGATTGATTCAAGGCAGTGCTTGGGATGATGTGGCTGGGAAATTTTCTTAGTGAAGAGGAAACTGCAAAGGAACAACTTGTGTTCTAATCCTAACAGTGACATGCACCCTCCTTAAGAGAACATACCTGTTAAGACTACGGTCAATTCATGTAATGTAAGTGCAAAGCCTTGGACTGGAGGTAATTGTTAGAGTTGAAGCATTCAACTATGTGAGGGCACTGCTTCTAAATACATCTTTCTTAGAATCCCCTGCCATGATTTTGAGAAATGAAGTCCTAAGTGAGACTTTCGATTTGTTCTAAATTCTATAAGCATGGTGTTCCCATACTTCTTTCTCCAGAAAGGATTTAGGGATAGAAATATAACTAGAGTAGCAATTCCTCATGTGACAGGAGATTGTGGGTAGTTCCCAGCTGGGCATTAGCTTAAAGAGAGCTTTATGAATCTGCCCAGAGAACACCAGAGCCTAAAATGTCAAAGAGAAGGGAGTCCACTTGGGAATCTCTAACAGAATGATACCTAAGAAAAGCTATTTAATTTTTTTAACATCAATTTTACTCTCATATAAAATTGTATTATAACCTAGCTCTATAAAATTGCCTATTAAGTTACACAATATATATAACATGTCTACTAAAGTGGCTAAGAATAGCATGGTAGGTTCTTATTAATCACTAGCTATAACAATTTTAACCGTTAAAATTTGGCCCCATAGGAAGAAGTGCGTTTACTTTCTCATTGCCATAGAGTGCTGTTCACTCAGTTGATTCAAGCTCATTTGATCTATCTATGTCTTTTACATTGCATAGCCAACCTATGAGGGAGTACCAATATTTCTACTTCAAAATGTTTCAAATCCATCCATCTCTCTGTGTCCTCATATACAGCACTGTAGCCCAGGATATCTTCATTTCCCACTGACACAGAAATGTAAGCTTTTAACTAGCCCCCTTGCCTTCATTATCGACTTCTAAAACCTTCTATACAGAGCAATAGCCAGAGTGATCTCTTCAGCAACACAGGTTGGCATGAACAACGCATGCTGAGATGTGTTGAGTGTGTTGCTATTGCACTTAGATCGGATGTTCACACCCTAGTCATTCTTAGCTATAGATTCTCGCGTTGTGATCCCACATTCACCTGTAAGCTTCGCTTCTGCATGTCACGCCACCTCATTATGTCTTCATGTGGTGGAACCCAGCTATGTCAGCTCCATGAGCTGAGTCTCTCTTCTCCATGTTCTTTGGACAACAATCTCTTTTCCATCCTCTTGAGTATCACTGTCAGGCTCAGCCTACTTCATAGCATATGCCATAGCTTATTTGTATTTGCTTATTGTCACCTTTGATGTCACTCATTGCCCATTCCAACAGTAAACATTTTTATGCTCATTGTAGAATTTATAGTACTTTAGAAAATGGGACACACTAATGAGACACTCTTGAAAGTACTTTATGTTTTAGTGGGTTACTGTAGATGATATAAGTATAATTTATTTCTTTTTTATTGGATAATTTAGTTATTTATATTTTTAAAATTTTTTATTGGATTTTTTTGTTTATGTTTCAAATGCTACCCCCTTTTTCATTTCCACTCTCCAGAAGCCCCCATCCCTTCTCCCTCTCCCTGCTTCTATGAGGATGTTCCCTCACCCACCTACCCATTCTACCTTCCTGCCCTTGTATTCCCCCTACACTGGGCATCAAGCCTTCACAAGACCAAGGGCCTCTTCTCCCATTGGTGCCCGACAAGGCCATCCTCTGCTACATATGCAACTGGAGCCATGGGTCTCTCCATGTGTACTCCTTGGCTTGTGGCTTAGTCCCTGGGAGCTCTGGGGGTGGGGGGTCTGGTTGGTTGATATTGTTTTTCTTCCTATGAGGTTACAAACCTCTTCAGGTCCTTCAGTTCTTTCTTTAACTCCTCCATTGGGAACCCCATGCTCAGTCCAATGGTTGGCTGAGAGTATCTGTCTCTATATTTGTCAGGCTCTGGCAGAGTCTCTCAGGAGAAAGCTATATCAGGCTTCTGTCACCATGCACTTCTTTGTATCCATAATAGTGTCTGGGATTGTTGACGGTATATGGGATAGATTCTCAGGTGGGGAAGTCTCTGGATGGCTTTTCCTTCAGTCTCTGCTCCACACTGTATTTCCTCCCATGAGTATTTTGCTCTTCCTTCTAAGAAGGACTGAAGCACACAAACTTTGGTCTTCCTTCTTCTTGAGCTTCACGTGGTCTGTGAATTGTATCTTGGGTATTCTGATCATTTGGGCTAAAATCCACTTATCAATGAGTGTATACCATGTGTGTTCTTTTGTGATTGGGTTACCTCACTCAGGATGCTATTTTCTAGTTCTATCAATTTGACTAAGAATTTCACAAATTCATCATTTTTAATAGCTGAGTAGTATTCCATTGTATAAATGTACCAAATTTTCTGTATTCATTTCTCTGTTGAAGGACATTTGGGCTCATTCCAGCTTCTGACTATTATAAATAAGGCTGCTATAAGCATAGTGAAGCATGTGTCCTTATTATATGTTGGAGCAACCTTGGGTATATGCCTAAGAGTGTATAGCTGGGTCCTCAGGCAGTACTATGTCCAGTTTTCTGAGGAACCTCCAAACTGATTTCCAGAATGGTTGTACCAGCTTGCAATTCCATCAGCAATGGAGGAGTGTTCCTCTTTCTCCACATCCTCACCAGCATTTGCTGTCACCTGAGTTTTTGATCTTAGCCATTCTGACCGGTGTGAGGTAGAATCTTGGGGTTGTTTTGATTTGCATTTCCCTGATGCCTAAGGATATTGAACATTTTTTAGGTGATTGTTGACCATTCAATATTCCCAAGTTCAAAATTCTTTGTTTAGCTCTGTTCTCCATTTTTAAATAGGGTTATTTGGTTCTCTTCAGTCTAGCTTCTTATGTTGTTTGTATATATTGGATATTAGCCCTATATCAGATGTGAGATTGATAAAGATCTTTTCCCAAATGTTAGTTGACATTTTGTCCTATTGACAGTATCCTTTGCCTTACAGAAGCTTTGCAATTTTATGAGGCCACATTTGTCTATTGCTGAACTTAGAGTACAAGCCATTGGTGTTCTATTCAGGAAAATTTCCCCTGTGCCCATGTATTCGAGGCTCTTTTCCAGTTTCTCTTCTATTAGTTTCAGTATATCTGCTTTTATCTGAAGGTCCTTGATCCACTTGGACTTGAGCTTTGTACAGGGAAATAAAAATGGGTTGATTTACATTCTTCTATATGTTGACTGTCAGTTGAACCAGCACCATTTGTTGAAAATGCTGTCTTTATTCCAACTGGATGTTTTTAGCTCCTTTGTCAAAGATCAAGTGACCCTAGGTATGTGGGTTCTTTTCTAGGTCTTTAGTTCTATTGCATAGATCTTCCTGACTGTCTCTGTCCCAGTACCATCCAGTTTTTAATCCCCATTGCTCTGTACTACAGCTTGCAGTGAAAAACTTCCCCAGAAGATTTTTTTTGTTGTTGAGAATAGTTTTCCCTATCTTGGGTTCTTTGTGTGTGATTCCAAGTGAATTTGCAAATTGCTCTTTCTAACTCTCTGAAGAATTGAGTTAGAATTTTGTTGTCGATTGCATTGACTCTGTAGGTTGCTTTCAGCAAGATGGCCCCTTGGAGAGGGGCTTTCAGATGAGTTCCAAGTCCCTTCCTCCGAGTTTTGTGTCAAAGGTGTATGGTGTCTTCCGCAGTAGGATCTTACTTTAACCCTACTCTGTTTCATCATAGATTAGCACTTTTGTTCTAGAACTGTCATCACTGAGGAATACCAGAGAAGTATTTGAGAAAAAAATTTTGAAAGACACCCTTCATACATATCTTCATTTGGGGCCTGTGTCTTTGATTTCTTCTTGCAGGGTGAGATTCTTCGTTGTTATAGCAGTGATATAATGTGATACCAAGCAATCTACCCATCCCAATGCAGTCCCCCTTCACTTAGAAGCATTCCTTATCATTATGTGGAGCTCACTAAAGAAAGCAAATGTTTCCAGGATTCTTCACTTACCTTTTACTCCAGATTGTAAAGTAGATTTTTTTTTGAAATTCTCTTAATTCATCATATAACAAACTGTCTTCAAACCCATAGGTAAAAATAATTTACCAATAGTGGTATAATGTGCAATTACATATTTTTTTAAAAAAAAATCTCTTTTGGCTTTGAATTGGCAACACATTTAAGTAAGTGAGACTAAAATGTAATTCTATCATAACCCTCTGTGGCTGGTGATCACATTAATAAGTACAAGCTCAGCATAGCTCTGTTTCTTCCTGGTACTGAACTTTCAAGCCTTGAGGGAAAGATTGAGTGGAAGAGGCAGAGGTCCTCACTCCTTTCCATGACTAACATCTGCTACTGTGGGATGCTAGATGGGAAAGTCGGAATGAACAGATGAAAACTCCCATCGTCCTAAATATGGTGCCTGACATCCGGTCTGGAAAAATGATTTGCTCAAAAAGATAGCCTGGGGTTATTTTGAGGGAGTCATATGTTTAGGGAAATAAATATTAAGAACATTCTGTGTTTTGTCTTTGTAAATATCCTATTAAGAAACACAGATATTTGGCATCTTTTTTCCAATCCACCCCTTGGATGTTGCACATCATGCTACAGAGCACTAAACAAATGCTTGAGGCTGAAGATTGCTAATGCATCCTTTCCATTTGGATCTGTAATATTCTGCACTGAACTTCAGGGGAACAAGGGAAGCTAGGGACCATGGAGAAAACTTACACAGTGCCAAAATGTACTGGGGATTACTGATCTTGGATATAGAAAGTGGAACACAAGAAGAAACGGGTGTGTGTGTGTGTGTGTGTGTGTGTGTGTGTGTGTGTGTGTGTAGCGGGGGTTGGGAGGAGTCTTGGCAGACTTCATCCTTGAAAAGCAGAACTTTTTCTCAGGTCTTCCTGGTGACATGGTTCTTTTTCACAGCACTTAAACACAGCTCTCTGCTTTTATGATTCTCTCTTTATTAAGGCTGAGTTGAGTGCCTGCAAGGTAAATGATGATTTATAGAAAGGAAACCTGAGACGGCAAGCTGCAGCTACCCTCCTGAGAAAAATCATGTTTAAGCATTTACTAACACATTTAAACCTCATCTATGCAATTGTACATGTAAGGATGGATGTCAGATGTTCGTAGAAAATGATCCAGGTGTTTCAAATACACTGTTGGTTTATTTATATATTTATTTACTTGGTAAATAAAGCATTAAGGTAATTTAAAATTTTCATCTGGGGTTTTATTACTAGGAAGAAATCATATAAACACTTTCCCTTCTCAGGTCCTACCTATTGGATTTTCCAGGTGCTTTTATTGTATACTGCTGCGCACATACATTATAAGTAACAGTTCATCCAGAAAACACAAATTATTAGATATCCGATACTACCAACAAAAAAGTTTACAACAGTGCACAAATCTCAGCAGACAAAGGCATTGCCCAGAAAGTTAACTAAGGCAAACACAGTTCTCCACCCCACCCACCAAATTTCCAATGAGTAGTAATACTGAGAAGTAGTAATTTCAGTTACGTTAGTTCTTCTGAGAGGTGTTCTATTAGCCCAAAAGTGGTATGAGTTAATACTTCTTAAGACCACCCGGCCAATTCTCTGTATGGACCTGTGTTATTTACCACAATGCAGTCTTTTCCTATTTTATTACTTTTCAAGGTCCTAGGCTCAGTCCCCTGACCCTTCAAACTTGGTGTAAGCAAAGGGCTAACTAATGCAGTGCAATAATAATTTGAGGGGCTCATGTGCCATCTTTAAATATGTTTATATGTATTTTAAAGCAGAATAATCTATGAGATTCTAATAACAGACCACAGGATGTAGTTTTATGTAAGTGGCCCAGTGAGGCTTATGTGGGGCTGCTTTCTGTCCTGTAAAATGCACTGTGCCTGGGGATACCTCCAGGTCTTTATCTTATAGCTTAAGATACACTAGAAATGGAGCCTGGTCAGGAAAGTGTTCCTGGGAATAGTGGTTATTGTGTTTGTTTATCAGTCATATCCAATTCTTCTACCCATTTTAATTGGTAAATGGAAGTAACATAAGGGTCAGCAGTTAAATGCATGGGCTTCTTCCAGAAGAACCAGGTTTGATACCCAGCATCCACAAGGTGGCTCGAAACTATCTGTGACTTCAGCTCAGGGGATCCTATGCCCTCCTCTGATCTCCAATGTGCTACATGTGTGTGGTACCTGGATGCATATGCAAGAAAAACATTCATACACATAATAACATTCAATTTTTTAAAAAAATTAAAGTATTATAAGTCAGTTGCTGTCATGTTGGAAATGAAATTATTGAGGGAGAGGGTAAAAGGGAGGGAGATGGCGAGGGAGAAGAGAGGAAAGGGAGATTATAGTGGTTTTCATTTTTCTCTTTAATATTTAGTAAGATTTGTGAAGTAATTATTAATTATTGATGAATCTATTGATTCTTTTGCTAAGAAGTGAAAACAAGCAAGGGATATAATAGACTTAATTTATAAAAGTAATATTAGAGAAGCACATTGTAATCAAACAAATGTTTCTGCTTCTAGATGAGCTACATTCCCATTGCACATATGTCACTCCTATCTTTGTGCCTTTAGGCAGGTTCCCCCTGGCTCCTCAGCTGTAAGGCAGGGATGGTAATAGTGGTTGTTTCCTGGATTGTTGTGAAGAGTGAGCTGCTATGTAAAATGTGCTAGGAGCTCCAGGCTAGAGTAGACTCCAGGTTAGGCTTGAACAATAGCAGAGTTTGGAAGAGACCATGAAACAATCTTCAATGACTATTTGAAGCTTCATGCTCCCCACATAACGTCCTCCCCATCTCTGAGTGACCTACCATCTTCTCTTGATCCAAAGCATGTGATTTGTAGAATTAAACCAGGCACTTCCTAGGAAAGTGACTGCATTGGCCTTCCCATTTATAATGCTTTAGTATTTATAACACTATGTAAGAGAAAGCTCCCCTGCAAAAAAAAAAAAAAAGGGATACAGTGTACAAATTAGCGACTATGCAGGTTATCCACAGGAAGTTCTCTTGTGTCTTCTGTTCCTATCCAGTTTGTCCCCATGATGGAATACCTAAGGCTGGTACTTTATAAAACAAGTGTACTTAAATCTGACTTTCAGTGCTTGCAACATCATGGGGCTTTGGCAAAGAGCCCTCTGGCTCTATCACAGTATGGCTATGATATCATAACAACAGTATTAATGGCATCAGGAGACAGGACGGGAAGGCAGTGCAAGCCGGAAGAACCAGAGAATTGAGATCCTATGAGACTGCATTAATTCCTTCCAAAGGCACTTCTTAGTGAGCTCCTGAGTGACCTCTCACCAGGTCCCACCTCTCTGAGGCCTCACAACCTCCTTAGCACTATCTCACTGAGGGCCACGCTTCTACAACTTCCATGCAAACTACAGTTTCAACATTCTTCCCCCATCTTGCTTCTGCTTCCTTTCTCTAACCCACCCTCTCTCTGTTTCTCAGTCTCTCCCCTCTCTGTCCTTCTCATTATGCTTTTATGTCCTCTTCTCCTCAATTAAACATGTATTTTTCTGCCTGGGTTAGAAACGAAGTCGTTTTCATATGGCTGATATCTACTGGCCATTTTTGTTTTTGTTTTTTTTTTCCACTGACTGATGATGCATTCACATGTTGTATATATAAGCAAACTTATATTGTATTTCTCATCCACTTGGGTAAATTTATTAAATTCAAACAACTATATAATATTTTGGGAATATTATTTTATTATACAGCTCAAGGCATCATTTTTTTCCCATATGCTGCATATTTGCTTGCTCATGGTAACAAGTTTAGGATAAAATTTATATACCCAAAAAGTAATTGAAGGGACAGCCAAGTGTTATGGAAGTTTACCTATGTGTTATGCCAAGTTGTTCAAACAGAAACCTAGATACTGATTTGGAAATGCACAGCCCCAGGTAACATTTGAGTAACTTGTTCTGCACAGAGTTGAATACACTGTTTCAGTGGAAGTACAGTGTATCTGATGTTCAATTTAGAAACTACTAGGGTGAAAGAAGAATTTGGGTGGGCTCCTTCTAGACTAACTAGTAAAATAGCTTAATCTGCATCCTAGGCTTCTGATTCAGTCTTGACAATCTTTTCCTTAGATTTTTGACTTGTTTCATGTAATAAATAAAAATACTTTTTAATTATATGATTCAATATCTGCTTCCTTGCACTGCTGAAAATACACAGGGGATATTAACCACTACTGTCATCGTCAATCCCTGGCATGAAGTAGATATAATAAATATGTTAAGTCAATATATTATACAATTATGAGAAACATTTTTATTTGTATTTTTAGACATTTATGGATTTTTACACTGATGACATAGAATTTGTAAAATAAAAAAATCACGTTAAATAAATTGTAAGAGCTGGAATAAAATATGCTCCCAAATGGTGTTTAAAGTCAATTTTACACTGAACTTAAAACTGCTACCTTAAGAACTCTGAGGAGGCAAATGTAGGTGTTTCATGCTAGATAGGGTAAACATGTATAATGAAAATGAATCTAAGATGTGTTTAATGAAAATGAATCTAAGTGGCTATATTTTCTGTCTTTAAATTAAGGGTATAGCAAGAACTACAAAGGTCTATAAATCTAAGGATCTTCCTTGAACTGGGGGTAGAGGGTAAGGGGTGGGGGGTGGGAAGGGCTAGTTCTCCTGAGCTGATCAGAGGCCAGTAGGAAACAACATCTCACTTGGAAATCAATATACCTGCTTCCCATATCAATTTGGATCAATCATACTGAACAATATTTGATGATCTTATTCTTGATCTTTTCACTCTTCCAATGAGAAACACATGCAAGCAAACACGTTCTCCCCCATACACAAGCACATGCATGTACACATACACATATGCATACAAATGTACCCCACCCACATGCACACAAGACCACACTAACTTGCACACATGCACCTACATGTAAACACACACACACAAACACATACACACTTGCATGCACACACACACATACGTACTCACACACATACACACACAAACACAAAATCTTAAATAATGGCCAAGAGCACTGGAAGGGGTGACTTAACACATATATTGCTCCAGAGCTGGCCCAGAATATTCATAAAGGAAACTATCCCTAAGCTTCCCCCTCTGGATAGTGATGGCTCCAGGTAACACAAAACAAATTTAGTGAATGAAATAGATTTTACTCGGCTAGGCTTAATTAATTAATTTTTACAGTTCCAGGGGAGAAAAAAATGTGAGGGAAATTTATCCACCTCTCACATTTGCATCCCACTTTCTTGACCTACCTCCTGTTTAACTCTGAGAATTTCCCTCCATTAGCCCAAACCTAAAGAGCAAATGAAAGACTCACTCTGTTTAGCCAAGGGCTCATTCTGAGGTGCACTGTCCTCTGTGAATGAATTCTGCCAGCAGCCTGAAAGAAGATATTAACTGGCAAGTTCTTTGTTAATTTCCAACAACAACAATAACTTGACTATTGTCAACCATTCTGAATCATTTCAACTCTTATTTTTCATGTACTGATTTGGTCTGGGCTTTTGAGATGGGACAGGCTCATGGGAGGAAACAAGAGATACCCCCTTTGCTAACTGATGTACAGTTGGAACTAAGACTAATAGATTCAACACAGAATCTATTGTGATTCTGATCTGTTGTGATCTGTTGATGTATGTATGAATGTAACACACACACACACACTCATATATGACCACAGTTGGTTTTGGTATTTCCTTCCAAAGGAAGTCTACTTTTTATTATACCATTCCTCATACTTTGTTTAAAAGATAAAACAAGTCTTATCATTATTTTCAACCTAAGAGAAAACGGGCCAAGCAATCACGCCCTGAACAAAAGCAACATTCAGGCACTGCAAAATTCTATAAAATTATTTCTGTTAATTTCTACAGCAATCCTCTAAAGTAAATAACATTATTCCAATTTACAGATGTGGAAACTAAGGCTAATTGACTTGTTTAAATCAAATTGGCTAAGCCCAGGACAAGAATTCAAGTTCCCTGGGAGTTAGCATTCTTTTCTGTAGCAATGTAAGTGTTCTTTAAAATGCTGTGCATACATAATGGATAGGATTCAGATTCATCAGGCATGATGCTCTGCCAGAATTACAGTGTTTACCTGAAGTGGAACATGCTCATAAACAAAGGGAGAGTGCAGCTGGTGCTTACATCTGGAATGATTAACTGGCATATACAGTATCCTCCACCCCATATATTTGCAAAATCAATACAGCTAAACCTAAGAGCAATGGGTTCATTTCCAAGTGGAGGAAGGTGGCCTGAGTGATGTGTCAGGAAAATGTTCTATATGGAAATAATGTGTTGAGGGTTTAGCATGTATCTGTGGTCATGATTAAAGTAATCTCCAGTATCTATAGAGGTCACCAAGGAGAAGTATATTGTAATACTGCACGAATACGAACCGACACAAACATATGTTTAGCAAAAGCAATGGGATGTTGGCTTTTATGAAATACAAACCAAACTTTTAAAAATATTTATAGTGAAAAGGTTAAGACTAACAGCCAGAGAAGATGGGAGTAAATGAATGAAACATAGTTAAATATTTCTTGGAAGGTTGCAAACACATCTACTTGGCAAAATCTATAAAAGCGTTTGTGTGTTTATTTTTAATTAGCATATGAGGTAATAGGTTTCATGGTGGAACTGTCATGTGTAATTTGTTTCTGCTGATTCTGATCCCTCTGTGTCCTTCTACTTAAAATTGTCCCATTTCCATTTTCATGTCACCTGTCCTGCCACTGACTCTGGTTTCCGTCTCACTTGTTTTACCCAGCTTCTCTCTCTAGTTTCATGGCTACCACTCACACTCGCATGCTCATATATAAAAATGTAAAACCAGGATCCACAGACAAGAGTGAATATAACATTTGTCTTTCTGAGTCTGGGTTACCTCACTTGATATAATGATTTCCAGATCCATTCATTTTTCTGCAAGTTTCATAATTTCATTTTTCTCCACTGCTAAATAAAACCCCATTGTGTATATGTGGTGCATTTTTATTCTACATCCACTGTGGATGGACAGCTTAGCCAATTCTACCTCTTTCATATTGTGAAGGAAACAGCAATAAAGTTGGATGTGCAATTATCTCTGTGGTAGGATGTGCACTTCTTTCTGTATATGCCCAAAGTGGTACAGCTGGGTCATATTTTTACTCAAAACATACATGCAAACACACACACATTTCCATAATGACTCTACCAGTTTATACTCAAAAGAGCCATCCCACACATGTTTACCAGGATATTCTGTGTTGCTTTATGATAATTATTCTGACTGGGGTGAAATGGAATTTTGAAGTAATTTAATTTACATTTCCCTATTTGCTAAGAATGTTGAAAACTTTTAAAAAATATATATTATTGGTCCTTTGTCATCCTTCTTTGGAGAACTCTTTGTTCTGTTTATTATCCCATTTATTGATTAGCAGCTTTGTTTGGTTGGTGCTTAATTTTTCAAGGTATTTATATGTTATTTTTACATTCTCCTGTTTGAAGTCCAGCTAGCAATGGCTTTACCTCGTTCTCAAGTTTGTCTCTTATTCACAATGCTGATAGCTTTCTTTGCCTTGCAAGCCTTTTGATTCTATGTAATCTCGTTACCTTAAAAAATATGCCAGAGTGTAGAGCACAAACTAAATTATCTGTCCCACTTTTAAAGAACAATTTTCTGTTATTTTATCTAGTCTTATGGAAAGAAAAAACAGAATCCTCTCTTCCAATTAATTTCCTATTTGGTTTTCATATTCTGTCAGTAGAAGTAAAGATTTTACTGAAGGCAGGCAGTCGTATGCCGATACCCTGGTAACTCTGAGAATGTTCTGAAGAGGATAATGCAAAATAAGAGCATCCTCATCCTCCTTGGTGGAAATTACAGAGCAGAAGTCTCTACAGTGCCGACCCTTACTTTATCCCTCACACATTCCCAGAAACACAGCTACTGTATGTAAGCTCGGATAATTACAGCCATGGGAGAAAGCTTTCATAAAAATAATGATGGAGACAAAGGGGTAATGCATCAGGACCTGTTTACTTTTAATTATCGACATGAAAACAAAACTAATCTGTAGAAGAAAGGCTCCCTCTTCTCTCCTAGACATTCCCAAGTATCTATTGACATAAAGTTGTCCTATCAAGGCAGCAACTGCAAGACCATAGTAGCGATTGTAGAGTCCAAAGTCCTGAGCACATTGGCAGGTTGGAAATAGCCTGCAGGCTTCCTTCCTATTTCACAGGAGGCCAAAATGTTAATATTTTCTGGCTCTCAGTTGATGGAGTGCAGCAGAACACATGATGCTGGGTAATCTGATTTACTCAAAGTTAAACGATTTGGATGCAAATCTCATTCAAAAATGTCCTCAGTGAAACATTCCTAATGTTTGACAAAAATATCTAGGCACTGGAGCCCACCCAAGCTGACACATCACACTGAATGATGCATTTTAACTCCTTAAACCATAATTAATTTGCAAGCCAGGCACATTCTAATGGTTAAAGCCTCAACCAAAGTATTCTGTAGAGCTACAGCTCAATCCATATTATTTTCTTCTTCCCCACTTTGTTGGCAAAGACAATTAACAGAAAGGAGATCTTCATAAATGTACTGGGATGCACAAACTAGCTTTATGTAGAAAGGGGTGATAGCTGAGGCATAAAACAAGATTTTAGGACAGCCTGCTTGTGTTCAAATAGCTGCAAAAGAAGCAAGGAGAAACAACTCGGATTAGTGGGAAGACTTGGGAGAGGAAATTGGAATGCCCCACTACAGGGGGATGCCAGGGCCAAGAAGCGGGCGTGGGTGGGTAGGGGAGTAGGGTGGGGGTTGGCTATAGGGAACTTTCAGATAGCATTTGAAATTTGAAATGTATATAAAGAAAATATCTAATAAAAAAAAAAGAAAGTCTCAGAAGACTGGCCTGTGGCCACATAAAAGAACAAATCTGAATGTAATATTTAAGTCAAGAAAGTATTTGGAGAAACAGTCTCTATGTCTTCTCCTCTGAAAGGTGAAGAGTGACTAAAATTTAGGGAAAATTAAGTTTAATGATAAGATGTGTGGGGGACATCTTCCATTGAACACAGCGTCACATCAGTAGGAAGAGCTGTTATTTAATCAACCCCTGGAAGTATGGCACAACCATTCAGAAACAACAGTGTGTGTGTGTGTGTGTGTGTGTGTGTGTGTGTGTGTGTGTGTGTGTGTTACTGCAACCCTGAGACTCTTGTGTTCTTAGGATCATAAAATTTCTTCATGAGGAATGCAGACATTGTAATGTCCTAAAGCCTCATTCAGTCCTGATTGAGCCACAGACATCTCTTTTGAGTTATCAGGGAATATTTGGTTTATTCTGACAAAGGATATACTGTTGTTGGGGAAAATAATTCATTGTTCTTGAAGACTATGCAGACTCTGGTAAGAGACATTTATCTACTAAGATCCTGCTAAAGATTTGCAACCACAGTTTGAGTTGGTTGACAAGGGTCATGCCATGTTCAGGTGTGATATTCATATTTTGTTTATTTCAGGTATCATCCTAGCAAATACCTCTAGGGTTTATCATCCAAGTAGAATGTAGCAGACTACTATACACAACTATCTTGTTTCTGTTGTTAATCTTCAGTTTTCCAAGAATGTTATTGCTGCCTTACCACACACAGATGAGTTGCATACAATATTATATTAAATCTTTGGACATTTCTATATTCATACAATATAATTTGACTTTATTTACCCTGACTCCTCCTACTACCATATCCATCTGTGACCCCCACCAATTTCATGACGTTTTTTGTAACCCACAGAGTCCAATTTGCACATACGTTTCATTTGAATGGCCAAATTCATTATCTGTTATAAGATCTGATTTAAGGACAGATAGTGTAAGTGAAATGTAAGAATCTTCCTTCTCCCTGAATTAATGTTCCATATTTCACAATGGTAAACGTAGTCACATTGTATATTAAGTGTTTGTTGAACTGACACATGGAAATGCATTTTAAATTTCTAAAGCTCACAATTACTAATGAATATATGTCAGCATCACCCTGAGCCTAATTCCTTTCCATGACTGAAGTCTAAGTAAAGGATAAATTTATAAATAAATAAGAGTTTTCTAACGTCTGACCTCCTGCCAGCAAAACTGATGTGCACAATGTGAATCTGTTTCCCAGATGAAGATATGGACCCAGATGTGGACACCTCCATCATTAACACCAGGAAATGCAACATATTCTGAAAGAGCAACTGTGATTTAGCTTGCTGCAATATGTATCTGTGAGGGCCTAGATATTTTATGAGTTTTGGGTCTAAGAAATAGTCCCTGCCTCAATATGTGAGAGTGGAGTGATCAAGGAAGACCTCTGATACACACACACACACACACACACACACATGTAAAGCACATGAACACACCAGTTGCCAGAGATGTGAATATGCATACACACCACACATATAAATATTTTAAAAAATCAATTTTCCTAGTTTTAAAGCTCCAAGTTTCCTTTGTTGTTCTTAGCTTTAGCTTTATACAATCTAATCTTCTTTCCTTAGGGGGAAATAGATCTGAATTTGTTGCTTTTTTAAAAAATTTAATTATGTTTCCCAAACATTACTACAGAACAAAAAGACAAGAAAATGTCATGTGAGACAATGTTTATGCTCTTTTGAAAACAGGTGAGCCTTGTGCAATTTAGTTGATGGTTAGATTGGATGCTTCCGGCGTGGACCATATTGACGACAATGCAGAAACCTTTGGTAAGCTTTGAGGAAAATGTTTCTGAGCACAGTGACTGATCATGTTTCTTGGATTGAGAGAGAGAAACTGAGGCATGAAACTTACTTATGAATAATACTGCGGAAATGAGAGAAAATGATAACTTTTCTTTTCCTCATAGCCCACCTCTGGAGTTTTTCCATTCTCTGTAACACATACGCAGAGAAAGTTAATGGCATTTTAGATTGATATCCATGTAAAATATCATACCAATTTAGTGTTATCATTCCCATTAACCTTATGGAAACTCAGAATGTGATGGATGCTAAGAAATTGTACTATAAATTCTGCCTGCTATTTTTAGTTCCCTCCACTCCTATTAAAGATGCTCATTACGAATTCACTTATAGAAATGTTATCTCATAGACTTTTGGGGGGAACTTTTATGAAATTTTAAAATAAGGTTTCAGAAGCATGATTAGGAAATGGTCATTTAGTTTTCCAGCATCTGCTGATGCTTTCCAGAGGGGGGAAATAAGAGAGAGAGAGAGAGAGAGAGAGAGAGAGAGAGAGAGAGAGAGAGAGAGAGAGAGAGAGATCTATAAATAAAGGAAGCAAAGCTGGCTGTCAGTGATTTGAAGTAGATGGGATGGATTCTGAATATTAATGTACAAATTACAGCTTGTGCCAGTTACGTGCAAGCAAGGTTGTGTTCCTATTTCCAATGGTTTATTTAAACCATGATTGGCATATAAGTGTTGGTCCAATGCATTTGCAGAAGGATCATAAAAGGTGGCATTTGTTACTTCAAGGCTCTGCCTTGAGACTTTTACGTAGGTCAGATGCATCAGGGATAAACTTTTGAAATTTATTTGTTTTACTTATAATAAAACAAACAAACATGCTATTCTCAGTTATTCTAAATAAAGTGACGGGTAATCTAAATGTCATAAAGTCATATCTTAATAGGGATGTTTTATTTAGAATTGTATTACTGTGAAGAGACATCATGACTGTAGCAACTCTTATAGAAGAAAACATTTAATGACTTACAGTTTCAGAGGTTTAGTCCATTATCTTCATAGCAGGACATGGCAGCATGCAGGCAGAGGCAGACATGGTGCTGGGGACAGATCTGAGAGGTCTACATCTTGATCCATTGGCATCAGAAGGAAGGAGACCGTGTTCCACACTGATAATAGCTCAAGCACAGTTCAATTCAAAGCCCGCCCCACAGTGACATACTTCCACAAACAAGCCACCATCTACTCCAACAAGGGGACACCTCATAATATTGCCACTTCCTACGGGCCAAGGATTCAAATACCCAATTCTATGGGGTCCATATCTACTCAAACCACCACCAGCACCAACCTGGAACATATATGGGAAGTTGAAGTGATGGTTACAATACTCTTTGGAAGAGAACTGAATGAGGGACCATACAGTATTAGAATACACAGGTAAGGAACTTTTTAGTTTATCTATCTATCTATCTATCTATCTATCTATCTATCTATCTATCTATCTATCTGTCTGTTTTTATATACATTTCTATGCATTAGAGCTTGTATAAATATCAGAAGACACTTTGCAGAAATCGTTTCTCTCCTTCTACCATGTAAGTCTTAGGGATTGAACTCGGATCATCACCTTGGCAGCAATCACCTCGCTCCCCAACCTAGTTAAAGCATTTTGTAAGTGCATGTTGAGGCTTGGCAAGAATAGTTAGTCACACTTCTCTAATGAGTACTTTCCCTATTGGAAGGAATTCCTTTCCTGAAATAGAGGGAGTATTTAGAGGCTAATTCATCCTTTGTTATTGAACTACATATTCATTACCATCCAGAAGACTTCATGCTACACACAGATATTTAAAGCCATTGTTGCAGGAAGCTACAACCCTTTCATCACTAGTCTGTTGATACAACACTTAGCTTAAATAAAGTGTCTGTATAGCTGCTGGTCCAAGCTCTAGAATTTTAACTGGTGCCCTACAGTCCATGGAATCCTTCCCACAAGGTCTTTACCTGGTTATTTTCCTTTAAGAGAACAAAGCGTCTTAGAGGGTGACTTCAGCTCAGTCGTGATGTTTGCTTCTACAGGATAGAATTTCCCCTCCCTGTGCTGGAAATATCTTTTAGTTGTGGTATTTTGCATTTGCTTTATATACCATACTGTTGGATAGCAATGTTAGATAAGTAAGAATTGTAACACTGCTTCATCTTGGGCATTTTCTCATAAATGCTCACAATGTCTTCCTTCTACACTGTCTCCTGTGTGAAGGGGTTTTCTCTTGCGCATGCCCTGGCTCACCAGCAAGAATGACGCTGCAACAGGATCCTTCCGCACACGTTTATTGGGAGAGCTTGATTGCAGAGGCGAAGAGACTCCAAGCCCAGAACTGGTGCTGCTTATATAGGCCTAGGAGAGGCGTGTCTCACACCCGGATTGGGTGTACTTGGGTTATGCTTATGACCTCATTTGCATACCTACATCTGATTGGTTAATTTCTCTCTCATCTAATTGGTTAACTTGTCTCTCATCTGATTGGTTAACTTGTCTCTCATCTGATTGGTTAATTTTGGTTAATTCTTAAAACCTCATCTTGGCAAAAGAACTTTACTGCCTATGTATGTGTGGTGGCCAGCAGAAGCCAGCATCACCCTGCAACGGCACATGTGGCTTCCCACAGTTTTCTATCCCTTCTTAGTTTTAGGTAGAAATTGCTAATTTCCAAACTAAACATTTTAATGGAGAATTTCTCTCTCATTATTCCAAAGGCCCCAACTCTACAGCTGTTGCTATTTCATGTAGTGAAATATACCTCTAATTGTAATTTATAAACTGTACCCTACATACAGTTGTGTTGATTTTAAGTTAAACTCTTTCTGACATGAGAATCACCATCTGCGTTTTAAGGGAAGACCAATGCTGCAGGAAGAGATGCAAGGTGAATTGAGTAGACCAAAGCTGGAGCAAAACCACAGCCAAGCAAGTTGCTTGAAGGACATCGGCCTGTATCTTAGCTAGTTCTTCTATTGTCTATGCAGAAGAAAGAACTCTTCACACAGACTCAAGCCTTCATAAGAATCACAAAGGTTGAATGGCATTTCTGAGAGTCACAGTTAGGTTGTCACATATATATTTGAGAGGCTCTGACCACATAGATTAGGAGGCACTAGCATTACCATTCTCTTGCTTCACCTTCCGAAGTGCTGGGACTATAGGCCTGCTCTACTAGAGTCCTCTATTCCTGATGAATGGTTGTCATATTTGTAGGCATGCTAGATGATTTGCAAATGGGTATTTTGTTGATAAATATTCTGTTTTAGAAATTATAAGAATGTGGCCTGGCCTACCTCTGGTAGCTTATAGAATATTATAGAAAGATATGGGATAATGGATTTTCAGTCTGCTTGATAAAATACATGTGTTTTCAGCCTGTGTTAAAACACAATAACTCAGGTTATTTTGGACAAAATGCAAGATGATGTATCAGAACATTTAGGTAGACTTCTAGTTCAGTCTTTATTTTAGGTAGACTTCTAGTTCAGTCCTTAGAGATAATCTATGGGAGTTTGTTATGATTGATGAAGAATATTCAACAATTTTCATACATGCTGATAAAGTATCATTTCAAATGGAAGGCCACAGTTTGCTCACACAGTTGTCAGTCTCCATATGCATGTGTGTGTGTATGTGTATGTGTGTGTGTGTGTGTGTGTGTGTGACATGTATATATCAGAGAGAAAAATGATGAAGGCTAGGGCCAATGTCCTTTTCATTTTTATACCTTATACTTGACCTTGTAGTTATCAAATTAAAGAGAATACAATAACCATCTTCTAGTAATAAATCATTGCAGAAAATGAGTTCTAGACTAGACCTGACAAAGCAGACACAGAGGATTAAGGTTGTCAGATACATCATTGATTATAAAATAAAAAGTCCTAAACATAGTCGGGGCCCACTGTATAGAGGTTTGGTCTTTTGCTATGTATTGTAGTGCTAAATACTGACCCCTAAAGCCTGGCTGCCCCCAGGGATCAGAGACTCTTCACACACACAAAGCATTTCTATAGGACCTTGCTCCTTAATTTAAAACTATTGGTTGAATAAAGATGACTAAAGTCTTTAGCTGGGAAGAAGAGAGATAGGTAGGGTTTCAGTTCCTGGGCTGGGGGTCATATGAGACCATTAGGAAGAGAAGGGAAGAAGATGGAGAGCGGAGAAGACTCCATGGGGTAAGTAAGCAATGAAAACATGGCCATGAGGGTTGGCCAATTGGAGTTAAGAGTGATTCGGGTGGAACAAGGAAAATTATAATTCAGGGTTATTGATAGGGAAGTAAATACTAATAGCTTAGAGGGTAGATACATGCTCAGTTCTAGTGCTGTTTAAGGCATATTACAAATGTGAATTTGTGTGTCTTTTATCTGGTAATTGAGTGATTAAAAGTAGGGTAAAAACCCTGAGTTGATATTAAATATTTACAATGACACACACTGAGCCAAAAGATCCTTTCTAAACTGTTTCTTCAATTCATATTTAAGAATTAATTTAGATCTAGAAGGGAACTTTGATGCCTTCCTTAATGCTAAGCAGACAGAGTGAAGTAGGTTTAGAACCCAGGTTTTAAAGTCTGCTTCAGATCTTTCCTAAACCATACTTCCTCCTACACATGCCTATTTTTGGGTTCTAAAATGTCATGAAAGCAGATGTTAAGCCCTTGTCAAAATGTTTGTAACTTTCTGGGTGACAATCGTTGTATGTTTGCGTGGTTATGTCTGTGCTTGTGCGTGCGGATTCCTGGCGGGAGAAGGCCAAGTGTGATTAGAAGCGGCGTACTTCTGTGCACTCCCCCCAGTAATTCACACTCTGCAGTCGTCATTCAGCTGTGGGATGGTGGTGACAGAATTTTTTGTATATGTGTTTACATTGGGATTGACAACTGAAAGGAAGCACCTCTGTCAAAAAGTCTTTAGTGTGACCCACTTAGTAGACAAAATTAATTAACGCATTTGAAGGGAACTGATGTGCAGGGAAGTTAAACATGAAAGTTTAATCTATTTTGTTCCTGTTTGTAGAACAGCAGTATGCTACTAACACACTTAATGATAATAACACGTAGTGTGTTTTCAGCATTGTTTACACACAAAAAAAAAAAAAGAAAGAAAAAAGAGAAGATAAAAGAATGAAATGCCAGGTTTTCTTTATCTATAGCAACAGTCAACTTACATGATTCTGAATTTACACTATACATCTCCCCAACCAAATAAAGGCTACTATTTAGGCTAAGACACTGGTTGCTATTTGTAAATATGATCACATGGCTGGAGCAACAAAGTGTAAGCACACACAATCAGAACGGAAATGTAGTCCTTTATGCATAGGTAGCACACATGTAGAGATTGCACAGCCTGCCATTCTTGATGAGAAAAAAAGTGGGGATGCAGAAGGAAGAGGTACAGGGGTACAGGGTGGTAAAGAGAATGTTTAGAATAGGAAAGTGCAAAGAGTTCACTCACTGTAAGTAGTAGAAGCTCTTCTGTATTTTCAGGAGCACAGATCTGTGGTTCTAGACATGAATTGTAAAAGGCTGTAAAAGACTGAGCAAGTAACTTATCTTTGATCCTGTCTAGGGACCTATGAGGTGACACAATAAGCCTGTCCCAAGGAGTGTAAGAAAAGGATGCAAACACTCAGGAAGGTACAATCTGCTGTGCAAGTGTCATTTGTAACCTTCACTTGCCCCAAGAGTTGATGAATCAGATAGAGGCTCAAAATGCATCAAGTCGAACCTGTGGAGTAAAGTTGAAAATGTCTTAGAAGGAGACTATTTGTGACATAATGAACTGTATAGTAAGAGGCAGCTGAATTTCAGAAGATCAGAGACCTGGTCCCATCCTGTACCACAACTAAGACATGGAAACAGTGCAAGCTCTTCTTGGCTTTCATCTTCTTGGGTATCTTTCCCTTTAGCAATCCATGCTCTGAATTTTCCCCTACCTCTACCACTACTGCCATCATTGCTAACCAGCAATTATGAGCAACTTCTCTCAAATAACTTGTATTTTATAGTACCAACAAGGCAGCTTGCACTCACTTCTTGTTTTTTGTTTTTTGTTTTAAATTGGATATTTTCTTTATTTACATTTCAAATGTTATCCCCTATCCTGCCCCCCCCAGAAACCCCTTATCCCATACTCCCTCCCCCTGCTTCTATGAGGGTGTTCCTCCACCCACCCACTCACCCTCAGTTCTCCTACACTAGGGCATCTATCATGCCTTCATAGGACCAAGGGCCTCTCCACCCATTGATGCATGACAAGGCCATCCTCTGCTATATATGCAGCTGGAGCCATGTGTATTTCTTTGTTGATGACTTAGTCCCTGGGAGTTCTTGGGGAACTGGTTGGTTGATATTGTTGTTCCTCCTGTTGGGTTGCAATTCCCTTCAACTCCATGTTTTCTTGAATGAAAGAATTGGATCGGATAAGTTAGAACAGAAGCTTTGCATGCTAATATGACTGTATGTCTCAATGACATGTACAGTGGTTTCAGTATCTAGGAAAGGGGATGAAAGGTCATTTGTTTTTTTAAGTCATGATAGAGGGAGTGAAATAAAAGGGTACCATTCTATGGTAACATTGTGAAGTTTTCCATTTTTAACTTCTTTGGTTACTAGGTGCCCCTGTAGCTGCTATTATAGGCAGCTTCTTTTTACTTTGCTAGACCACATTTGAGATAAGGGGAAATTGTGTGTAATGGTTTAGTATGGAAGGTCAAGGTGGAGTAGGAGCCAGTTGGAACCTGGGAGCTGAGGTGGCACAACAGAGCTCATAAAGACAGAGTAAAGAACGGGAAGAAAGGATAAGGGTTAGACATGCTGAGATCTGAAAGAAAGTTGCCATTCACAATAAGGGATAGCCAGAGAGAAAGGAAAAAGGGAGAGTAAAGAGGTGGAGAGGAAATGAATGAAGGAGAAAGCAGGAAAGGGAGGAGGGAGGGAGGGAGGGAGGGAAGGAGGGAGGGATGAAGGAGATGGAGAGAGACAGAAAGGAAGGGACAGATACAGACACAGAGACTACAAAAAAGCAAAATAGTAAACAAAGGTGACAGCTGACTACATTGGACCTATGGGTAGCATTATCTATGGTCTTGATATAATGGTCCTGTTTGTCCCTAATATTACTCCCCAGATATTCCCCAGGGTTTTATGTCTGTATTAGAAGGCTGGAGATTGGCACCACCATGTATTTTAGAAACACAGTAATATTTTCATAAATAATTAACAACTAAAAGATTAGTATTAAATATAAATTTTGCCAAGTATATAAGACTCTTAAAATACCCGGACACCTAAGCCACACTTCTGAGTGTCACAAGGACTAATGCACACTGACAAGAAGCTTAGTGAAGACCATAAAGAAGATTTGCTCATTTTCCAACTTGAAATTGCTTTGCCGAGAGGGATCTAATGTTCATCTCTGGGTGAAAGGGGTTTGCATTTTCTCTGAAGTTCAGCTGGGAAGCAGCAGATAGCATGAGCTCGTCACTGCTGCGATCTGCCTTGCGGAGGTAAACGGTATTTTATTGCAATTTCTGAGGTTTGTTGCTTGAGATTTCTAGATAAGTGTTTGCGTCCCCCCTTTCCCTCTGAGATCATCCTTCTCAGGACTGCAGCCTGGCAAGGTGCTCCTCTTCTGCCTTGCAATGCAGAGAAAGAAAAGTTTGGTTTTTTCCTAAGGCAGCTGCTCTGAATGTTTTGGAACAGGGACTACAACAATGATTATTTTCAAATAAAAAGTGCCCTCAATTTCTTTACTCTGTGTGTGTGTGTGTGTGTGTGTAAAATATCAGCTGCAGACTTCTTTTCAAGATAACACACTGAAGAACAGGAGGCAGGACTTAGATTGATAGCTGTGGGCAGCAGGCTGCTCTGTCTGTTCAGGTGATGATCGGGGTCTCATTGGGTGGAGTTCCCAACATCCACAAGATTGATGCTTTTGTTCCTGTAAACCTTTTCATGAACATAAGAAGGCAACATTTAGGAGCTAAATATGTAGCTCAGGGCAAGGTCCTTGCCTACTATGCGCAAAGCTCACTATCTGATCTACAGCAATGAACAACAAGAAGGGCACAATAAGGAATATTACTAGTAACTGAAATGCTTCTAAATTATTTTCACAGATGGGCAATAAGTACTGATTTTGGAAAATGTTGTAAAACTTGTAGAGTGGTATAGATTTACAGAATATCTTTTTTCATCATTCAGACAGGGAGAATAATATCAAACAAAATAGTGATGTAGATTTAATATCTCTTTAATTGCCCAGACAGAGCGAATAATATCAAGCTAAGTAGATATGTTTTAGTAACATTTCAGAGAGAGTAAATAGCTCTGTGTCTTATTACTCGGCTGATACCTACTATTTATGTCTATTTCAGACAAAGAATATAGAGTAGAATTAATCATCATATGTGCCACCCTCTGCACTTCAGATATAGTAAGATCAACATTACTAAAAATATCAATTCAATACAGAAAAGTAGAAAGGGCTTTTGTTTGTTGGTTTGTTAGTGAGGAAGGGAATCTATTATAAGCCCTGAACCTCCCTTTATCCATTGGTTGAGGATAAAAGACAAGGGTGCCTGTAGTAGACTAACATAGAAAAGGGATGTGGGGTGGAACTACTTTAGTTCAACTGTCCAAGAAATTCCTGAAATGGAGACTTTTGGAACTGGAGGCCATATTAACAAGAAAGATCCAGTTGTACTGGTTAGAACATTCTGGACAGAGAGAAAAGAGGTGAGTTCATAGGTGAGACCAACTCATACTAGTGTAGCCAGAGGCCATCTGTCCTGGGCAAGAAGAAGGGTGATGAAAGGTGTTTACAATTCATTTGAAATCCATTTTAAAACCTAGGATTGTATTATGCAAGAAGTGACATGGTTGCCATGCTGAAAATACACTGGTTGTTCTGAAGGAAGGTAAGAGAAGAAACAAGGGCAGCAGATGGTTGATTTTCATATTCAGAATAAGTGAAAGAATCGATAAACAAGCTAGAGCTGAGTTGAAGTCAGGAGTGCAAATGGAAGAAAGAAAACTATTTTGCTGATTTTTGCCCTAGTCCCAGTACTTATTGTAGAAACCATAGTCAACAGAAGTTGCCAAAGAATTTGATATACTTAGAGACAGAAGAAGAGTCACAGAGATCACAACTGCCTGTGGTGTGAATAACTGAATAAACAGTAGTAGTGCACAATGAGGCAAGAAATGTGGGAGGGAGATTTAGAGGATGCTGAGAATGTGACTAATTCAAGACACCCATACATCCAATTAAGGGTATAAGCCATTGCCTAGAAAGGCTGGGACTCAAGGAAGAAAGGAGTCTAGCTTGGAGATCTGCCATTGGAGATCTTTGGAATACAGTTTCGTACTGTAGCTAGGGAGTATAAGCAAAAGCTAAACAAAGCATTGGAAAATCCCAAGTTGACTGCTGATACAGGAGGAAGACATAAAGAGTGAGCAAGAATGAGAAAGGTGAGAAGAAGGAAGAATGTCGGGTATCAGGGCAGAGTGATGGAGTGTATCTTGATATGGTGAAGGCAGAAACAGGCTGGGTATCTGAAGAAAGTAATGGAGAGGGTCTTGATGTGGTAAAGGCAGAAATGTTTTTGCTGGGTCTGGTGACTGGGACCAGGATGGAATAAAGTTGAAAGTGATGCATTTAAATAATAGGTTAGGCTCAAAGACATCCCCTCCATTGACTGTCCATAGCAGCATCCAGAGTTGGAATATGATGTGCTTGACACATGTGCCTTGGTTTGGGGCTTTGGGTTTTCCTGTTTTGTATGTAGCTGTTAAACTCAATCTCTGAAAGTATGCCTTAGTGAGATTTAAAAGGCTCCCTATTATTAAGCATGCCACATTATTGTTCCTTTTGGCTTCTTGCAGGTGTTTGAAGTCTTGAGTCTGTGACATATGAGCCCATTACATTGTCTGACTTTTGAAAGACTTAAACATAGTGCATGACAATGTTTTATGTAAAACGTTTGGTGAAAAGCGTCACACTCAAGCTAGTTTTCTATCGAGACTGCATTGAACTCCCAGGCCTCTTTACCAGTGTAAACGTCTCCCTTTTGTTTCCTGTTCAAAGATGGCTCAGAGATCATGGCACCTGGATCAGAACTAGTAAAGAAACCACAAGTTGAGGTTGCTTAGACTCTGAATAGCTAAACTATATTAGAATGGGGCCACAAAACATAAACAGGTAGAAATGCATGCTGATTTGAAAATTTTAAAAGGCAATCTGGACTTTTTTGAATATTTTCATTGTCAACTCTCAACTTAATGAGGGGCGGTAGCCTCCTTGAGTCCTGGCATTCATATTCATAAGCCTCATTGGTAATGCATGGGGTATTGCATCTTTACATGTATATAGTGGGAGCATTTAAGGTGTTTCAGAACATGTCCTGGCAGTCTGTGGGCAGTTGGTGTTAGTGTGCAGACAACATGCCCTGGATGAATCAGATGGGAGTCCAATATGTTCAGTAGGGATGAATCCCCTGACTCCTGGCAAAGGAATTAAACAAAACCAGGAGGATGGGAATGGGACAAGAATAGAAAAGAACATGTTGCGTGGCAATGCAGGACTCTGAAGTAAACCAGGGGGCTACAATGAGAAACTGAGACTAAAGGTTCCAATTCGACGGTAAGACCCTTCAGAGTCTGGAAAAAGATGGAGACCAGGCTGGTTCTGATCCAAACCAAACAGCAGGATGATGACCTAAACCTCAGCTGATCTGAAACAGCAAAAATATAAACGTGGATATGCATGGAGATTTTTCTCAATGGGGTGCAGCATCAGAGAGAAGCAACCTCCTACTGTGGTTATGACAGTGACCACCATGGATGAATGAAGAGTATGGATGCTTGAACCAGAGGGATGGATGGCAGCAGGTGACAGTAGACTGAGGGGTGTTTCTTCCCAATCCCAGTTCATCACATCGGTTCCTCTTTTCCTAGTATGCCCACCTCTCCTCCTTCCACTACATATAATGTCATTTCTCCTATCTGCACTAAGACTTTCAAAAAAAATCCATGCTGAAAGAAACAGCAGCAAGCCCAGGCATGCTTAGTCTAACACTACCCCTACAAGAGTCAGTGTACAGCATTGATGAAATGGTGATAAGCACAAAGCAACGTTTTTATTGCACTTTAAAATACATAAAGCTCTTTAATGTAATTAGCTCCTGTGATCACAGCCACGCTAGAGGCTGGCAGTGTAAAACTTAGTTACAGATTAAGGAGACTTTCTCATCATTAGATCCGTTGCCAGAGACTCAGTAATTGGCAAAATGAGCCAAGTCTTATTGTCAAATCATGTTTCCCCTCCTTCTGAACTCCACACTCTCTCTCGTTTTTCATTATATAGCACAGGCCTATCTTTATAAAAAAAAATAGAAAAGTCTTTTTTTATGAACACATCATGGCTGTAGACACACAAAACTATTATTTAGATATGAAAAAACATCAGACAAATTTAGGCCTTTTCCCATTGACTGTAAAGATGCTTGGAGCAAAGGCATCTGGCCGTGGCCAGCTTCAAAAAGCCAGGATAAGTGACCAAGTATACTCCAGAAGCAAACATGGTCAATGTTGTCTTTGACAGTTGGGTCGGAATCATGTGATTATTTGTGATACCTGATGACACTGGTCCTCAGTCATAAAAATTTGGGGGCAATATGAAGACAATAATAATTTGTTATTTTGAACTTACTGCCACAAGCAGAAATCTGTGATTTTGTTAGTGGGTACAAGTGACATATTTTTAGGGTCATAATAAGTAGAGCAAGAGAGAAATCTCTTTACTAGAACTACCCAGTGTATTTATACACATAATGGTGCTATTTAGGTATTTTCTGATAGCCCATTTCTAACTATTAGATTATACCCCAAATAGAATAATATAAAACTCTGTGTAACTAACATATTTTGGTCCACTGTAAGCACATGTAAAACAAAACAGGAAACTGCAAACAGAAACAGTTAGGCTTCTGGTCTTATCCAGCTAATCTGCAATACAAATGATTCTATGCCTCTCCCCACATGTACAACTCCCTGGGCCTTAGAAGCCTGGGATTACTAAACCTTAATAGAATTTCTGAGGCAAGTATCTATCTATGCAAGGCTGCTTACATGCACACACACACACACACACACACACACACACACAATGACCTAGGTCGTGTTGTTTTCTCTGACTGCATCTACTGGTGGTTAACCAGAAGTGAGCTGGTTAGCTGTTGACAAAGTAGAATAAAGTTGTCAGTCATAAGGGAGCAATAAATGCAATGTTCAGGTAGAGGCAAATTTAAGATCTGTCTCTATCCTTACCCCCACAAAACTATGCAGTGTTTAACATAGAAGACAATTAAAAGCAAATAAACCAAATGCTTACATCTGAAACATCCCCCCAAACTAAAGAAATCAGGAATGTTTTTGTTATCTTTTCTTCCCAACTGAATGGAGATCATTCTTATTTTCAGTCACTAGATAAGATGTCGTCTTTTGAGGCTTTCTTCTATGGAGGGCAGTTGAAAAGTTTCTTCAGCTACAATCTGCTATTCAGTTGGCCAGTTAACCTTTGGAGGAGGGCTTTCTGAGAACAAGTCTTTGCATTTAACTTATTGGGTTTCATCAGAGGTTTATCATCTAGGTGTTAGATCTCCTAGGAATGTACTTTTTTTTAAACAGATGACTTGAAGAAAAATAAAACATTCTTGCCTTTTAAATATATATTTAATTGAATTCAGGCATTTGACCAAGAATTGAAGACAATTGGGTATCAGGTGTGTTCAGATAGGTGTTTCTACCATCAAAGACTGTGTAGCTTAAAATGGAAGTAAAAAGGGTCTGAGGAGAGAGTCAACTGGGAAAATCTTTACTACATAAACATGGGGCCTGATTTGGATCTATAGTGCCCAAGTAAAAGCCAGGTATGATAGTGTATACCTGGGAGCCAAGTGCTATGGGGAAAATGAAGAGCTATAAGGCTTGCTGACCAATCAGTATAACTGAATCAGAAAGTTCTAGTAGATACATTGAGAGACCCTATTTCAAAATATAAGGTGAAGAGAAATAGAGGAAGACACATTATTGATGTTTCTGGCACACACACACACATACACATATACACACACACATACGAAGTCATGCTCAAGCACATACATGAGCATGAATACACAGACAGAAGCATGCACCCCCTCCATGTGAACACATGCACACATGTACATCAAAAGAGAAAAAGATAAAGGGGAGAAACAGACAATTTGTTAAAGAAAAATATCTACAAATTGTGCTGTGTACAAGAAAAGAGAACAACAAATGAAAGTTATTTCAGCGCTTGCCACTGCAAAGCACCCTCCCCATCAGTAGGTCCAATACATATAAGCATCAACTCTCCTGGTGTACCAGGTATACCAAGGACATGGGATTTAAAGTCAGATGTCCCCAGGCCAAGCCCCGTCATTCACTGGCTCAGGGTACATACACTTCTGCTCCCTCATGCACAGTAAGGCTGTTGGATTAGGTGCTTTCCACTGTTCTTCAGGACTTCATCTAAAATCTTACTGTCTTTCTGTCCTTCTGGGACTTTGTCTTGGGAAAGTCATAGAGGCAATGGTGTAAAAGGGAGAAGACATAATCAGAGGTCAGAAAGATGTCTTTATTGCTGCTGCAGAGCTGGGAGGGGCTGGGATCAAAGCAAGTGGATGGAGCTGAGCATAGGATTTTTGCCACCCTAGCCTCTTAGGGCCCTGCCCTGCCTTTATCTGTTACTAACATCAGATTCAAAGGATGATTTCATCTAAAGAGTTCTCTCAGGGAAAAAAGGAGGACCATTTTTTTTGTTTGTTTGTTTGTTTCAATGAATGCTGTAGTCCTAAGGGATTAATCTCTGGAGCTAGATAACTGTACATTCCACATACTATCACAGTTCTGGAGTGTTTTAGAAAACTTTATGTCTTCTTTTTGTATAAAATGATATTTAAACTGAGATTCTATGAAATCTTGTAAGGACTATAAATAGGAATACAACCCTTAATGTTCTGATTATTTATACTCAATTAATGAACAACAATAATGAATGCATTATCACAGATAATATATTTTTTCAGAAAGCTAGGTGCTGGTAACTAAGCCCTTGGGTGGCTTTGGGCAGGACCACTTTCTTGGCACCCCCTCTTCTCCTGTTTCTGATGTAACATATTTCTTTTGAATGGTGGAAATTTATCTGGAAACTTAATCATCTCCTAGATAAAGCAGAGTTCTTGATGTGCTATTAATTATGCCAAAGGGACTGACTTGACTACTCTCTTGGGATTTAGAATTAGACAAGGAAGGTGGAGTCCTGGAGAGAAAGGCACTGAAGTTCCATGTCCACGTGGAAGCTGAATAACTACTTCAGACATGTTTGGTCCGTAAACACCTATGTATCTATTTAGTTTCTCCAGAGTTTGCTCATGGGAGAGACACTTAATTTGTTCTTTGAGTTGAGCCTTACTGTTTAACTTGCATGTGGATTTAATCATACTGGTCAAAAAATTCTTTATGAATAGCCAGACAGCTTGTGTGCATAACTACCTACAGTTTTACTTTGGGGTCAGTGGGACACCATATGGCTTGTATTTTTATGATTTATTTATTTTTATGTGTATGAATGATTTTCATGTATGCATCCTTTAAGTATCACATGCATGTGCCTGATGCCTATAGAGGAAGAGGGTATTGTACCCTCTGGAACTGTTGTTACAGATGGTTGAATGCTGCCATTTGAGGGCTGAGAATTGAACCCAGGTCCTCTGCAAGAGCAGAGGGTGCTGTTGACAGCTTAACCATTTCTCTCATCCTGAAATATATTTTAAATGTTTAACTCTATACATAGGAAAGCATCGCAGGGATATTCAGGTAGCACAACGGTGAGTGACTTCAGCTTGAGATAGTTAGCTCAGCCACACATATATCTTTAAGGGCAGACTCTTATATCAATAAACCTTTAGAATATCATTTATTTTAGCTAAAACATTACAATACAAGCTGTGCATGATCAAAGGATTTCCTGTCCATTCTTCAACCTTTCAGGCATATGCTACATGACCTTAAGCTAAGCACACTCCCAAATATGTCTGCAATCTTCTTAAATTATGACTTTAATTTGAGCATGCTCAGGAATGTACTTCTTCACTGAGGATACTCATGAATATACCTGCTCCTAAGATATTTTCCTATATAAATACATAAAGCCTCCCAAATGTAACTTCCAGACTTCTATTCCCCAGGGGGTGGGGGGAGCTTGTGTTATATGCAATTCCCATGCTTGCCTTGCCTGTGAGTGGAACCAATTTCTAAAATGCTGTTGGTGGCTGGTGTAGCCCTGTATTCAACCAGTCAAGTCCGGTTGCAAGATAAATGAAAATATAAATCTGACAGTTGGGATTAATGTTCTCTGTGAAGCCTATAAGCTCGCCATTGGTGCCTTAGCAAGCCCGCGATCCCTCATCAGAATTGTGGTTTGTGTTCCCCGAATCTTCTTAGCACTCTGATGATGTGAGGGACACATTTGTAATGATAGCAACATCAAGAGAGAGGAGAGAGGAAGAGAGACAGAGAGACAGAGACAGAGAGAGACTGAGAAAAAGACAGAAATAGAGGGGCCAATAAAAATCTAGAATTAGTAATTTTGATTGTTGAAAAATGCTTCTCTAGCTTACCACATTTCTTTTTTTTTGTTGTTGTTTTGTTTTTGTTTTTTGAGACAGGGTTTCTCTGTATAGCCTGTCATGGACCTCACTTTGTAGACCAGACTGGCCTCGAACTCAGAAATCTGCCTGCCTCTGCCTCCCAAGTGCTGGGATTAAAGGCGTGTGCCACCACTGCCCGGCCACTTACCACATTTCTAACAACTGGAATTAGGATTTTCTCTTTGCTATGCACTTATTTTAAGAATCACATCAGAGAGACTAAAAATTGATTCTTCTTTCTTTACTTGTCCTTTTAGAGGCCACTTAGATATTACTAAAATATTATTTTTAAAGGCCATTTAAAATAAAATGACTAATTGCAATTCAATTACATGTTGTGTTTTATCATCGCAATAACTCAGGATTTATCTATAGTCTCAAATTAGGACAAGTAAGGAAAAACCATCTAGTATTAGTAATTTTTCAGGCACTGGTAGATGTTTGTCTTCTGTTTCGCATTTCCTTTCAGTTAACTTAAAGAGAAGATAAAAATGACAGCTATTTCTCAGTTGACATTTAAAAGACAAAAATAAGAAACCCAACAGCACTCCCGGGGAATTTTATGGGGAAAATAAGCATATTGACATTCTTTCTCTTCTGTATATTGATTTTTTTTTTTTTTTTTTTTTTGGCTCCAGCTGTACGAAGGCCACAGAGTTAGAGTTAATCATTCTTGATTTTTTTTTTTTTGTAAGTCACTTTTCTTATCTAAAAAGCTGAACAATAGCAGTGCTGGTTAGTTTATTTATGCCTGCAATCGCCACCACCATGAACATGCAATGAAATCCTCACAGGTGACTTGTTAACTGTGTGGTCTTTTATAGATCACAGTCAGACTCATGTTCTAGAGACAGTTGATTTTGTGACTCTCAGTGGTGGTACCAGGCTGCTCAGGTGACTGCTCAATTGAAAGCATTGGCTCTCTCTCTCCCCTGTAAAGTCAGCCTGAAGGCTCTTCATGCATACACAATGCCTTAGCTTTCATATAACTTAGTAGCCATCAGAGGAGTGAGTCTTCAACCCTAAGCTAGTGTCTCCTTTTACTGCAAGTTTGTAGAGGTTTTCATTAGTCTATTAAATACAATTACATACTCCCTTTCCTTCCTTCAAATCCCCCATGACCCACACTTACTCCCTCTCACAGGACCCCATCCATAAATAAAGACAACCTACAGACAACCAAGGGATAGTGCGAGCAGTAGCATCCCTAGGGAGGAGGCCTGAAGTTGGTTATCCAATATCAATTATGTACACACAAGCAACACCAAATAAACCCAGAAGGTTATACATACATGCATATATATATACATATATATGATTTTTATATAAATATATATAGATATGTTGTATTTGTAAAATAATAACAATTTAAAAAGAGATTATGAATTATAAAAGCTTCTTGATGGACATTGATATCATAGATAACAACAAGGTGTCCTACCATAGTGTCATGAATATACAAGTATATGAACATATCTAGTTGAATATAGTAATGTAAAATTTTCAATACCAGAAAATTCTGTAGAATACAGAAAGACAGCTGCCTGAAGATGTTCATGCGTTGTTACCTGAAACCTGGGACTGTGCTCTATTACCTGACAATGGAGGTTTCAGTTATAAGTAGAATCAGGGTTGTAGTATTAGTCCCTTTGTATTGCCACACCAAAACATGGGAGCTAGGGTAATTTACAAAGAACAAACATTTATTTCCTCAGAGTCTAGTAAAACTGAAGATTTGGAAGGAAGATCATGACATCTTCATGTGACAGAAGATTGAGCTGCCAAATGCTGCATGAAAGCTTCTTTTTTATTAATTAATTTATTATTTAATTATTTAATTAATTAATACATTAATGAATTTAATAATTAATTAATTTTTTTGATTTTTAATATTTTTATTACATATTTTCCTCAATTACATTTCCAATGCTATCCCAAAAGTCCCCCATAGCGCCCCCCACTTCCCTACCCACCCATTCCCATTCTTTTGGCCCTGGCATTCCCCTATATTGGGGCATATAAAGTTTGCAAGTCCAATGGGCCTCTCTTTCCATTGATGGCCGACTAGGCCATCTTTCGATACATTGCATGAAAGCTTCTATATGCACCGTAATCTTGCCCACAAGGAGTAGCCTATATAGCCTGATCATTCCTCAAAGACCCCAAATCTTGATTCTCTCACACTGGGAGCATCTGGATTATGGATAGAACACATTCAGACCATAACATTACTCTTCTGTTGACCTTAAAATAGAGATGAAAGTTTGGAATATCCTTGGTTAGCCCAATGTAATTCTAAAGTCCCTTAATCATAGAAGGAGGAGACCAATTAGAAGGTTCAAAGAATATTTCCATTTCTGGTTAGGAAAATGGAGAAAGGAATTTTACTACCCAAGGAACATGGCAACTCTACAAGCTGGAAAAATGCAAGCAAATGTTCCCCCTTAGAACTTGCAGAAAAGAATAAATTACTGCACCCTGATTGTACCCTCTTGAGGCCCACACCAGACCTCTGCATATCTTTGGGGTAATAGATTCATGTTGTGTTAAGGCAGCAAGTTAGTGAGAAGACAAACTAATACTGGTAGCTTACAACAATGGTATTGTGTTACCTTCTGATCATTGTGACAAGACCTCTGACACAGCTGGTAAGAAGCAAGGACTTACTTCCGTTCTCAATTTGGAAACTTCCAACCATGGTTGCTTGGTCACATTGCTTTTGGGACTATGGCAAAGTTAGTGATCTTGGCAGAAACACAAAGAAGAATGGGTTCTGTGTACATCATAGCTATTTTTACTTGTAGGGCAGTTGGGATGTCCTGAAGATATGAGCAATGTGGTTGAACCTCAAGCATATTTCTACCTTGTTTCCTGACTTTCCATCTTGTTCCAAAGAACTCCATCATACAGAGAGCTACTGGATCATGACTTATGGGAACAGAGTTGAACTCCCTATATAGGTTGATTTTGGATTCCAGAGAAAACTTACTAAATGTAAAGACCAAAAAGTGGCCCACTAGGTAAAACACTGACCAGGCAAATGGGCCAACCTAAATTTGATTCCTGAATCCCTCATAAATGTTTAAGGAAAGAACTATCTCCACAGAACTGTCTTCTGTCCAAGTGTGCTGAATTTTGATGTTTAAATAAGTTAGAATTTTATTTAAAAGATTACTAGCATTATAAGGAACCTTTGAGATCATCTAGTCCAAAACTTTGACTTTAACAATAGACAAATCCAAGGCCAGGGCAGCTAGCTTTTTGCAGGAGGCAAAAACTGGATGAGAACCTTTTCTTCATAATTACGCGTTCTTTCCATTACATATGGCAGTTCACTTAGAGCCATACCTCAGGACCTCAGCTAGCCCCCAACTAGCCTCCCCATCAAGTCAAATAGAAATGTGACATTGTATTCAGGAGCCTGTAGTTAGTACCTGGACATGTTCCCAGGACTGGTTCCCTAAAGCCTCACTATTAATTCAAAGAAGCTCACAGGGCAAATGAAACTTCCAACATTCAAAAGTATTTGACACCAACTAGATATAGATGCATTAATAATATGACTCTTGTCTGCAGAAATTCTCAGTCACTAAGTAATAAGGAAGAATGATGGGCTTGTACGTTACCTTGCTTACTATCTGCCATGGCCAAGGTGGCATTGTTAAAATATGCCCCTCCTTTTAGTCTCTAGTTGTGGAGCTTTAGACAAATGGTACTTGTTCCCTGAGTCAAGGTAGGCTTTCTCTCCAGTGCAGTGGAACTCACTCTGTTATGATGGAGAATGACTGTGAGGACTTGCAGAGTCGCTGTACCATTTGAAACGTGCTAGGTGTGGCATAGTGACTGTATATCATCAGGTGTTTTGTTTTCCTCTAAAACATGCTGGACATTCTTCAGAGCTTGTTTATCCAAATGGGCAGGTATGAGATGATTCTCGGAATCCTGAAAATGAGAAGATGTCAGACAAGAAATGACCAAAGTAGGTCAAAGGAAAGAAGAGGCTGCAGAATGGGCATGGGTAGGAGGAGTGACTACATTGACATTGTTTCATGAATGTGATAACAGAGGAAACCACAAGAAAGGAAACAAACTTACTGGGGAGCAACTGAGAACACCAGTTATTTTCCTCCTGAAAAATTGCTTTGTGAGAGACCTCTGCTCTTTTGTGTGCTGGTGAATACAAGATGAGAATCTGTCTTCCCTTTTTTCAACAGTGACCCTGAACAAGGGCACGCTCTCTGTTTAAGACATCTTTTCATTCTGAAGCAACATTACAATGTGATCAAACAGAGTCCCCTCCGTTTACGTGGCTGATCTGAGTTGAATAGTGTAGCTGACAGTTCCCTTTGAACTGCCTCATCTGGGAACTGAACCAAACCTTGGTTCTGCATCTCTCACTGTGCTCACTGTGACCTCTACCTTGACCCCTGGTCTCTACTCTCACTACCCCGAGTCATAATGTCTGTCTCATCAGAGAGAGAGAGAGAGAGAGAGAGAGAGAGAAAGGAGAATAATGCATATTTCTAAAACTTGTCTGATTATCACAAATGTCCACAAACATAACCCTTTAAAGGTTCTAATCCTGGTCTCAAAATGATTCTTTTTTTTTAACTAATATTTTATTAACTCTTTGAGAATTTCATACAATTTATTTTGAGCATATTCAGACACCCCCAACTCCTCCCAGATCCACCGTACTTTCCTACCCACCTAACTTTGTGTTCCCTTTCTTTATTCTTAAGGCAGTTCTTATAATTAGATACTATAGTATGCAGAGACATTTAAAGGAATGAAATAAAAAAAAGCAGACGATAACAATGAAGATCTGCTAGTAATTCTGATGTGAAAAACCTTTAGTGAAAGTTATCCTGCTGACAGGCAGTTTGGGATATTCCACTCTCAGTTTCCCATTTGACCAGGGCAATTTGATGACTAAGCTCGGGATCCACATCCTTAGGAGAGTTGTCTCAAGTTTCTCTGAGTTATCTTACTTCTGCTAGTGATGATAATTTTATGGATGACCTTCTGGTCCATCTTGTCAGTGCTCAAGAAACACCTATTTCTTCTTGGTCATGTCTTCATTATGCTAGCAGGCTTGCTAGCTGTTCCTTCCCTGCCTCGTGTCTTGTCGAGAAGGACTCACACTGTGTGACAATTGCTAATAATCCCGAAGGCTTTGTGCCCTGAGAGGTAGAGACCATGTCTGGTAAACAGTGTTTGTCAAGTGAATGTCTGATGTAGACTTACAAAAAGTGCACATGGGAAAGGAGCCAAAGATCTTATCCCAGGATAAGAATAGGAAGTAGAAGGATCTATGATCAGCTGGACTTCCAGGCACTCTCCAGATACAGTTCCTTACTTATCTAGAGTTGCTATAGAATTAATTACAGAGGTCACATTGAGCTTCATTGCTTTGCTTCATGATGGAAGAAGCTATGGGATGACATGGGGCAAAGGCTCTAGGAATGGTCTTAAAGCTGTAACCCAGCACTAGTTATAGAGGCTGCTGATTAGAACTTCCTGGTTGTATGGCTAGACAATGCTTAGAAGGGAGCCAATGCATAGGATATTATTATGTGCTCAGATCACAAGTGCACACAATGAAATACAGGTGGTGATAATGATAATTAACTAGTAATATTTTATATTGTGACATGAAGGTGAATATACTCTTTTCTAGTTTCATGAAACTGCTTCCTCAAGCCATCGTAAGCAATATGAGAGGCAGAGATCTTTGAGCATCCTCTTCTTGGAAGTGCCCATCATCATCACCTCATAGAGAATTTACAACCCTCACATTTACGCTCCTTTGACTGAAGTGTGTTCCCTCAGAAATAACTCCTGCCAACTGGCTTGGCTTCGTTCCCAAATCAATTGTTAGTAAAACCGGAATTATCCAGGGAAGTGGAGCTGTGGAGGTTTTATTATAGGAAACTTTTGTGTCTAAAAGTCTGGACCAAGAGGGAAAGGGCAAGCTGTGGTAAAACAGAAATCAGCTGTTCAGTCCACTCGGAAGAGCTGATGAGAGAGTTGATCATTGAAGTCCACTCGGCATACATTTTATTTCCTCTTCCCATGCATTTTGTGGAGCAGATTTTAAGGAGAAAAGGGGAGCTGCTTGTTCAGCAGAAGCAGTGGGAGAATTCCTGTTTGCTCTCGGGAAGTGTTCACAAATCCCTCAAGGCTGTTATGCTCTGTGGCATGAGGTGGAAGGGCAGGATTATTGGGAATCGTTCTGACGAAAGCTGTCGGGAAAGGTGTGTAAAACAGAGGGGATCTACATGCACATTCTCCTCTCTGCTTCTTAGTAAAGTAGGTGAGTAGAAGAGGTTCATGGCTTACCGAATGGAAGATAGACCTTGGATTTATATCCTCCAGGATCCACTTTTGGGAGTCCCATAATTTGCCTTCCTCAGTACTCAGCTTGCCCTTTCCCTGACTGCCCCTGCCCACTCTCCTGGTCTCCTGTGTCAGTCTGGCCTTCTCAGTGAGTTCCACCCCCTGACTCCCTACTATGACAGCTGTATCAGCTGGAAGCATTCCACGTATGAATACTTCCCTAGACCACTAGCTGCAGATAGGCAAAGGATCTCCTGTCCTTATGGCGAGGTTTCCAAGTGACCTGGTACAGAGGCTCTCGGGTGGCCCCAAAGCTGTAATCATCACTGCTGAGCACAGAGGCTGCTTTGAACTTGTCATATGACTGAATGAGATTCAGAGAAAAAAGGGAGGTAACTCTACTTAGGTGAGGTAAGCAGTCTGAGACTCTAGTAGCCATGCCCACCAAATGGAGTAAGCTTGTCAGACCCTATCCAGTGTCAGAGTCCCATGAGCCCTGTGTCTAAATAGGAAGAGCTAGACCTGTCTAACCAATCAGTCTCTTCCTCCTCCCCTTCTTTCTCCTTCCTTCTTTACTTTATCCCCATCCCTTCCTGTTGTCCTTCTATTCATTCAGCATGTTTATTTCTCGTCAAGTATGTTGATAATGCCTTTCATACTAGAAATTATTCAAACATTCCTTTGGTTTTTTTTTTAATTAGTTCTTTTGAGGATTTCATACAATGTATTTTGATCATATACATTGCCTTCAGGATACCTATTTTAAGTCACTTAAACTATCTAAGCCACGGGACACTCAGTATGACTAGAACAACAATGTTTCACATTGTAACTTAATTAGTGGTGCAAATTACTCCCAAATGAATACAGGTCTTTTTGTTTGGAAGACATGGAGAATTTCAGATCTTCTATTTTCTAGAGTATCAAATGAGGTATGGGGCCCTGTGTGTGTGTGGCTTGTGTATTGCATAACTCATCAGGTCCTACCAAGGAAGCTTCCCTAACTGTGAAACTGTTTCCCTCTTCCTCCTCTTCCTCCTCCTCCTCTTCGTCCTCTTCCTCCTCCTCCTCCTCCCTCTGCCTCTGCCTTTTCTTAAGATATTTTCTTTATTTATATTTCAAATACTATCCCCTTTCCTAGTTTCCTCTCCAAAAATCCCCTATACCCTCCCCATTCCCCCTGCTCCCCAACCCACCCACTCCTGCTTCCTGGCCCTGGCATTCCCCTATACTTGGGCATAGAATCTTCGAAAGACCAAGGGCCTCTCCTCCCATTGATGGCAGACTAGGCCATCCTCTGCTACATATGCAGCTAGAGATATGAGCTCTGGGGGTACTGGTTAGTTCATATTTGTTGTTCCTCCTATAGGGTTACAGACCCCTTCAGCTCCTTGGGTACTTTCTCTAGCTCCTTCATTGGGGACCCTGTGTTCCATCCAATAGATGACTATGAGCATCCACTTCTATATTTGCCAGGCACTGGCATAGCCTCACAGGTGACAGCAATATCAGGGTCCTGACAACATGTTTCTTATTGCTTATCCTCAGATACTGTTGCTGTTGGTCTCTGTATCAATTCCATGGTCCCGCTCACTCATTGCTGAGTAGGTTAACCCAGGGGATAGGAGGCCAAAGTAGGGATATGGGTAAAAGCCAACTTGGTTTCTTCTATTCTCCTTATTTGCAGCTTTTCCATTGATCCTTCTACCTTGCTCAGGGCAGCGGCTTCCTGAGGCCACTAACATCTTGACTGCCCTTTTTGTTTCCCCTTTGACATTTTAGAGATCCCAACCTCTTTTTAACTAGTGCCCCTGATTGATTGTTCTTTATCCTGCATGGAATCTGTATGTGTATCTTAGAAGGTTACAACTGTAAGGAGTAAATTTATATTATAAGGCAGCAGGGTTTTTTATTTTCAGTTGTCAGTTGCAATTCATTTATGAGTCAAAAAAATCAATATAAAGAGTCCAAACCTCCATTTATAATACTAAATAATGTTGAGTTGAATACCAAACATTATTGTGCATCATGTGCCACATAAGTTTGCAAACTTACAGTTGTCTATATACATATATGTGTTGTGGTGCCTGTTCATGGTGCAGCTGAGCTGATGTCTAATATATAATTGAAATTCAATAATCTAGGGTTTCTGGCACATAATAATCACTCAATAATTCCTAGTAACTATCATTACTGTCCGAGACTGTGTCATATCAACACTATCCAGTCAGACAGCACAAAGAGTTTACCCTTCCAACTCACTTGAGCTCATTAAAATAGTTCCATATAGTTATGTCAGGGTGTATTCAAATGGCCAAGCCATGGCCTTACATTTGTTTGATTATACCTAGTCAGGCACAGCCTGAATCACCCTCCTTGGCCGAGAGAAGAGGCAAGCAGGTCCAAGGAACTGAAGCATTTTTAAACTTACATTTTATTTTCCTATGAGTCATAGCAAATCTGTCCCTGCAGCATCTTTTCCTGTGACTGAGTGCTCTAAGACAGACAGGTTTCTTCCCAAATCTGGGGGTATGCAGGAAGAGAGAAGAGAAAGCACCTCTCCCATCAGCACATTGAAGGTTGACTTCTGTCCCACCTCCTTTTCCAAAGCATCAAAAGGCTCCCCGGGAACCATGACATTGATAACTAACAAATATTATCAGCTTCCTAACACCTGCTGGTAGAAAGGAAGAACCAAAATTGTGTGACTTCTCTCTTTTCCACAGCTACCCTGTTTATAAGTGGTGCTATTAACCATGTGATAATGGCCACAAAGAGCAAAGGATTGGACAAAAGAATATTTAGCTTCTTTACCTTTTCAGGCAAATAAACCCAAATGAGTCCTTCCATATCCAGAGAACCAATAATCGGAGGGACAGAAGAATGCCAAGACTTATATGAATCCCTTTGTTTGATGCTTCCTGAAGACATTAAAATCTTCCCAGGGCTGAGAGCAGGCACCCTAGGCTCCCACCTGCTGGTGTGACAGCGTCCTGGGCTCTCCCATATTGTGGCTGGTTTTCAGTGTCTGATGTGACAAATGTGCACCTCTACTTTTACAACTGATAATGCTTGCCACTCGCTGCAGTGAAATGGTGCAGAACCCACTAACAGTTACATAGGATCCCATTGTCTGATTCATTGACTCCTCACAGTAGCCCCGTGGGGATAGACAGCTTCAATGATTATCCTCATTCTCTAGTTGAGCAGACAAATCAAGAAGGCAAACACCTTGTTCAGAGTCACACGACCAGTTTGTCGAAGCATCAGAATCAGTCAAGGCCATGGAGCCTGCTATGTCAAATTCAATATGGCCCTCTGTGTTGGGGGCAGGAACTGGAAGGTCTATGTTTTGATGTTTCTCATCACACAGTTTATCTGGTCTACTGAGAAATCAAGTTCTCTCCAATATCTCCCTCTTATCTATAATGTAAGGGAATTTTCAGAGTCATTTAGAATTCTTTTAGTGTTCCTTTTCATGAGTTTTGAAAAACGGTTGTCTTGGTTTCTACTGCTGTGAGGAAACACCATGACCATGGCAACTCTTATAAAGAGAAGCATTCAGTTGGGTCTAGCTTACAGTTTAGTTCATTATCAGCACGGCTAGAAGCATGGTAACACACAGACACACACACAGACACACACACAGACACACACACACACACACACACACACACACACAGCCTGACTTCAGGTTCCGGAACCCAAAAGCCCACCCTGAGTGAGACAATTTCTCCACACAGCCATACTGACTCTAACAAGACCACACCTCCTAATCCCTGTGAGGTAGCACCATTCCCTAATGACCACCCATCCAAATCTATGAGCCTATGATAGCCATTCCTATTTAAACCACCACATCAGTGTCCAAAGAAATAATACTGACTCATCTAATATCTATGACGTACAGTATTTCAAACATCAATTACTACGTATCCAGAATATCTTAAGAAGGGATAATTTGTCTACTGATACATACACAAGCTAAAGCTTACAACAGCTCAGATCTGTGGTCAAGTATCTATCTCCTAATTTTTGTTCCTTCTTCTGTCTTAAATTTGCCTTTGTCCTTCAGTCTCTAGGGAATGAGCCCCAGATTTCAACATTTCAGAGTCCAAGTAGACTGGTGAGATGTATGTGCTGTAACAATACACCGAGGAGCTATTTGGGGGAAATGGCTTGGGGGAAGTCTCAGTGCTTAGCATGTTTTCAATTAGAAGTGTGATGCCAGAGAGAGCCACCCTCCTGCATGGAGGTTCCTACGACCCCATGAGCTGACTAAATGTCTTACAACAAAAAGTAAATCTGTATCCCAACTCAGGTGCTTGGATAACACGGAACTGTAGCAGGCCTGGGTAATTGGTGAAAGTGGCTCACCATCCTTCAACTGTCACTATGTTCCCTATGAGTCCACATCAGAGAAAATGTTATGTTTCCCTTCTAATGGCTGACTCACAAAAGCATCACCTCAACATGTTAAATGGAGAACTTACTTTATTGTCCCTCTTCTGTCAACTCTGTATTAAAATGACAGTGGAGAGTAAGAAGGAAGGCATGCTGTTTTAGCTGGGGAGTTGTCATCATCAGTAGAATTCATTCTCTACTTTGTATGGTTTGTTTCATCTCCTAATGGTGGGATTGAAGCTGACTACTGTAGGCCTGGTACAACCAGTGAAATCAGCCACCAGGATGCCTCTGAGAGACAACCACAGTGATCCATGATTATCTCCTACTACTTTTGAGACCCATCTGGAAATACTGATCTCAAACTTGGGAGCTGTTTGCCTCAATTTCTCCTGTACTGGCATTACAGGCATACACTGCCTGCCTTCACATGTGTTTTATGAATGAATGATTTTGCTCATTCAATATGACATTTTTCAACTTTTTGTTGATTCTTCATGAATTTTACCCCAATCCCACTCATCTCCCTGCCATACCCTGTACAACTTTACTCTTAAAAACCAACCAACCAACCAACCAAACAAACAAACAAACAAACAAACAAACAAACATCTTGCCTTGTAAACTCCAGTATGTCACAGTGTATCACACAGTAAACCCTTTTGCCCAAAGAGCTCTTCTTGAAATTGTTTATTGCAGTGAGTCATTGGTCTGGTTTAAGGCCTCTGGCTTCTGCTATTCTATCAGTATTGGATCCTCACAGGAACTCCTCTCGGATATGCTGTTGTTGCCCTGTGACTTGGAGATCTCACAGCTTTGGTTCTGGAGGAACACCCTCTTCATGCAGCCCAGCAGTTCTTAGATGGGGTGGGCCAACTCAAAGTTCTAACACTGGACCTGAGTGGTAGCTGAGTTAGTTGTTCAGCCTGATAGCTCTCCCATACCTATGCCTCCTGGGCCAGCTCTCTAGCACTGCCCAGGCAAGGGGCAGGGCCAGCTCTCCTGCTTCTATGTCCTCAGGGCCAGCTCACCCATACCTCTGTCACCGGGGCCAGCTCCATTATGCTGCCCAGGAGTGCCAAGTGCTGCAGCCAGTATGAGGGACAGGAAAAACTCTGCATACCCTACAGATATCAACATGGCTCCAGGTGGCAGCCCAGACCAGGGATATCCATATGGCCTTATGTGGTCACATGGGCCATAGACATCAACACAGACCCCCAACTACTGCAGGACCATGGATCCACTCATGGCCCTTGGTGGCAGCACAGGTCAGAACCTCACTATGACCTTATATGGCTTTGCATGCTATTCCCATCCAGCTACTCCTCACTACCCTTGAGTCACCAGTTCCACCTTTCTTCACTGTGCAGACACCATACTGCTTCTCTTTCTCTTCCATCTCTTTATCACTTAACTTGCTCATCTTAGTGGCTCCTGGGACCTCTGGGGGCCTTCTGTGTGACTCTAGGAGGGGATTTTCTCAGGTGTGCTGCACCTTGTTTCTGCCCTCAGTATGACATACTTAGCCCCAGTTGAGTTTTTGCTTCTTTACATTTCCTGGGTTTGTTTCTACAGACTTTACCTTCAAGGCATATTTGATTAATTTCTCTGCTCTCAAATATATAAAGTTCTCAAACACGTCTTCTACAATCAGAAAGAGGAAGTTGAAGGAATGGCTCAGGGGGTAAGATTGCTTCGTGTACATGTAAGAGAGCATGAGTTCAAATTCTTAGTGCACACATAGAGACCTATTAATAGAGATATGGAAATACACAGACCCCAGAAATTTGCTGGCTAGCAAGCTTAGCTGAAATGGGGAGCCCATCTTTAAATAAAACACACACACATGCTCACAAAGTCAGTTCAGAACTCACCCTACTTTTGTTCTCTTTCTCCTGTATTTTGTTTTGTTTTGTTGTTTTTTGTTATTTTTCTATTTATGTTTTTATCTAGCAAATAATTTGACTTTAATATTCATGAGTAGTTCAGCTTTTATAACTATTATCTATAATAGTTTTAAAGACAGTTTGAGGAAAATAGAAACACAACTTTTCAAGGTATAATATGAGCTAGTATTCTACCAGGCATTTAAGTGGCATTAATATGAAAATTAATAGTATATAACATGTTAAGACATGTTTAGTCTTAATACCAGAGGATCTAATCCCATAGACAAACCGCTAATAATATATACCCTTTGGAAGCTTTCCAAACAAATGTCTAGTGATTTTCCCAGTTCCTGGACACATTTTCTTCTAGTTCTAAAAAAAAAAAAAATACACTTTAAAGTCATTATGGGACATACCCTAGTTTCTTCAGGGTAGGGGGAACATGTCTAGACTATATTCCCTACCTCTCTTCAGTATGGACACACTACTGATGTCTTGCCAATGAAGCATATTTGAGCTATATCACATTGAGGCTTACTCTTACCTCTTTGTATGTCCCCCCATTCTCCTTCAGCTCTGGATAACTGAGATGAAATTGACACACCAAACAATTAAAAGGGCAGATCTGGACTTTGCTCCCATCTTGCTTAGTCTGCATGGGTATTAGCCATGCAGAAAAGAGCTATCTCAACTATCTGGTTTTCTTATGACCAAATAGTAACTTCTGCTGTGTTTAACCATCTTGAAGTTGTTGCTACTATTTTTATTATAGTTGTTGTAGCTTGCCTGTCCCAAATAATGCCACTAGTTAACATAATACTATCAGAGTAACCTGGATTGAAGTTCATTCTCTCTGCCTCTGTCATTTATTCTCTCTCTCTCTCTCTCTCTCTCTCTCTCTCTCTCTCTCTCTCTCTCTCTCTCTCTCTCTCTCTCTCTCCCTTCTTCCCTCCCCCTCTCCCTTTCTTCTCCATTCCATCCCTCCCTTTATCTATATATACATTCCTCTCTCTTTCTCTCTCTCCCTCCTCTCTCTTCTACACCATTTATCTCTTCCCTCCCTCCTCTAACCCTTGCTAAGGGTTATAACTAAACAGCTATCAACTGGGAAAGGTGTTTGTGTGTGTGTGTGTGGTTACTGTTGTTGTTACCATCATCTTTTTTTTTAATTTTGGTAAGATAAATCACAAAACCCCAAGTGACTGTATTGTTCCAGTTAATTCTATGCTTTATTGAGTACCGCTTTGTATTCTCTAGTTCATTTAACCTTTGTAGTGAAAACTCATTTGAGATGCTACTGAGCCACTTTTATGCTTTATTAAGAAAAGAATACGAAGTTAAATTTAATTCTTTGTAGATGAAGTTTTTGGAGAATTGTTTTAGTTATGTCATACACATTTGGAACGAAGCTTATTATGAGGATATTATTAAGAGCTATGAATAGACTGGGAAACACCAGAGAGGAAGGGACCCAGGGATGGAAGAAATTCGGCATGCTGTTTATATGTCTCTGCAGGCCACCTTTGAACCAGATGGCAGTAGAGCAGAAGCTAAAGTATCATTGGCACAGAATGTTTTTCTTTTACATTTGTTTATTTGTTGCAGGGTCAGGCAAAACAAGATACGTGCCTCCCCTAGCCTGTGTATGAGGGTCAGATTCTTCCAGTCCATCATGTGGGTCCTGGGAATCACACTTGGGTCTTCAGGATTGCTGGAAAGCACATTTGCCCTATCACTGGTCCCATTTCTTGTCTCTGCCACGGTTTTTTGACATCATGCTAAAAAATAATCTTCTTCATATTAAAAATATGAAGATTTGTCAAAGTCCTTAATTTTGAAGAATTCAGAATATATTAAAATCATGATCATTTTCTCAGAAATAGACCAGTGGTTCTTATTTATTCTATCAAAATTTTTGTGTTTATTTATCTTTTACTGTTAAAAGCTCAGTGGCAAAAGGCTAAGTCTAATTAATCAAGATTTTGGGGAACTAAAGTTGGGGAGATGGTTCAGTGAGTCAAGGAGAGAACCCAAGTGGGAGGAACAGAGTTAGTTCCTGACTCCCATATAATGGCAGGGTGTGGCTAGACACATCTGTAACAACATTTCTGGGGAGGCCTAATTAGGAACATTCTGGGAGCTCATGGACTTACCAGTCTAGTTTAATTGATGAGCTCTTGGTTCAGTGAAAGACCTTTTTTCAAAACTACGGTGGAGATCAATTGAGGAAGATACACATCAGACATTCATGTGTAGTCAAGCAAGTGCACACACACATACCAGTTTGAGAAATTGATTCTAAATTGCTGAGCAACTGTTTTTCTGAAGATGAAACAGACGGAGTCACTTACACTAGGAAAGTGTTCTGCTCTTAAATGCATCTCTCACCCCTCTGGTGAACATTCCTCATAGTCAGCTCTGGAATGGAATCCCTGACGTCTTTCTTAATTTCACAAAAATAACTATAACTAGTGATATACATTTAAAGCTCCAAATGCCAGGTGCCCTTTGTTGCCATCCCTGTGAAAACCCCTTTGTGTTCTCATCTTTGGTTCTTTCAGGTTGACTCCACACCTGCAGGAGAAACCCTATAGAGGGTTCAGGTGATTATAAAAGTTAATAGAGATAGGATTGCCCCCAAAAGATGCTTTCTTTTCCTGTCTGCATCCCTTCAATTTTTTTTCCTCCACTAGGACACTCTAGCTAATAAAACCCCTCTTCATGATGACTGCTAAATGTATAACTCTATTTTGCAAACACTAAAAAAAAATCCTGCTTATGTGTTTAGATGTGACTCTGACTCTCACATGCATGACTGCTGTGAGCATAGCGGGAAGAGTCTTGTTGGGTTCCCCATTTTGTTGGGAAAATTCCAATTCCTCTTTGCTCTATATTTCTGCTGTGCCCTGGGAATAGCTCAAATATATCTCTTCTTGATTATTTGTAAGCTCGCCTCTGCCTGGCTATAAAATCTGGCAAGAGCCATGACTTCATTGTTGTATCTTCTTAGGACCAGAGCTAGGAGGTGTTACATAACTGTCCTTCTAGTCAGTGAAAAAGATCCCAGGAAATAAACTGTAGAGATGTCCTGACTCTTCTAAACCTTTGTTTCATGTCTTTAAACAGTGATGACTATTGAGGAATTAGGACCACGTCTCAGAAATGGTAGACCCAGTCCACCTTAAGATGCTTCTCTAACATGAGGCATTATCTTGAGTCTGGAAGCAGGAAAGCAATAAGTATATAGGGTCCTACTCCTCTCACTAGGGTAAGAGAGATCAGATTTAAGAATGACAGGTACAATAAAACAAAATCATGTGATGGCACAAGGTTAATGTCTCTCTACCTCCGAAGCAACCCTGGCGGAATGCTCATCATCACGGCTGTTGTGTCTCAAGCTTTCATCTCACACAGATGATGGTGATATCCACAAAAAAACCATTCCCTGGAGCTGCCCTTATAGGCAACCTGGCTGCCTTTGGTGTCTCAGTCCAAGTGGTGACATAAGCTCATCTAGAGTCTTTTATTAATGCGACCCAGTGGCACTGAGTCTTGAAGCTGAAGACTTTGAGAACAAGCCTGATTTTTCCATTGTGCTGATGGGTGTTTTCAGTGAGATGTTTACCTCTTAAGCTTTCTCTCTGCCAAGTACAAATCAGTGTGTTTCCAACATCCCCGAGCCTTGATTCTGCACTGCTGGCTGCCATGGCTTCTCTTCAATTAATGAGTAACTGCAGAGCAGCTTTACAGCTGACATAAAGAGAAAACTCTTTAAAGAGAAAATGAACCACATCCCACCCCCTGAAACTTCTACCAGCCCTTGTCTATTGAGACAGCAAAGAGATAGATTGAGGAATGGGTCATTCTGGGTAAATGAGTAAGCTATGAGAAATTGGATCTGGTCCCACTGATGTACGTAGCTTCCCGTCCCAGCAAGAAGATAAAGACTAAGTGAGTTCTGTTTAAGATTCCTTTGTATCTTATTTGAAAGCATAGAGTGTGTGACAAGTAAAAGCTTGTTCCTTAGACCTTTCTTCAAAGAGTAATGTATTGCCTATGGCCTCCTGGATTTCACCCGAAGCAAAAATGCCCGGTGACAAAAAGTTTGTGGAAGTTTTAGCTTGAACCATGCCCTTTATACCTTCTTTCATTGTGACCAAGGCAACAGAGCTAGTTGTTCTTCCAACAACATCCTCAAAAAGGATGACTACAGAATGTTTGCTGTACACCATGAACTAAAGGAGGAAGAAGTATACACTCAGGAAGTTGCACAGTAGGAAGAAGAAAACAGAGCTTTGCCTCTTGAATAGATTATATGCTGTAGCCCATTAGCTCTTCCATATTGGGTAAAGGACACATGTGTATGCACACACATGTGTGTACATTGGCAAGGTCATCAACATGAGATTTGGGGCTTCTCTAAAACATGCTTTAAGCAAAAGCTTTCCTTGCACGGAATGGAGGCCTCTATAAATGCAAACCTACTCATTTGTGCTCAAGTACATGGACATAATAAAAAGAGTGTCTTGAAGATGAAAGTCAGGGAGTGATTTCTCTTTTTCCCCTGATAGCCGACTCTAGAGTTAACCACACCATCAATCAAATGGGGAGATCTGATTAACTGACCTCACTTCTCGTTCATTCTCCCCCTCTCCGGCAGGTTTTAATGGCTCATCTTAAAGTAAATAGATTTTGTTGTAACATAGTCAAGGA